>NW_018127986.1:4808-49120 GCF_001952655.1 Monopterus albus | reverse complement strand
ACATTCTTGTGTGTTTACACCCACTTCCATGTCATCTAGTGTTCTTGTTGAGGTCTGGAGTTGACACGGGCACGGGCTTTTCCTCCTGCACAGACAGACAGTTGGAAACATCTTTCTTAGAAAGCAGATACCGGACACATCTCATCAAATCACACCAGAGCTATCAGGATGAAGAGAGAGAGAGCACTTTTGCAAAAAGGAAAAACTAAACTTGGTTGCTCTAGGATATTTGTGTGAAGTGACACCTGTCAGGTTTAACCTTTATAACCCCAACTTTCTTCACCTGCAGAAATGTTGTAGCTGCATGAGGCATCAACCTGCTCCAGCCCTTGATACTTTCCCTTGGATCCTGGATTTTAATAGAACAACATCAATAAACTTCTATCATGAGCTGGAGCAACATGCTGTACAGTCCAAAGTACAGTAAAATTATTTTAACAATGTTGAAGGGAAATACATTTGGGGAAACATGTTTTTTTGTTCATTTATTTGTTTTGGTTGCTTGATAAAACACCAAGTCAACATCCTAAAAGGAGATAGTTCAGAAAATTCTGAATAACTAAAACAATATTATCAGTAATATCTATAACAAATAAAGTATTCAACCTAAAGGGGAAGAGTTCGGGGAACTTAGTAGCCCATGCATGAATAACCTGTGCGTAAAGCAAGGTCAAATGAATATTTTCTGTGAATGAACGTAACTAATCCAGCCATCGTGTGGTACAGCCACGGGTCTATCTCAGACTCCATTGCTTGTTTTGTTTTTCAAAATGACAAATTTGGCAGCGGCCCCTACAGGGCGATCACTCACCACATCCAGTTACGTACGAACTGGTGACATCAATGTGGACGAGGGATTCTGAAAAATGACTCCAACGTTGGTGTGACGACAGTGACCGGTAAGTATAAATGCTGAGACTGGAAGTTATCCGCTCATACCTTTAGACTTGGCCTTTACGGGTCACCAAGAGGCTGAGAGCAGCTATCACCACTGCCGACGGTGCTTCACAGCCAGTGGGAACCAGCAGAATTTCACTTATTCCCAGGTGAGTCTGTCGCACTCCAGCAAAACTCCTTATACTAAGCAAGTATGTTTATCTTTTGTGTTAGCGGTTCTACTTCATCATAGGTCACATTAATTGTTCAGTATTTAAATAATTTTTTGTTTTTTTTTAACAGCATCACATGAAGTTAGGTAATATCTGTTATTTCTGTAAAGCAGGTTTAAAATGCTGCTGCTGAGGTGAAGTTTATACCACTTCCTTGGATGCAAAGGCACTGCAGACTTGTTTTAGGATTTTATAGAAACTTACATAAGATCAAAATTAAATCAGTTTAACTGCCTATAACAAGTTAACTCAAGTTACAGTTTGCTCTGGATAATTGATCTTCTCCGATTGCTTCACATTTCTTTTCGAAAAATAAGACCTTGTCTTTCGATCCTACAGTTATCTACGGTGGAAGCAAGTGTTTATAGACTAGTTCACTTTGACTACACGAGTTTCGTTTGCGTAGCATATTTCCAAACGACCACAATCCATTTCTTTAACAGACGACCAACTAAATTACGATGAAGTCGACATGTCTGCTCATCTTGGCTTCTCTCGTGCTCTGCAACTTGGCGGTGTCTGGAGGACAGGGCATCTCTGCTGAGGATGAGGCGGACCGAAGGACCATAGACGACATCATACTACAGAGAGCAGAAAGTCTCCTGTTAAGGTCTATTCTCAAAAAGATGCAGGATGAAGACGGTAGAAACGGTGCGTAAAACATGTGCTGGAGATTCATATTACAGGTGAACGAGGGACAATTGAGTTAATGTAGATAGTGTCACAATAATAATAATAATAATAACAGGGCTGTTTGATTTTGTGTTATTAACTTGTCAGTAGTTATATTTCTACTTGCATATTAAATATGTTTGGTGTTGTTGTCTCATCTTTTGACCTGAAACTTTTAAACTAAAGGTATTGGTGGTCAAAGCAGTTCTTGGGCATACTTTTGAACGTTTTCCAATTAAATAGACTATAAATAATTATTATAAACATTTCAAATAATTTTCGTCCAGTTTTATATGACGCAAGGAATATGTACCGCCAGCTACTGACTTGTGTGCAATTTACGCACGACATTGACAAGCTGGGGAACATTCTTTTGCAGTCCAGCGATGCTTAAAGGTCTTGGGGCTGCTTGAAGTTATCTAAATAGTGTTTTTCTTTATCCAGAGGGATTTTCCTCTCAGCCAGAATGGCTGACAAAGCGACAGCATCCCGGTAAGAGATACAGCGAGGATCTGGAGAAGCGGCAGCATCCGGGGAGGAGAGAAGAAGACGAGGATGACGGATACTTGGATGTTCAAAGAAGACAGCACCCGGGCAAACGCGAAGATGAAATGCACTCGTTCACGGAGCTCCAGAAAAGGCAGCACCCGGGAAGGCGCTCCACATCTGGACAAATTTCTGACAACCCCATAATAATCCTGGGTGAACTTTCTAAGCGACAGCACCCTGGCAAGCGCTATCTGATGTTACACAGCAAGCGCCAGCACCCAGGTAAGCGCCTTTCTGAGGATGCGGATAGCGATGGAGACTGGGATGCTGTTGCGGATGGAGAGGAAGACCTACTAGAGATGGAAAAGCGTCAACATCCCGGAAAACGATTTTGGGATAACTCGAGTCCGGATTTAGCCACAAACAGTCCGTGCGATGTATTGGACACGACGAGCTGCAGCAAGACCAGTCTGCTGCTCGACTTTTTAGACAACATTAACAAGAATAATGCCGAGGAGAAGAGACAACACCCGGGTAAAAGGTTTACACCCGAGGAGGATTTAGTGGAAGGAGAGTAGGGGTTAAGAAAACATGCTCTGGTGTGCCTGCACTACTTTACTGTAAACAAATAAACGTGTAAATAAAGTGACCATAATGAATTATTAAAAATGAAAAAATAATTTACATCACTTAATCTTTTGTGCCACGATTTTCTTTGGCAGACAGTTACTGTACCGTCTTCACAAAGCATTTATCTGCTGTTTGTTTCTTTGAAAACTCCGTGCGTAATTGTCCTCCAAAAACTGACTATATCACTGTAAATAATGTTTTCATAAAAGTGCGTATAACTTCATTAAGTGAATATGATTACAATTATCATTATCGGTTATTAGTCTGTTAATTTATGATACTTAAGCTGAAGTCAGGTCCAAGGATGAAAGCATAGTCTACTGGCTTTTGCGATGTTGCCTCTATGAGGCAACGTGCGCTTGTCAGTACAACGCATGCTTAAATTATGATACATGAAGGTTTACAGTTATGCATAAGAAATCACTTCATTGATTGATTTGTTTGATTATTTTCTACTTATATAAACCATATAGCAATTACCACAACAAATGAATTGTGCCAGAGATTTTTTTCTATTGCATGGATTAAGTTTATTTAACCTATATGTTGTAAATTAAAAGCATACCTTTGCTCTAAAGTCAGCCACCATTGTTTTTGTTGGATAATAAAACGCACTGATTAAAATGTATGGTTTGTTTTAGTTGCAGCCTTGGTGCACTGATGAAGTCTGTTAAACTGTTGATTCAGCCCAATAGGTCTAATTAGTATGTGGTCCAGCAAAGCTGCCACCCTCATCTATACTGATTAATGCAATTCAGTGGCAGAGAGAGACTGTCAGGTGTCCTCCTCTTAGGCTCATTCCATCAGAGCCCTGGGAGCAACTGTCCACAAGCCTGATCAAAATGCAAATGATTTCATCAAACATTAGAAATTGAAATGTAATGGTAGAGGTGCTGCACTAAAGCACACACACACACACACACACACACACACACACACACACACACACACACACACACATTTCAACAATAGCTGTAATGTCAGTATCACCACTAAGCAGAGTAATGTAAATATACGGGATGAACTATTTAGGTTGAATTACTGTATATTCCGTGCATGAACTGTTTTAGACTTCCCAAAGGACAAGCATCAAATGTTTAAATTATAAAAGGTCTTTAGCAAGAGCACAAACTTGTGACGTGCACACACACCAGCAAACACATTTCAAGGACATTGTGGCCAGTGCAGTTCAGTGGTTATAAGCCCTTAAAGATCAATAAAATCTACTTGTACTTATCTCAATTTTGCCCACTTGGATTTGCACTGTGGATTTTGAGTAGCTCAAACAAAAACTGATTTTTCATTTTCAGAGTGCATCTGAATGAGCTTTAGAGGTCTGAAAAGGTACAACTATCCACAATTTCACAACAGCCAAGTAAAATTCAAAGAAAATTAAAAAAAAAGATTCTGTATAAAACATTATTTTTGTGTTTCCTTATACTTTTGGTCATCTCATGATACCATTTATGGTCCCGATCCCCAGGAGGATGGCTGAGAAAGTCCTACCAAGTATACTTTAATTTTATTGGACTAACTTGCTAGGGCGCCCCATGGCACAAATGAGCTTTGACTCCCTAATGATCTCTAATTCCTCTTATCCTCTATGCATTATGTACTCTATTGCCACTAAGCACCCATCAAGTCAAGTGCACAAGGCATCTTAAGAGCTGTAGGTGAAAACTATATTTGTAAAACTATACATGAAAGTTTGCAGTTTTGTACAGGATATATATTGACACTTAAATTATTCTTTTTACTCATAAAACTGGACTTTGACACAGGCCCACTCTGCACTGACTCTCAGACTTGCGTAATCATTTAAAACACTAAGGCTTTTATTTGCAAATAATTCAGTTTTCCCAGACCAAGTGAGAGACAGTGAACCTGAGGTCCCTGGGCCAGTTGCTTGTGTGGAGTAGGACCACTCATGTTTCATTCATAAAGAGTAAACAGTAAACAAAGGAACAAAATCAAACAAATAAGAAACACAAGAAGGACATGGTGACGCAATGCCTGGCTGCATTACCAACCGGACAAAAAGGGCAACTGCCCGGGGGCACCAAAGACCCCAGGTTCACTACACATCTTCACAGAAGCCTGTGATAAAATCTACTTTTAATGCCACATTGCTTTGATTTAAACCTTAATAAGTTTTATTGTTGTTGTTGTTGTAAAATGTTTTATCAACTTGCTTTCATTTTAACTGTGCTTCGGTAATTAACACACAGAAATCCTACTAGGCCCAGTATTACTAGGGAGCCCTTCAGGCTGTAACAAAATAAATTTCATAATGAATACATCTGACAGTTATTTCCTTTAATGTAAATTTGATTGTTTGTCTATAGATGCCCGAGGAAGTAATGAAATTCACACATACCAGGGGGTCAAGCAACCATTTTCGCCCCCTACGCGGTTAATGCAGCCACAAATGCCAAGTTATATAGTTACTTTATGGTCCAATGTGGTGATGTCGCTCCTACGGTGAAGTCTAGCCTGTGTGCGTTTCGTCCCGTTTGTCCCTCTTCTCTTGCCTTACAGAATGCTAATCACATGAACAGGCAGGGTGGCTACCGCTGGTGCTGTCAAAGAGGAGCCAAACTGTCAGCAACATTGTTACTGTAGGATTCATTTGTAAGTACAAAAGGTCCGTGTTGATAAGTCCGCGAGTATTTCTTTTTGTACCGTTGGAAGTTCTTTTGAGCAACGAGATCGAAGAAACGATAACAAAGCAAAGGCTGCTGCTAGCATTGTCAAGCTAACAATATAAAACTGAGGCCGTACAGTTGGTAGCAACTATGATGTTAGCTGGTATAACATTTAAAACCTAATTTGAGGTTCGCGTCTATGTGCATACAAACATTAAGGTTTAGCAGTAAATTACTCTAAAATGTTTGACGTAGGATGTGTGCAACTCATTACAATATGCCCTAACGTTAGCTCATTAGCTAAAAGCTAGGTGTACTTCACTCATCAGAGCATTATACGATAATTAGCTGAATCTGTAAAGTTGTTCTAACCCATATTATAATATATCAAATAAGACATACTTACTTATTCTAACTTCACAGTCCTCTCTGGCTTAGTGTGTTTGTCAGATAGTTGTGATGCTGTTTAATATAGTGACACTGCTGCCTTCCATGTTTTAATTACATGCAAGTCACATTGTGTAATTGCAGTGAATGATGCATTAGTAGGTTGTTATAAAGATCCAAAGTGGTTAAAGTACACCCTCCATCTAAAATGTTTAAATTAAATTAAATTAAATTAGTGTTTAGATCAAATGATTCTTCCCCAAAAGAACTGCAGTTCATATTTGGATTTTGTTTAATCTACATATCCACAGTCTGCTTTGTCCTGCTCTTTGGTGTCTGAGGATTTTCTCTGGCATGATGGAGCTAATATGGGGTGGATTGCACACCCCGTGACCTGTGGACTGAACCAGGAATTTCCCACTCTGCACCTCTTCTCCAGCAACACAGCTGACTGCTGTCATGGCCTCCAGCTACCCCCCCGCCTTTGAGGGCACAGGTGAGGTGAAAGAGGGCTTTCTTTGCCCACTGTGCCTGAAAGACCTTCAGTCATTCTATCAACTCCAAGAACACTATGAAGAGGAGCACACTGGGGATGATGGCCATGTTAGGGGACAGCTCAAAAGTGAGTACCGTGTATTGTTCTCGTTGAGTCTGCTCACAGCCACAGTGCCATTTGACTCTTTAAGTTCTAGCACAAAACAATCTAAAGAAAGAATAATGACTTTGTGCTGTATGGTTTAGCAACAAGTCTGTTTAATTTCTTAATGAGGACACTACATTACAGCGTCAGAGGATCAGGGGAAATGCTTGCCAGGATGAACTGACAAAATATGCTGCTGCAGTTTCTCAGGGTGAATCAGAAGATGGAAACGGAAAATTATGAAATGTGGAAAGAAGAATTTTGGTTGGAAATTGACCTGGGATACATCCAAGATTAAATGAATTACTGGACCAGTCTATGGTGTTCTGTGACTGCTCTCCCAGCCAGGGTCAAGGGATTCTTGGTGTCGTGCTAAATATATAAGCTCACATTAACTTGTTTTCAGATTGATCATGAAATAAGAAACAAGCGCACATTCCTGTGGACTAGGCCTACTCAAATAAAGATTAATTAGTTCCCTAATAATACCCTTTCTGATTGTTCAGTACATTGAGGTAGCCATGTCCTGATTTCTGTGCATGTAGGCTGGGTTCAGAAGGCAAAGAAAGCCAAAGACAAGCTCTTAAAGAGGGATGGAGATGACAGAGTGGATACTGGCAGTTATGAGTCCTTCTACTATGGTGGAGTGGACCCATTCATGTGGGAGCCTCAGGAACTAGGTGAGACTCAGCATTTCTACTTACTGATATAAAATGTAAGGTGTTGTTTTAGCAGGTGTTTCAAATGCTATCTAATGCACTAAGAGTAATCTTCCTCCTTTGTGTTGTAGGAGCAACTAGAAGTCACCTGGACTTGTTTAAAAAACACCGGGCAGCCAGGATAGATCACTATGTCATTGAGGTCAACAAGCTCATCATCAGACTGGAAAAGGTGCTCTTAAAATAGCAAATCACAGCTCGTTCAGACTATAATTTTCTTGTTGTTGAAATTCAACTTGGCAGTGCCAGCTATTTACCATGAAAACTCTCCTTTTAGCTGACATCATTTGACAGGACCAACTCAGATGCTGCCAAAATCAGAGGTTTGTACACATCTGTTTTCCTATCAGACAGGCTCCTCTTATATATGTAAAAATTAAATACAGTTATGACAGTTCACTGTTCTTTACAGCCAATGAGAAGTCTGTAGTGTCATGGGTGAATGACACAGATGTCCCCTTCTGTCCTGACTGTGGGAACAAGTTCAACATCCGGAACAGACGGCACCACTGTCGTCTCTGTGGGTCTATCATGTGTAGGAAGTGCATGGAATTTGTCCCCTTAACTTTGGCCCGTATGTATGGACAAAACTTCCACAAACTACAAAACATATTTGAATATCTTGTTGAAGTTTTTTTCTTATCTGGCTTGTTGCTGCAAAATACTTGCTTTTTGTCTGTGCACAGAAAAGCTAATTAATGGGACACGCGAGGCACTGTGTGTACCCGGGAGCCCAGTTCAGTCACAATCCCCTCCAGCAGGGGGTGGCAGCAGTGGGATGGGCTCTAGGAGAGGCAGCATCAGCAGCCTGAGCAGCATAACCTCCATGCTGGAGGAGAAGGATGACGAGAAGATCCGCTGCTGCCACCACTGCATGGACACACTGCTGAAGAGACAACAGAAGTTAGAAGAGAAAGACCACGTGCCTGATATAGTAAAACTTTATGAGGTTGGTAAATGAAATGACATGAAACAAGTCTTTACAGATTTCATAATTTCCCTTTTCCAGTAGAAGTGCAGTTCTGTGTTACACTGTTGCGTCCTTCCCGTCACTGAATGTTTTTCTTTTGGAGTTTTCTGTTGTTCACATGCTCAAAATTTGTCTTCCTGTCAGAGGCTGAGGATGTGCATGGAGAAGGTGGATGAAAAAGCTCCAGAATACATCAAAATGGCTGAATCTCTCAAGTAAGCCCTGTTAAAAATGAATGATGCAATAAGCGTTTCTGATATGACAGAGAGATGTTTACTGGAAAGACAGTTTTATTGCTTACGGTCATGGCTGTACACATTTCACAGTGCCGGAGAAACCACATACAATCTTGACACTGCTGGTGGACTGAGACTGGAAGTACACAAATACTACGAACTCATCGATGCTCTAAGGTACATGCCAGTCCTGACTGTTTTAAAACCGAATAGAAGTCCTTTGTCTTGTTTGTCAAATATGGAGCTTGTAAAGAACAAATGAAGTTCTCTGTTTTCTTGTCAGTAAGAAGATTTTAACACTGGGAGTTAAAAACGATCCCCCGCCACATCCAAAGTCACTTCAGCTGCAGAGGATGGTGCGCTATACAGCAACGCTATTTGTCCAGGTAAGACCAGGTTCAGACAGCACATTAATGAGAGAGAATCATCTACACTGTGACACCACAATAGCCCATTTGACAAACTTGTGGGGTCTTGTAAAGCTTATTTTTCACTTTTTGCTTCATTATGAGATGACTGATGTTAACAAGTGATCTACTGGGTTAGTAAAATCCTTTTTATACTTCATTAGCTGCCACCCTGTGTGCTGAGCTGATGCATTATTACAGAGGTGGAAGGTAAAAAATAATCCCTGATCAGCAAAGGTAATGTTGAAACCAACCCACCTTCCCCTGAAGAAGTCAGTTCTGTCTGAATGGGGCTATATAGTGTCTTTTTCGGTTATTAGTCTTACATTTATATAGTATTTCTGCTCCATGTGGCTTTCTCCCATGATCCTTCCTTTCGCTAAATGCATCCATTTTTCATGTCCCTAGGAGAAGCTGTTAGGTCTCATGTCTTTACCCACCAAGGACAAATATGAAGAGCTGAAAGAGAAGAGAAAACAGGAACAAGAGAAGAGACTCCAACAAGAGAGACTGGTGAGATTATACTTCTTCGTTTAATTTTTTCTTTTTTAATTTGATAAAGAGTTACTAAATTTGCCAACTACTTCCTATGCTTTCCTGCTCAACAGGCAGGCCAGGAGGCCCTGAGGAGGAGGCAGGAGGCTGAGAGAAACCGTCCACCTATCAGTAATAATGGAGAGCTGCCGCAGGCCCCTAGGGTGCCACGGATGACCAAAGCAGGTGGCTGGTTGCCATCTGCAGACACTGTTCATGCACGCAGTGAGCTGGAAGACCCCCTCCTGCAGCAGATTGAGAACATTCAGTCATTCCTCCGTCAGGCACGGGAGGCCCAAAGAACAGATGAGGCAGCCATGTTGGAGGAGAACTTGCGTCAACTACAGGATGAATACGATCAACAGCAGACCAGCCTGGCCATTGTTCTTTCGCAGAAGCTAGCTGAGGAGGAGAGCTTGCAGCAGGGGGAGCTGGATCGCCTGGAGGCCCGGGAAAAATTAGAGAGGGAGAACTGTGGCCCCCCTGTGGAATCCACTCTGCCTTCCTTCACCTGGGAGAGGACTCTGCATATCAGCACGGCAGGGAGCTTCCCGGAAGAGGACGACAATACAGCAGAGGATCTGACTCCTAAAGCTGAGAGGAGCCCATCATCTGTTAGAGCATTCCCTGCTCTCACAAGCCAGGAGGAGTCGCCTCCTAGGTTGAGGAGCTTAGGGGGGCACGTAACCCCCCCTGGTGGCGAAGGACAGAACAGCACCTCCTTTAACCCTTTTGATGAGGAGGGCTCTACTCCACTGGAGGAGGATCCGTCCAATCCTTTCTTTGAAGACATCAAGAGGGAACATAAAGAAATAACCAGTGGGAAGAAAGAATACAACCCCTTTGATGAAGATGATGAGGAGGACAAACAGGCAGAGACTGTACCCAGCAACCCCTTTAAGGAGGGTGACGACACTGATGCGGGTAATCCTTTCATGAAGGCTTCTGGGAGTTCTCCAGGAGACTCAACCAACCCCTTTGACGGGGACGACGATGATGAGGTTTTGACCGATTTGGACATAATAGAGGAAGAACTGCTGCTGCAGCAGATTGACAACATTAGGGCCTACATTTTTGATGCCAAGCTCAGCGGCCGTCTTGACGAGGTGGAGCTCCTGTCAGGGAACCTGAGAGAGCTAAAACGCACCCTTGAGGAACAGAAGAGAAAGAAGCACTAACAACTTTTCCTCAAAATCCCCCTGATCTACTGCTACTGCACCAAGTCCTGAAAGACTAGCTCACTACTGTAATGAGCCTACAGAGGTTAGTTTGGGTGAGGTCTGCTGCACTACAGAAATATAACATTAGTTCCAAAATTAAATATGTATTAGACTTCAGTAGTCTGGAGTGACTCCCTTAATTTCCAAACATCTTTCTGTACAGGGTCGCAGAGAGCTGGATCCTCCAGTATCCCATCATACCAAGTTTTTAAACACTGCAAGTACAAATGTGTACAAATACTCTGTTATATCAGTACAAACATAAACCATGGAAGAAAGCTGCTTAAAAAGCTGTGGTCTTGTTGAAGTCTCTGGCAGAAATTCAGAACAAAGACAATGTGTTTGCTCGGCTTAAGTTGAACAAATTGGAGCCATGTGAGCAATTAACTGATGCACAAAATCCATGGATAAATAATTTCAAGGGCTTTTTTGTTGACAAATTGTGTACTCAAGCAATTTAGCATTGCACTCGTATATCACTGGACAGTTAGAAAAAGGCATCAAAGCAGATGCAGCACAGCCAGAGATAATGCTTAATGCAACTCAGCTGCCATCAGTTTAGTTGTGACACCACATGAGGCAGCTCACTCTGCAGTACAGAAGGCTGTCAACAGCTTTTTTTAGGATGTGTGAAATGGGTGGAGTTCTCCTTTATTTCCATTCTTATTAGACGTATTATATTATTGCACCTACAACTTCATTTTATTTGTGGTTAGTGAGGTTCCAGCTCCTTACTTAACTAAATACCAAAGAACCAAACCATGCATGGCTGTTCCAACCGGGCAGTGAACTAGTCTCAGAACAAAATAACATCTGATAATCTCATAAAAGCAGGTTAAATTAGATTTATGGCCATTCTTGTGCAGCCTAGTTTTTGAAGGAAATTCTTATACATTAATATTTAATCACAGGCCTAAATTACTAAGCCAGTAACACCATTTGCACCATTTGTTGCAGCACTTACGACCCCTTTCTCCTAGATTTTTAAGAGAAATTTAACCATTTTTGTTGTTTGTCGCTTGTACTGACCATAAGAAGCTTTCACTCATACTGCTAATAACAAGTGCGTTTACAGTACAGTATCCATAATAGAAATTGATTATTGTTCTAACAGTGATTTGTTTTTTTTGTTGGGGTTTTTTTCTTATTTTGCTTGTTTTCTGTAAAACTAAATGCACACGTTACCCTGCCCTTGTTGGGTTTCTTTGTCTAAATGAGATTGTAAAAAAAAAAAAAAAAAAAAAAAAAACTAAACAAAAGAAACCTGCATCCTAAATAACGCCTCAGTGAGCCAAGTGTTTTGTACGTCCTACTGCGCAACCCCTACACGTTGTGATCTTACTGTTTACAGCTGCACTACTGATCCAACTGAGCACATGGGTTCCTTGATTCACGTGTCTGTGCATCTTTGAAGTGCTGTATGATGCTGGTCTTCCTACAAAGCTAGTGACCAGGTTCATCTTACTGCTTTTGTTTTGTTTTTTTTTATATATATACACTTGGACATACTGATAAAATCTGGCATGACATCACTCTTATTTGATGATGTCTGCTAGGATCTGTATGCAAAGCATGTTCTCTGTTCAGTAGTTTGATGAAAGAAGTCCAACCAGCTCACCCAGCACTCATGTGCTGACTAAACACTATTCATCAAGGCACATTGTTGGCAAGAAATAAGGCACCAAAGTTCACTGAAATCCTACTGCGTACAGAAATGTTCCATATTTGTACTGATCCACTAAATTCTTAGGTCAGTGCAACAATTTAGATATAATTACACTATGTGAATGCCAGCAAGTATTATCACTCACAGTGCTGCTAAATCTGTCTGTACATTAATCTATGTTTGTGCTTTTTTTGTCGGTCAGAATGTCCATATTTCTCATAATAGACTAAGCAGTATTAGGCATTGTTCATTGATCTCACACTGCTTATCTGTGGTGTACAAAGACATTTTTAAGCAAAACGTGACACTAAATGTTCTGTGACAGTGAAAATACCATGAGATTCTTTGTGTTAGCATTTGATTTTAGCTTTGGAAGTCATGTAATTAATACCTCTGCATATAAAACAATCACCAAATAAAGGTGACAGTTTGGACACGCTCAGTTTTTTAACTTTAGGAAATTGCATCTCAGCATCAATAAAAATATCTGTCTACAATGTAATCTGGTTGTTTCATTCTATTTTCAAAAATGTGTTTAAAAAAGTAAAACCATCTACCCCTGACAGGAAATTATTGTGGGTTCATTTACATGTAGTGAAGAAAGCAGGCTTATTACTTAGCCACACCAGCAACTGGTTTTTATTTGAACGTTTACTTCGCAGTATTCACACCGATAGATGTAAATCACATCCAAATGTGAAGAGTCTTAAACCAGGCCACATCATGCGCAAACACAAGGCATATTTACAGAATGTGCAATGTTGGTAGTCCTTTTACGTCATAGTTGATAAAATGCATCACTAATATTGTCCAGTAAATCAACTGCTCTCTTTCTCAGCTTTTTACTCCTGTGATGCTGCCATCTTGGCTCGATATTTGCCTGTCATCTCCTTGGGCAACGGTGTGGTCCCAGGACACGGCACCTGGCCGTCCACCTCACAGATACACTCCCTCAGACAGTACTTCTTTGGGCCAAAGTTGGCAGGGTTGGAGGCCTGCATCTTGGCTTGAGCCTCTGTGTCTAACATGTGTCTGTGCAGCAAGAGAGTAAAACAAATCCCAAGATCAGTTTGGTAACCGCAGGAGCAGACCTTTTCCACATCACTCACTAAAAGTCAGTCACATTAACCTTATCAATGTATGTTAAAAGTATCTTTTTTTTTTTACATAACCCAGCCTTAACCACAAACATACAGTCACGTAGGTGTCATGAAACAAGATCCACATTTAGGAATAGCTGAATTTCTTACTGTGATTTGCCCAAAATCTTCTTCACATGTTGTGAAATTAGGTTGTGATCCTTCCCTTCTATGTCCACCAGTACTTGCTCCCCATCATCTGAAGGAAAGACATATTAATGAAACCTGCCCAGCCTGCTACAATATTTGGAAATAACAGTACAACAGCAGAAGCTACGCACCGAGGTAGAACTTCAAGAATGGTGATGGTGTCATATTTTTGAACATCATTATTTGGACCCACGGGTTTTTGTACTGAACCTGAGGAATATTGAAGAACACAAACTTCCTGCAAAACAAGGAAAAATTACACAGTTTAGGAACAGAATGTGCACGTGTTAGGCATGTCACATAACAGCACCGCTTGCGTTAAAGTGTAGCTTTCCAAAGTTTTTTTTTGGTTCTGAATAAACCGAACTGTTACTTCAGCATTCTGTAATCTTCTACTCAGTTGTCATATCAGAGTATTTTGTATTGCCTATAATCTGTTGTATTGAATGCGGAATGAAAATTGACACTGTTTTATAAAATTATTTGGTGTAGCCAAGTGAAATGAGTTGTTTCAATTTGTACTAATTAAGTACTTTAAACAGTCACATAATTATGTTTTAAGTGACTTTAGCTAACTGTTTGAACTTGAACATTAACTTGACGTTTGTTACTTTTGGGAGAAAGGTGAACAGTTTGAGGCACATCTGCTGTATTTTGGTTTGGTTTGTGCACTTTGAATCATGAAATGATCTATGATAACTAGCTAGAAGGCCTAGTTTGGGGATAATCAACTACTTACTGCAATTCCATTATGAGTTTAAGTAAGTGTTATGCACTTGGAATAAATAAATTCTTAGCATTAAAGTGACTCTGAATTGCTATATGCCTGCCTTCTTTTGTTGTTCTTCATATCCATTAGGTAACACTGATATTCAGGATCTGTTGATTTAGAAAATCAGGACCAGCATCAGGGTGATCTTATCCTGAATTGTTTTGAAATGCTGGGAGAAAATCTGGCAGAATTTTGGATTTCCAAATCTGATTAGATCTGATTGAGATTAAAGGTTTTTAACTCCTGGGCCCAGAAAATAAATCCATCATCATTTTCATTATATTATATTTTTTCAGCCTTTAGGAAACTGATTGTCTTTGGGTTTAGGTCAGTGTTTCAGACCTAACAGGCCAATAAACTCTTTTCTTGAGTTTACTGACCAAACAGTAAGTTAATTCACGTACTAGTCAAGAAAACAATCTGCAGATTTTTTTTTTCTTTCCAATAGCGAAATAGAGCACTTTGAGGCATGAAACGTCGTAGACAGAGTGACTGAACGATGAAGAGAAAAAGGTTGGTTATCCCATTTTGGAACAATTTTATTTGATCAACCTCTCAACGTTCCGTTAGCGTTATACGAATTTATATACGTCTAATCTGAGAGTATAATCAACAGGACAACAATGTGGGTGTTTGATCCTTCTACACTACTAGCTGACCTTGCTCCGTCACTGAGATCTCCGTATGTATTGTAATTCACCGTCATGATCTTCACACTGGGTTTAAAGATGATGTCGCCCTTTTGCAAATATTCCAGGGTCCTCCTGATTGGGAACTTTCCTTTCATAGGCATTTTAAACTCCTCTACTATTTACAAAACACCATTAAAAAGCAGTCTCTACTTCGAACCGCACAACCACACGAAAACAGACGCGTTTTGATGACGTCGTATGGTCGCCTCGTGCGAGCCTCTTCTTCTTCTTATGTTTATTGGCAAGCCAACTTAAGGTGCATTACCGCCACCTGCTGGGGTGGAATGTGGAGCGAGCTTCCTCTTCTTCGGTACAGCAGCTACCAGCAAAGGCACACTGCTGCCCCCCTCTGTTTGAATGTCGTAATTTTCCCCTCCATCCTGTACCATTTGATCATCAAAAACAAAAACACCAAATCTCACTGCTCATGGGTTTACTTTAGCTGTATTATCCAGATTCCATATCAACTAACACCTGGCAGCTCTTCTGTTTTCAGCACAGACAGATTCAATCATGTTATAATTCATGTATAATTGTTTATTTCTTTTATATGTGGCTTCAGAGAGGCCAGCCTCAGGGACTGGAATGCTGATACAGGAGCTCAGCTATCAATACATTTGTTTTATAACTTCACTGGTGTGAGGTAGAAATGTAGGGTTGTGACAAACTTGAGAAAAACATGAAAATATTTCTTTGAATTTCTCAACCTCTGCATTTGAACAAATACATTTTACATGAGCAAAAACAGAACAAAAGAAAGCAAAAAACAACAACAACAAAAAACCATAGTATACATAGTATAAAATATTATTTGGGATTCTAAATCCACAAAGCTGAAAAAAAAGTTTGCTCTAATACCCTTAATATGGGAGCTGCTCATGGTAAATATTTTAAAGCCACAATATTCAAATCAACATATTTCATACAGAATCCTTGTAAAATGCACTTAAGCAACTTCTTCATGCACTGCATTACACTATAAAACAAAAACAATGCTCCTTATTAGGTCAGACAGTAACAAGATTATAAAACCCTGCCTAAAAACAACATGCATTCATGTACATTACATGTACAAAGGTCATTTCACACCAGTACCTTTACAAATAGTCTGCATGGGATTTAAACCCAAATATTACAGAAGACGTAATCATTGTTGAATTCTTTACAAAGCCATTATCTTTCACAACACATTCATTTTGCTGTGGATGCTTATTCTGAAGCCTTATACAAGTGGGAGAGAGAGTAATACAATGCAGCATCTGTCAAATCCACTGATTTATGATAACCCCCCCCCCCCGCACCACCCCACGGCGTCACATATTATTTTACAATGTGCAGCTGGGTCTAATAAATGAACATCTGGTGACCTCTTTTTATTCCACTAAATTAATGAAAGACCATTATAGGAAATCAATAAACTTACCTTTTTTATTCTTAGTCACACACAGGCTGACCAACATACAGTATATGCTTAAAGTCTCTACACAGCCAAGACACCCCAGGCGTGAGGTAGACAGCCCCTGGGGACCAAACTTCACACCCGATCGCTGTGCGTGCGAGCCACCGCTCTCTCGGGCTGGTCAGTGCTCTAGTCTTAACTGGCAGCGGGAAAGTGTATGAGAATGCATCTGTCTCGTCGGCCAGTTTAAACATCCACGGTTGTACAGTAAGGTCACATGATTTCTATAATAATATAAAAACTCTTTGATGTAATAACCCCCTAGTCTGCCCATCCATTCCCATGAAAAACCCTAGTTTATAGCTACCAGCAGCAGATCGTAAAATTATTTTACCCGGAACATAGGTGCAAAATATGTGATGTCCTAACCACAGGTGTTGGGGAAGTATGAGTCATCCCAGGGTCCTAAAACCATAAATCAATCCAGAGATCACACCTTGAATGACAGGAGGGGGATTCTTATACTCTCTCTAGTGGGTATACAAATCTCCATATGGTCTTCAAGACATTAACACACTAGACTAGCTTGCAAAAAATCTCTTTTCCTTTTTAAATCGGGGAAACCTGCCCAAAAGTACTTTGAGTACACTTAGTATACAACAAGCTAATTTGTTCACAACAAACTGAATGTTTTAGAAAACATACAAAAGGCAAGAGTTTTAGTCAGCATGAATGCAGTAAAACACACCAAAAACTGGCTGATGTGCACTTAGCAGAAGACAAATGCAAACACAAGTACAAAAACAGTAGCTTTGCTACACATACATAGCATTTCTGAACCCCAAATCTTTAAGATAATATAATGCCTTAACAGAAATAACTGCCATTTATAAATATACGTACAAAATGTATCACAAAACTGATGGGACAGAAGGAAATAACATATAATTGATTGTCATAAAGGGAAAAGTGATGAGGTGATTGCACGGGTTATAATAGCAACATATTCATGACTATCCAATACTCAAACATAAAAAAGACTCCCAGATCTAAAATCTCTGAGATGTCATTGTGTATAAAAAAAGGCCATAGGGTCAATTAAACTGGCTAATTTGGCTACGTGACTTTGTCAGTTTTACAAGTAAAACCGAAAGCTAGAATAAAACCAAATGCTAGTCATGCTGTAATGAATCAAGAATGCGCTGAAAGTGCTATCAGTGGAATGATAGCCTGTGCATTTGAATACAGATTAAGGACTGAGGCTAGATTTAGTTCTTGTACCTGACTGAAGAGCTCTATTTTAACTGTTATTCTGAGTACATTGTCAACTGTGTCAGTTTCAAAACTGAAAAAGAAGGAAATAAAGAAAAACAAAATGAACAGAGAGAACAATTACAAAGCCTGTTTAGATTAAGTCATACCTAGTCTTTGTTAAAGCCGGGCTTTACCTAATAAAGTGGCCAGTGAGTATACATTGTTCTTAAGTTATAAGCAAGTTTAATAAAAGTCATTAGCTTAATTGTTAATTGTTCTAGACCTTTGAACTTGAAGAGAAATCAGATTCAGGCCTTTGAATATTAATTTTGAGAACCCCTGGCTTAGACCATTCCATTTTGCAGGACGTATGCTTTACTGACAACTGGATCTTCAAGCACTCAAAAATCAGCCAAATATCTCTTTTCCTCTCGGAGGAAAAAAAAAGTGGTGGAGCATCGTTCCGGCGCATTCTGGCAGCATTACACCTATGCTCTTAAGATTAGACTTATTAAATGATTTAAATTCCATGTCCATATATTTGTAATCTTTAAATTCTGGACAGTGTCTGTTAAATATGAGACTGACATCAAAGTTAATGTTAAATTATGTATGTGATCAACATGAGAGCATGGTAGGGCCTAGATAAGACAAACAAGATTAAAGACTTAGGTCCAAGGGTAGGGTTCACAGATGAGTAGCTTTAAGTGCTAAAAATACATTAACTGAGTTTAGGCCACAAACTCCAGTTTACCAGACTGCAGCAGAATAGAGAAAACAGTCCATGTCCAATGCCAGATCATCTTAGCCTACCAAGAATTCCTGAATGACACTGTGCCATGCATTATTAAAAAGCAAGGGGCCACTGCAGGATTTTAGGCTGGGGTTCAATAATAAACAAGAGAGAGTACCATCTCTGAACTGACAGTTCTGGGTGCTAGAGTGATGGGGTGTCATTCTGTATGGTCACAGTCCTGGCTGTTATACTCAGCCGTCTCCATCTTGAGGATGTAAGGAATGATGCTGTCAATTGAGACATTACCTATTAAGCCAGTGAAAAAAAGCTCCTCTGTGATGCTTGAGTTCATGAGGCGCAGGGCGGGGAGACGAGTCAGGATACGGGTCAACCTGGGGAGGCAAACACATCATGTTTATCATATACAATTTTGTCACCCTGACTACTGTCTATACTGTACATCTATTAAGTTGAGTTAGTCTGGACACACGACAACAATTGCATGTCTGTCTGTCCTAGAGGAGGGATCCCTCTTCTGTTGCTCTTCCTGAGGTTTCTTCCATTTTTTTTTGGGCAGTTTTTCCTTATCCAATTTGAGGACAGAGGGTGTTGAATGCTATACATATTCTGGCCAATTTGTAATAATGGGCAACACAAATAAAATCTGACTTGTCTTGGCTTTGGACAAAGTTACGCATATGCCAATTATGTCAGTGGGAAGTGTTGTCTGTGACTAGAACATGAAAAAATGGACTAGGTCAGTAGGTCAGCAACGACATACCAAAAACAGACAGTGACATAACAAAGAAGAGTAGTTGTGCTTTACTTACTCTCTCAATTCACAGAAGATGGTTTTCAGTTTGACAATTGAGTAGTACTTAGCTAAAGTATTATTGTGAAGATTTTACTATATTTGAATAAACTGAGCACATAAGAGTGAACATTTTCTGTTACCGGCGCACTGATTAACTGTAATTTACTATGTGTCACTGCTTTAATGTGGGATAAGGAGGGTGAGCTGATGGCTCTGACTGCAGGTAGGAATGTACAGTACCTGTAGGTGTCATCTGGATACGTTTTCTGCACATAGTCCTGCAGCTCCATCAGGGCTTTCTCCTGAAACTTCTCAATCTGCCCGCTGCTGTCCACACCTGGGTGATCTGATGAATCAAACACACAAATGTCATTCCACACAGAGATGATTCAGATTTCAGTTCTATAGTAACCATTTCATCTGACTGATAACACCTATAATGTCTATTATTAATTAATTAGAAAATTCTCTTAGACTCACCTGGGCTGAACAACACAATTGCCTTCAGGTAGGCATATTCATAGTTGTCAGTCTCCAACCTTGTCATGCTGTTACAGAATTCCTGGAACTTCCAGATGTGCTCCATCACCTGCTTCACCCTCTCCCCCGAAAGCTTGTCTGAGATGGAATAAAAGGTCCAGTTTGATGTATCAAAATAATAATTTACTTAAGTTTCTCTAAGGTCAAAAAACAAACAAAAAAACATTCCATCACCATCAAAATTTCCAGTTACTAATCTCTGGTCATTAAAGATGCACTTTGTATTGTCATTTTGACATACATCTGGCTCACTTCAGGTAACAACACATACATCCTCCTGTTTACATCAAAATCTGTGGTATCTAAGTTGTCATATATGACACATGAACAAATGATGTATTGACATCAGGAGGTCATAAGTGTAATACCAGAAATGTAATAACAGTGGCAAAACACAAAGATAAATTCCCACACAATCTCATCAACTGTGCCTAGAAAGCCACAAGGGCCTGACAAATGAGTGAAGCAATGGGAGAAAACTTTACTGCGCTCTCCATTAGTTCTTTAGTTTAAGAGTTTTTAAGAGTAACAAGTTTAAACATTTGTTGGCTCCTGTTTATATGTCTCCTACTGTGAAGTGATGACGAGGTCTGTGGTCCATACCATCCTGCATGCTGCTTTGAAGGTGGTTGATGATGGCAGCGAGGATGGTCGATAGGTTCATCACATGAGCACACTGAGCAAGACCCAGAGTGAACAGCTCATTCCAGCAGGCTCGCACCAGGCTGGTGTTTGCCTCTTGACTGAAACAGACAGAGGCACAAAAAAGCAGGATGAGTGTGAGTTTGTATATTGACAATAACTCACTGGCTTCCCATAGTGCTCCCAACAGTATGTGCTGTAAATAAAAAGAAGCTTGTAGTGTTATTTCCTAAGAGTGTCTGGTGTCAAATGTATTCTCACCCCAGAGCTGAGAAGGCAGGGATGGAGCGCGCCCAGTGCATGGAAAGAAAGAGAAGTCTGGATGCCGACTCACAGATGTAGTGCACGTTCAGATACTCGGGCATGGGGCTGGGCATGGTCAGCTAGAGAAAAGCAACAAAGACAGAGAAACAGGACAAAGGAAAAGGGTATTGATGGGAGGATTCATTTGAAAATATTTGACAAATGACAACTACCAGATGAACGCCAATGGAAAAGAAACACCATCAAACTAAAAGGCAAAAACGCCACCCACCTTAAAGCCAACGTGGCTGTCTGTGAGCAGTGGTCCTTCCACCTCAATGATGGGGGTCTCCTGGTCTCGACCAATCAGCTGGATCGTTGTTCCACTGACACAGGACTTGTCTGCCAGACTCTGTACACCCCCAACTTCAGGTGGGTTGAAGACTTTGGCCAGAGTGTCAAAGGCACTGTGCAACACAAGCACACATACAAATTTACATTTTATATGCATTTTCATTCACTGATTTGACAGAGGGCAGCAAGAAAATTTTGGGTTCAAGCTCTGGCCGGCCTGGTGCCTTTCTGTGCGGTTCTCTGCGGGTACTCTGGCTGCCTCCCACAGTCCAATGCCATACAGCTAAAGTTGACTCTAAATTGCCCATAGGAGTGATTGTGGGTGTCTGTCTCTATGAGTTAGCCCTGTGATAGATTGGCAATCTCTCAAGGGTGTACCCTACCTCTCACCCAGTGTCAGCTGGATAAGCAGTATAGATAATAGATGGATGGTTCAGTCCAATATGCCAAAAGTGTGTAAACAGAAAAGCCATCTGTGCTTCTGTTGGTCAGCATCAGCCCACCATATTGTAGACAATAAAAAAAATTCTGACAGAGTTTGTTCACTTTTTTTGTGCCTACCGCCTCCATGTTTTGTTATAATGTTCAATAGTTTTGTCAAGGTTTTGCTGTGTACATGAACAATGAAGCTTTGACTAATAATAATAACATTTCTGCTCTATATCAAAAAAAGTGAGATTAACATTTACATATTTATAGGGTGAATTATTTTTTACAACATCTGAATGCCAATTGGAATTGGTTTACTCTGGCCTTTTGGTTTTAATGGGTAAAATGATACAAACCTAATGAACTTCAGTTTGTTTCAAAGTGTGGTACACATTACTCGTGAAAACGCAAGCAAGACGATAACCCTTGAAGAAGTTCTTGTTTTATCTGTTATTTTAACCTGTTTTGCTTCTGCAGAGACAAACAAGGTATAATATTATAAAAGGTGCTCCCAAAGAGGCCAATAATTTGACACAAAACGACAAGTCTGAAACGATATGGAGGGCCCGCTGAGTAGAGTGATGAAACTTTGCAGACACCTCACAAACACACTCTCCTCCTCTCTGTGCAGTATTGACTGACCGTGTTATCTCACTGGCAGCCTGCTCCCCGTGGTGGCTGTCTGAGGTATTACCATTGTTTAGGTTTTCTTTTAGTGAATCACTCAGGTTGGCCAGTGATGTCACCACATTGGCTAGTGTCCCCAAGTCCCCCTGCCCAGACTCCATCTGAAGACAAATGAAACATATTAATTTGTCATATACTTTCACACTGATCTACTGTGGACACAAAATAGTGCATCCCATACTGGAGCGAATCAGGGCTGCAACTACTATTTACTGTTGTTATTGAATGATTTTCTGATTATTTTCTAAATGAATCAATCGATCACTTAGCAATAAAAATGTAAAGGATTCTTGTTTTATTTAATAACAGTCCAAAACCCAAACTTATTGGATCAGATTTCAAGAGAGAAATGCAAATTGTTACATTTAAGAATAATTACAGAATGTCTGGTATTTTTACTTGAAAAAACACTAAAACAATCAATCTTTTATCAGAATAGTTGCTGATTAATTTTCTGTCAGTTAGCTGATTAATTGATTAATTATTGGAGCTCTACTGCAAAAGAATGAGCATCATAGCAGCCTGCAACAAAGAGGACTGACAAATGCTTCTAACGACATAGCAAAATGCTAAGTGAAGACTCAATGTAAACCAGTTCAAAAGACAAAACTACCTGACAGCATTTTAAGGACAAACTAGTTAGTTCTGTTGACACTACTAAGCTACATCTGAAGGATTGTGCTTACATTACAAATAGCAGAAGGGTTGTTCCATTTACTGTAACTGCAGAAACATCTGTACCTTTGAGTCAGTTGCGAGCAACAACGTTCCATCACTCTGGATGACTGGCTGCTGGATATTAACCAGCATCCCCTGGTCCAGCAAGCTGGATCTGCATATTACAAATAGCATTATTAAAATCCAGCTGACATGACATCAACATCACCAGCTCAGAGATGGGACAAAGAAGAGCACAGGCCTGAGGTTTGTCTGTATGTCTGAGTCACACTGACCTGGAGCCATCTGTCTCTGTATCGGAGATAAAGGTTGGCGTGGCAATGAGTGGACTGTTTAGGTCCTTGCGAATGTAGATTTTTTGGGTGGAGGCAGCACAGTTAGCATGCTTCTCTCTGGGTACTACATCGATGGGCTTCCTCTCACTCTGGACAGCTATGGACAAACAGCAACAAACCCAAATGATGTTTTTATAATGATTATAATAATAAAAGAGATCCCACAGGAATGTTCTTTTTCTTCTCACCCCTTGAAGATTGAAGAACACTTCAGTGTTAGTGCAGACACAAGGTCCTTAGGTTTAAATGGTTAGAATTTGTCAAATTATGATGGGAATGCAATGGACCAAGGGGCTTGTATCTGAATTATATGATTAAAGAACACCTCCCCTTTTTCTACCCTGTAGATGTATATTCAGGGTTTCTGCAGTGTTCACCATATTACATAACAGAAAAGCAGTAAGGACAATAGGTCTCTGAATTATATACATGAATATGTTACTATTATATTATACTTATATCATATTTTATTCAGTACTTTCCTGTCGCATATAATTAATCAACTAACAAGACATTTCTGTGGCAGAAAATGGATGGATGGATTAACCAATTGAAAAATGATTTCAGTTCCTAGCTACAATAGTTAGCAGCAGTGGCAGTGTTGGCTACAGATATGATGGTGCTGACTGAAACACCACAAAAAGAATTAAGCAGCCTGATGCAACACAATCCACTGTCAAATTAGTTCTGCTTGTTTTAGATTTTAAATTTATCTTCTCGTATATGCCATATAACTATATTCTCATTAATAATAACTAATGTTAATGTCGGCAGCCAAGAAAAATATTTAAGACCTAAACATTTTTTAATACCTTCTAATAACTTATCTAAGACCTTTTTGGTCTTTAATCCTTTTTAAAAGACCTGTAGGCAGATAGATGATACCAGACTTGTTTCTGAGTGGAACTGTGTGTTTGTCTACCAGTACTGTAGATTGGGGATGCAAACTCACAATCGGTCTTCATCCCCATCTTAAGGCATTTCCTCAACCGACAGAATTGGCAGCGATTGCGGTGGTGTTTGTTGATGACGCAGTCCTGCTTGCTGCGGCAGCTGTAGGTCAAGTTCTTCCTCACACTCCGCTTGAAGAAGCCTTTACATCCCTCACAACTGACTGCTCCATAGTGACGCCCTGAATATAAATGAAAACTAGTCAGTGTGCCTGAGTCACTGTATGTGTGTGGATCCATGTGGGATTGCTGACACTATAAAGATGAACATACTGTTGGATCTGACATCCGGATGCATCAGTCAAAATAAATACCATGTCTCACATTTCCAGGTAATGCAGCTGTCAGCTTTAGTACCTGAGGCCTTGTCCCCACACACCACACAGTACTCCACTGGCGGAGGTCGGTTCAAGTCCCCCGACTGCCCTAACAACCTTTCCATTGACACTGGATCTGTGACAATCTGAAAAGCAAAGTCAACCACAGGTCATTAATATTGTGTTTCACCATAATGTAATGTCAGTGTGATATTTATAACACTGTCTGAAAATAGTACTAAATATCAAGACCAAGATGTGGCCAATAGTTCTGTCATAGACTGTGTCAGCTGGTAGTGTTGTACCTGTATCCTTCCTGGCATCAGGCTCTCTGCAGCAGTGAAGATAAGCTGCTTAGTATTATGGCTGTCTGGTGAGGCCAGGATAACCTTTCCTGACCCTGAGCTGTCAGCCGTAGTCAGAATGAACTGCTGCTTGGGAGCATTGGATGGGTTCATCGTTGTCACTATCTGGATCTTCTGACCTGTCTGCTGGTCAGTTACAATCTGAGGGCATTAGAGATGCATGAGGGAGACAGAATGGGAGAGAGGTGGACATGAACATGTACCAGTAGGGGTAAGGAAAAACAAAAAAGTAGAGTGTGACACTGAAGGAGGGAGAGATAAGTCACATGTTGTAACATCGACTTGTTTAATGTGGCTGCTAATGCACAGAAAAAGGATGACATCAACAGGAAGTGACAAAGTCACATTCGTAGACTAAAGTGGTTACCTGTATTTGCTGCGGTGTTGTGCCAGGCTCGGTAGAGATGACCTGGAAGCGCTGTGGAGACTCACTCATCACTGATTCTGATGGAGAGGATGGCACCTATAATTTGAAACAAATTGCCTAAATCAATTCTGTCTGCAATACAAATATACTAAATTTAAGTCTGCATAAAACATAAAAGTGTTAATATAACACACTTCTCCATAAATATCAAAGGGAACTATCTGGATAAGGTTTATCTCTCAACAAATAATGGCAGCATCTACTAAGCACATAACCAAAAAGAGTAGCGCCACAGTTTCATCTTCATATGTGTTGTGTGAAACAAATGAGACCAGGAATGTGTATGCTGTGGAACTCTCCGTCTGCACACTCACCTCTGCCTCGTGTTCAGAGTCCACTTTCTGCTGAGAAAGCAGATTCATTTTGGTCATCATGATGAAGCAAGGTCATTAGTGAGATCCGTTTGGAAGGATGCCACTGAAATTAATCAAGCACAATGCACATTTCACAAGGTAATGTGTTCTCAAAACTCTTCATACAGTTATCAAAATTACATTCTGGTGGATAACAATGAAATGCTGTCACTAAAAACTCCTCACTCAAGGATGAATGAAGAATAACATTCTCATCAGTACATTAAATCATAGGTTTATACACACAATAATTTAATGATGATAAAACAAACTAAAATTAAAGCTGCAATAACACCATTCTATAATAACAACAATGTATGTAACAATAATTTAATGACAACAATGATTTATGTATTGAAGGTTTAATAAACTATTTTGGCAGGCTGTTTAATGGTACATAAAGACTTTAAATTTGCATCCAAAAATGAACTTGACAGCTTTGATTCTGTCTTTGTTGATTTGGGGTTATAACAAAGATTAAACTTTGACAGCATAAATGAAAAATGATTAATGTGCCTGCAGTACTCCAAAGATTCCATAGCCAAAGGGAGGAGCATGCTGCGCTGTATTGTTTACTGATTGGTCTAACACAGTGTCCATCAATATTTCCATACCCTAAAACACGACACAGAACAAAATGGAGAATCTGGCAGTCGGCCAATAACATTGCATACGAATCATTATGATAAATATATTAGAGCAGTTTTCTTCTCAGACAATACAGTGTGCCAGTGTGAATGCGCTGGTAGTAAATGTAAAAAATGCAACGTTGGTGAGTAAAATCGTAGTCATATATATAGTTTCAACCCACTTCTGTCCCCTGGATGGCAAAGGTAAAGGGGTCGAGTTCATCTGCAGCAACTATAGCTTTCCAGCGTTAGCTGTTTAAGCTAGTTTGATACAAGTATAGGCAGCAAGTGCTGCAGTAGAAGCCGACTGCACCCGTCCATCTGCCTGCATTTGCATTCTAGCATGTGGAAAGACTGGTTCGGGTTAAGGTCGACAGTGGTGTTACATAATAAGAATTATTTGTTAGTTTAACTATCCATAAAGCATATCAGCATAGCCAGACTGCGCCTAACATTTTTACGGTCCTTGCCGGTATCCCGAGCTGCCGGAGTCTGGCAGGAAGGGAGCTCCCATCGGCTAGCTAACATGCTAACTAGGAGATTAGCTGCGCTATTTTAATCATATAGTATAACAGAGAGCTTTCTACGGTTTTCAGTCCGGAACTGAGACTTACCTCCGAGAAACAACGGTCACAGAATTTGAGGACTCTAATATTTTACAAAATATTACTTTTGATTTTCTTCTGTTAAAGGTCATAGTTCGTGACCCCGCATCGCCAGAGTGTTGATGATGGTTGAGGGTTTTTTTTTCCTCCTTCCTTTCTCTCGCGTCCCCGCGCGCCTCCAGCACCCCCTTCCGCGCGAGCTAGACAGGACTGACGTCATAATGTCTGGCTGTTGGGACTCTTGTTGTCAAGTTATAGTATTTTATATTACACATTACAGTAAGCTATATCACTGATAGGCTACAGTATATCATTATAAACAGTGGTGGACGAAATAATCAGGTCCTGTGCCAGTTCAGCAGTGTAAAAATTCTCCAATACATATCCTGAATGAAATATAATACTTGCATGCCTACTACTTTAAATTTTGAGTAGTATATACTGCAGAACTGGTCCTACCATGTTTTTTTTTATTTATTTATTTTTTTTACCTTTTTTTAGTTTTGGATTTTGTTTTCCCTTAATAATAAAAACCTTCATTTAAAAACTGCATGATGTGTTTACTTGTGTTATCTTTGACTAATATTTAAATTTGTTTGATGATCTGAAACATTACAGTGTGACAAACATGCAAAAAGATAAGAAATCAGTAAGGGGGCAAACACTTTTTCACACCACTGTATATCACTGATAGGCTACAGTATATCATTATAAACAGTGGTGGACGAAATAATCAGGTCCTGTGCCAGTTCAGCAGTGTAAAAATTCTCCAATACATATCCTGAATGAAATATAATACTTGCATGCCTACTACTTTAAATTTTGAGTAGTATATACTGCAGAACTGGTCCTACCATGTTTTTTTTTATTTATTTATTTTTTTTACCTTTTTTTAGAAATGCTTTTCTTAGACTTAAAGACTAGAGACTATTTTACTTGCTGTTAATTCCTTAAGCAAATTATTGCAACAGCATTTTATTTGCCTTAGCCAAAGGTCTAGGCCTATTCATCGACAGCATACTACCACGAGGCATGAATACATCACTTCTTTAGCCTCTCTGGCTCCCAGGTTTTAGAATTGTCCAGATCTTACTTACAACTTTCAAGGCTCTTTGTCCCCCCCGAAACCCCCACTTACGATGTTTAGCACAGAGGAAGTACACTGTTTAAGATCCTCTTTCAGTGGTCATTTAACCTACTTATCTGTTCCAGAGGCCTGGCTGAAAACAAAGACGAAGTGTTTCTAGTAAGGGCCCTGAGGGTCTGGAACGACCAGCTGAATCAGGATGGCTGATTCAGTGACCTACTTCCAATCCCTTCTTAAAACATAGTTTTATCAGAGAGCCAATCCTGATTTCATTTGTGTTTATAATTTATTTTATAGCTTTTAATTCAGTTTTTAATCCAGTTGGCTTTATCTGTTATGATTTTTATTTCATTTTGCTTCCCTATCAAAGCACAGTGCAACTTGAGATTTGAAAAGTGCTCTACTGCTACGAGTGTTGTTCAGTCACTAAACCTCGAGCCCGAGTAGTGTCTCAAGCCCCCAGTGTTCCAGTCCAATTCACGAAAGAGTCAAGCAAGTCCCCCTTTTCTGAGTCAGAGTCTTAGCCTCTTACATTAAACACAATTGAAATCAAATTTCTGGTCTCGCCTTTTTTTATTCCAAACTTTCTAAATGTATTGCATCACCATATTGCTCAGCAATTTGATATATAAAAATCTTTTATAGAAAGGTGGAGTGTTCACTTTGATGGAAGCATGCCGGATACAGCATGGTGCAGGGGAACAGGTGTTAATATCACTATCTTAGGCTGAATTATTATAGCTTATTACAAAAAAGTCTCCAACTTCTGAGGCCAAATGCAGTCAGTGTTTCAGTCCAAGTCCAGGTTCAAGTCATCAGTGCTTGAGTCCAAGTCGAGTCACAAGTTCTGAAAATCTGGACTCAAGTTAGACTCAAGTCCAACTCCTGGACTCAAATACAGCAACACTGATTTCTACCGCTGCTAACAGGCCTACACATAAGTAATTAAAGCTATAAAGTATTCACAATTTGTGTGCTACAAGTTATAATTTTGACACTACAGCACATAAAACTGTTCTTTACAGGGTTTCATTTTAGGTAAGTACAGTGAATTTACAAGAGATAACCATAGCTTTTACTTGTGAATTTAAATATTAAAGCCCCTTTTGTTCACTGTTTGAGCTTCACTGTGCAGAATTATATAGAAAATGGTTTATTTGCCTACTGAAAGGGGGAAACTTCTTTGTGTCTACTGTAGGCTATTCACAAAGATATGAAATGATTTTATTCTTCCATCTATAGTAGTTGTTATACTTTCTGTAGACTTCATTTAGGCTACAGGACTTGTTACAGATTTTGAAATTTGTTTCATCTCTTTTTTGCAACACATCTTTTGCAGCTCAACAAATGGAGGTAATGTAGCTGTGTTAACTGCACTGTCTCTATTTGCACTGTATAGGTATAACGGGTTACACTAAATAAACAAATACCTTACTCATTTCTTTGTCTACATTGTCCATTGTTTAGTAGGGTCTCTGCCATACAGTAGCAGAGGATGACTTCATTTTTGCATAAAACCTTTATTTGCATTTATATTTTCCTGACACTCACTTTGTACTGCCTAAACCAAATGCAGAACAAAGAAAAGGGGAAAACATATACAGCCTACTAAAAGAAAGATGCACATACACGGCAGGATACTTTGTATCGGGCTTCAGGAGGCAACATTACCGCTGAGTAACCACCGGGTGTAGCCCTGCACCAATGCAACCGCAGACTGTGCACTAGAACAATAGGGGGCGAAAGCTTCACACTCGTTTAAATGAGATTTTTAAAAACCCATCAGATAACGGTTATGATTATTATCATTTGGATCTCCATCCACTAGATGATTCAGTGAGTTATTTTTCCAATAAGGTTATAGCCTAATGAATCTCAATCGATGAGAAGACGGTAGAGTAATCTATTTCACTGAACAATTTGCATTTCATTTAGATAATGAAAGCATGCCATCAGACATCCGTTTGCTTAACAAATAACCTATACGGCAGACTCGGCTTAAGGCTTTCATTCGCCGATTTATATTTGTCTTCACATGTAGGAACAGGCGTCGCCTGATCTGGAATGTACATTATGCTTCTGAAAGTGTGTTAGTCAGGGCACCACCAGAGAGCAAAAGGAAACCTGTCAGCATTTTATATTGATAGAGTATGTATTTCATTTTTAACATTTCCGTGTTTCACAGTCATCCGCGGGGCATCTCCGCGTTACAGTAAAGAGTCGGCGCAACAACAAAAACAACAACAAGCATCCGGATTCAAGCTGATGCCGAATCGACCGTTTTATCTGCACAGCGGCATATCCCACTTTGTAAAACTGTCTGGATTGCATGTCTGTTATCGCATCCTCACTGACTCTGGCACTTTCCCACTGCGGGTCTGAATCTCGAGCAAGGGCGTCATGAGGAGATCTAACGTGGGGACAGCGCTGTGACCGAGGAGTATTTGTAGTCGTGGAGACAAGGGAGATAAGGACAGAGAGACACTGGAGAGTTATAGCAGCTACGGTGATAGTCTGAGCTGCACAGTGGTAGTGGAGATTGGTCATGGTCGGACGGGGACTGTGGGTGTGCAAGTCATGGTTTGGAAGGCGAGGCGCCAAGCTTGGGATTTCACATTTATTTTGCGCGGTGATAGCGAGCGCAGCCCTGTTGGCTCTGCTGTTTGTGGACTTCATCGAGTCATGGATCACCTCCATGAGCATGGACAAGGCGGTGGAGCCGAACAGAGCCATCATTTCCATACAGAGTGTCCCCCTCACCAGACCTGAGGAGTTCTTACTCATGCCCAGTCCGCTCGTGTGCCAGCGTGCCAAGCCCCATCTCATCACCATGGTTTCATCAGCTCCTGCTAATCAGAGGGCCCGCCAAGCCATCAGGGACACCTGGGGAGGGGAAGTGGAAGTGGGGGGCCTGCGGGTCATGACCTTATTTATGCTGGGTGTAGCCACTGACCCTGGACTGACGAAGTTGCTCATAGTTGAGGCCCATGAACAAGGGGACCTGATTCAGGGGCGTTTTGTGGACACCTATTCTAACCTCACCCTGAAGACCCTGTCCATGCTGGGCTGGGTCCACCGCTTCTGTCCTCAGGCTCACTTCATGGCTAAAGTGGATGATGATGTTCTGTTCAATCCCAGTGCCCTTCTGCAATTCCTGAACAAGAGCCATAACCTCTATGAACACACAGACTTGTACCTTGGCAGGGTGCATCTCCATGTGGCTCCTAACCGTGACCAGGAGAGCAAGCACTACCTCCCTGCAGAGGCCTACCATCCCTCTGTCTTTCCAGATTATTGCAGTGGTACAGCCTACATTCTCTCCCACTCTGCATTGCTCAAAATTTCCCTGGCAGCATCTGCATCACCTTTGCCCACACCCCTGCCACCTGAGGATGTGTTTGTTGGTCTGTGTGCTCGAGCAGCTGGGGTGCTTCCCTCACATTGCCCGCTCTTCTCTGGTGGTCCAGCTGTGCCATATGGGCGCTGCTGCTACCAGGCTATGGTGTCCATCCATCACACCCCACCCAGGGAAATGCTGCAATACTGGACTGATGTTCATTCCTCTCCTCCCTGCTCCTGGCTGAGTCTGCGTGCTTCTCTGGGAATGTGCAAAGTGAGGGCGATGCTCAGTGATGCTCTGGGGCTGGAGTAGGGGTTGTGAAGTTTAATAGAAAGGAAAACTGGACTTTATGGGACAGTGCCTCACTTCAATACTGTAAACGGCACAAGTACTTTTCAGGCTGTAAAGCTACAGTGCATGCACTGAGAAAGTGTCACTTTATTTTTATAGCTTTATTTTTTTTAGCTGACATTGGGCGAGAGGTGGGTTTCACCCTGGACAGGTCACCAGTCTATTGCAGGGCTGGCACTTAGAGATAAACAACCACTGCATCACCATGTCGCCCGTTGCTAGTCCAATGCAATGATGAAATGCATGTCTCCAAAAATAGTACAACAGATTTCACAAGATTCATATACCCAGCAGGAAGTAATATATAATCAAAACCTGCTATGTTTAAAATAATTTCTGGAAATTTTCTCAGTACCTAAAATTAACTCATATTGTTGTACAAAAATTGCTGGGCACCAGTTCTGACAACAGACAGCAGGGGAAGTTCCTTTCTCTTTGGGGACTTGATTCCACTGCTTCACCTGAGCCTGAAGACTTGATTCCACTGCTTCACCTGAGCCTGAAAACACTTCCATGGACTTTTTATGTTAACACAGTTATGTTGCCACCAAATAGTAGTATTTATGGTATTCCTCTGTAATAGTGACATTAAACATTTATGTAAGTATAGTGTGAATGATATTCTCTGCTTGGCCAGGTGGAGAGTACATTTGACATTACAATTACTGCTTCTCATTTGTATGCCTCCACCCACCAGTCAAATTCAGGGGAATGGACAGACAAGAGGTCACCGAGCTTGTCCTCTGACCACCAAAATCGGATAATCTGAAAATATAATGCTTCTGACCACAGCTATCTCTGGCATGGAGGCATATAAACAGTATGTGTGTTATAATGACATTTTCAGTATATCCATTTATATTGTTCATTTTCATATTGAATATATTCGCCTCATGTTTTTTTTTTTTTTGCAAGTGTGTGTGTGAGACAATAAAACCTTCTCCCTATTTTATGGACTTTGGCTATCTCACTCCACTTACAGTGTACTCAACCAGAATGTCAGTGTGTTTATACTCAGGAAATAAACATTGTCACCAAAAAAAAAGAGGTCTATATCTTAATTTAGGCTCGCTTGGTGCTTTTTTCATAAAAGAAGCATGCCTGTGGACACACACACCTACATATACACAGGTCTTCCTTGTATCAACACTCAGTATTTCTGTCACATTATAGTTTACATTTTTCATGACAAATCAAGCCAAAAAGGTAACAGTGGTGCACCCCATACATTTCTTTATTTTGATGTGCTGTGAAATCTAATATGACAGTGTACTGTTTCACCATCTCAAGTAAATATGACAACTGCATATGGTAAGAGGAAGTGAAAATGTGATATAACTTGCGTGACTGTTCACCAGCTACATTACTTCTGTCACATTTTAAGGCACTTCAATTTCTCATATTCTGTTTTTCAAAACATGAACCAATCTTTGCTACTAATAAATGCACAGCCATCGTACCTGCTGGCTACACAAAGGTCAAACAATATGTGCCATGCTGTTTATGGAGTTAGTTAATGATTAACATGGTACAATGTTTATTACCTGCATATAAAAGTTATTTATGCTGTGAGAGCAGTTGTACAGTTTGAGGGGCTATGGAAGCTTTTTAATACCAATGGTTAGAACTACTAGGAGGAGTTTGTGTGTGTCAGTATGTGGGGTTAAATTATGGAATGGTCTGGGGTTTGAGCATAAACAATGTCAAAACATTCACCAAATTAAAGCACTTTATAAACAGAAGGTTTTTTTTACAGTATAAGGAGAATGGGGTTTAATTATTTGATGATGTACTGTATCTATAGGCTGTATTATCTTATCTTGTAGGTCTTTTGATTACTATTGATGGAAGGATTATTATTGTTACCTGTGGTTATATATATGGTGTGTATCTAAGATGTGTTTCTTTTTTCTTTTTACATGTATGTATGTATGTATGTATATATATATGTAATTTGAAAGTTTTTGTTAACATTAAGAATTAAGGAAGCAGCTATTATGTTTTTTTGTTTTAAGTGTAACAGACCGGGGCCGGTTTAAATAAGTTTGACTTCTTCCCACTCCGTTTCGAGCAAATCACTGATCTATGTTGTTAATGTAAGGTGACTATACCTTGTATTTGATTTGACTTGAATTGATTTATTCTTTCAAGCATGTAAAGACAGTTGATATGACAACACACATGATTGTACACATAATCCAATATCAATTTGCTTATACCTAATACATGCTTGAATGGAGTAGGAAGAAGTCAGACTTATCCAGTCCTACCCCATGACATCATCTTACCATCATTGGTTTGCAAGCAGTAAATGATTCATTTCTACACACACACAAGTAATATACTAAAAAATTATAACAGTGTTAACATTCTTACATAATTACATTCTTAAATAATTATATTCTACACCACACAAGTAATATATTAAAGAATTATTACAAAGTGTTAACATTCTTACCCCACATCCACAATGTTCCATCTGGTTAATCATTAAGCCTGTTCTTACATATATCTCGATTGACACATACCTTTATATTTATGTTTAAACTCGTCAATTCTATTACTATTTTTTATGTCCACATTTAAATTATTCCATAGTTTTACTCCACTTATGGAAATACAAAATCTTTTTTTGGTTGTACGTATAACATGAATTTATTGTAACAATTTAGACTGTATGAAAGCTACATTGGTGTGATCCCTATATCCCATCTTATGCACAATTCTTATCGCTCTTTTTTCTAATATATACAATGGTTGAAGTGAGCTTTTGTATGTATTTCCCCAGTTTTCACCGCCATACTCTAAGTATGGTAAAATCAATGAAGAATACAAAATGCGTAGTGCTTTCCCGTCCAAAATATATCTAACCCTTGCCAATATTGATATATTTTTTGCTATTTTGTGCTGAACATATCTGATATGAGATTTCCAGAATTTGTCATCAACTATGACACCTAGAAATTTAATTTCATATACTCGTTCTATATTAGCTCCCCCAATTTTCAATTGAGGTTCATTATCTAGTCTACGATTCCCAAATACCATAAATTTAGTTTTATCCAAATTCAGAGATAGTATATTACTATCACACCATTTCTTTATCCTCACCCAACTTCACAAATTGACGCCTCTGTGTCAAATAACTTCTAATCCAATTCAAAACCATTCCTCTGATCCCATATTGATTGAATGCTTCTTATTGCCTTGTTATATGTTACTATTGCTCAAAATAAAAAAATAAAAAATAAAAAAGCTGTTTATTGAAAGGGTCACTGAAATCTAGATCAAGCCTTGTCCATGCACCCATGGTAATCACAAGCAGACACACACCATTTAAAATGCCATTCATTTGAACTTTTAAATTCACCCAGTGATGTCTTTGTTGTGGGTGGATCCTATAAGGTGATACCAGTATTTCCAGTTTTACTTAGTCATGAGGAATGTTCACAGCTAAACACCCTTGTCACCTGTAATAACATTTGACCAGTTACTGTTCACACCATAACAATGGAAATTCTTTGAACCTGTAAAACCACCTACTGAACTGCTAACATGGTTACCAATACATGTTCCAACCTTACAAGAATACTGTATAACTTTCTAAATTCTTTGCCTTCTCAAACCATTAAAGCCCCGCCAAACCCGACTTTGTTCCTGCCGAGTGTAGATCCAGATACGTCTACTGGGAGCGATGCAGGCTGTTGCTAAAATCAGTCATTCTGATCTCTAGTGCTGCTGATGTGTGAATATATTCCAGCACATTTTATATTCAGTTCTGATGTTGAAAAAACTGAATTAAAGCTTGGCATCCATTTTTTTATTTGTTGAACACAACACTTCATTCTGTTTTGTCACCAAAGTGCTCCACATGGAGTACAATTATGAATGAAAAAAGTGTTTATCAGCAGACAAAAATAACAATTTAACACAAGTTCTAGGTGACGTCAATGACAGCCATGGTGCGTCACATTTTCTGCCCATGTAGACAAGAAGCACCTCAGGATAAGGCAATAAATTTTACTGCACTGCTCTCAACATAAGGTTACAGATTAACTGAAACCCATTCACAATGAGTCCTTAATAGCAGACTACATACATCATTTCTGCAGTTTGTGAACAATGTGTCCTTTATATACTGCTCAAAAAATAAAGGGAACACAACATAGTTGACTGTCTTCTTTTTGTTCCCTTTATTTTTTTGAGCAGTGTATAAAGCTCAATGGCCACGCTCACAGATGAGTTCACCTACAACAAAGGGTCCTTGTTTTCTATATTTTGAATCTGTCCAGCGCAGATCTCTGGCTAGTTAACATCGCCTTCTTCTTCTCCTCCCTCTCTTTCCTTTCTTTATCCATCTTCATTTTGTCCTCCACAGTTTTCCTGATTATTTCCTGGGGGGTTAACAAATCAAGACATAAGCCAAAGATACAGAGAGATTAAAAAGTAATCTAATTCACCGTCATCGTATATTCTGAATAAGAGCCGTGTCAAGATTTCGCAATATTAAAACATGACGATATTTCTCATCGAGGCAAATGCTGTCGTGAACTCAGTACATAACAGAAGCAGGCCAGTGTGACGGAGTTTGAAGATATGTACACAGTCTGGCAAAAACACAACTCCCTGCTGTGTTTTAATGCATGGGGCTGCATTTGTCAGGGGATGAGGGGTTGTACAGGAAGTCTTGTAGCTGTGCTCGATTTGGCCACGTTGTGATGATTTGATGCGAGTGGCTTCAGTCACGTTTCCAGCCTGTGATTTTCCATTGTGTTTTGATTAACCATGCTGCTAATGCAGCCTACTCTACCTTATCACCAATTCTACCACCAGTGTGTCAGGACTGATAGATAAAAACACTGTTTAACATCCAGTACTAACGAAAATGCATGGCATGTCGTTATGGTGTGTCAATTGTGGCCCAAATTTGACAGTGAATAGCAGTGAACGCTCATGCTTGCAAAGTAAACAAAAGAATCTCCCTCCCGTGGGCGTCCACATCCCAATTGTCACCCGTATGTGATTGGCTAGCGTGGTGCCTTTGCTGGATGATGTCACCTTCCAGTGCGTATTGTTGTCTTTTACTGCATATGATAATTCATACTCAGAAACTATAACTGAAGTGACATTCATTACAAGATGATTAGTTTAAACATTTCAAAATACACCCGTTTTGCATTTTGTGACTTTCAGTTGAATAGACTATTGTTCCATATTGTCATATTTTGTCACTGAAGATTTCTTAAAAAGTGTTAAAATCTCATCTCATTCTTGTGAACCCAATATCATGCATCATCTCATCTCTAAGTGTATTGTCACACCCCTATTCTGAATTACTTACTCTCTGGTCTTCATGAGCTACTTGTTTCTTGCGCCTTTCAACGCCGCCCGCAGAACTACGACCTTTTTTCTTAAACTTCGGTACAAATTTTTGTCTGGCAAGTGGGTCAAAGCCCTGAGAAGACAAAACAAAAACTTTCAGAAGGCTGTAAACAATAATAAAACTATTATCATCATTAGTCAGTATGTCAATATGTACACATTTCTATCTTAAAATAAAATCTTATGTGTGCCCATAACATGCTTCCACAAACTGACCAGAGCTTGGACCCTGTCTTGGTGCCTTTGCTCAAAGGTGGCTTGGTCAACTTGTCCCAGCTCACTGGGGTCCAGGCTAATGAGCTCTGGCTGGATCTTCTCCAGCAGTGCTTTAACCTCCCACTCCTGCCTCTGCTTTGCACTGCGGTATGGATTTGCATCCAGACCGTCAAAGTTAGGCTCACCCGCACCTGTGAATGTACATAAACCAAGTGCAAAAAGAATGACATCAGTTCTAATGCACATTAAATTAGTTAGGTACAGTGTATACATCTCTAATATATTCATCAATATTTTAACCCTGACCTAATTAGCGTGCACTTGTTAAGTCTACTTTTCTATATGCATGTGAAACCTAGTCAGACCTGGTACGAGCATGCTGGTGAAACCCTCTCCGTGCCCAACCCCAAGGACATCCTCAAAGGGACAGAAGTGCAGACCCCAAACGGTTCCCCGAACTCTGTGAGCCATGTAGGGCTTAGACACTGGAGTGTTCCACACATCTCTGTACACCTGCAAAGGGAGTTTCCACAAACAAATTAAGTGATATGGAAGTAAAAGGTTACCAATATGGAAAGACCCCCCTTATGTGTTACCATTATGACACATATGCAGGTAATTACTTTTTGTATTGTCATAGGTCATATAAATCAATAACCTGCAATATATCGGCTTATTTTTTAAATTCTTTGGCAAGTGGACATCTCTATTGTGTCCACAAATCATTTTTGCAAACCTACTGATAAAATTGTATTGCACATCTCATAGATGTGACATTTCCTTAAAAAGGGAGTGATATGTAAATGCAACTTATACAGAAAACAGTTTACAGTTGCTCAGTAAAAAAACATGTACAGGCAAGCACACGGTTCATTTAAACAGTTTCAAGTTCTCAGTAATAAATAAAAAATGAAAATTTCTATTTGCAATGAACCACATTGCGGTACATTTACAGAAGTAAATCCATAAATTTCTGTGCACCACATTTTATTTCAGTGACTACTCATTAACCGTGCAGTGTGGAGGTGTCAATGACCTGAACGACGTCCCCTGTGGCTGCAGACAGCAGCCCCCTCTGGCTCAGTGACAAACAGGAAGCTCCAGCGGGCAGGAAGTAGGACTTGAGGGGCTTGAAGGCTCTAATGTCATATACTTTTAGCTTTTTATCCATGCCAGACGTCACCATGTATCTGCCAAGAGGAAGCAATAACAACAGATCGCTCTTTGGTGGCCCCTGAAGAAAATGCAGTTCACTACAAAAAATGTAACAGGTACGAACATGATTATATATTATTTGAGTTCTTCAGGTGTTAACCTTCAACCGCCTAGTGTTATACCTGGAGGACATTAGATAATTCAGAGTGCTGCTATAGAAAGATGCACTCTATGCACATACTGTGGCAATAAAAAGTATGTGAACCATTTGGAATTACCTGGTTTTCTGCATTAATTAGTCATAAATGTATCTAATCTATATACAAGGCTCAATGTTTAGGTATAGACAACTACAACAAGCAAGCCTTTACTGAACACACCCATTAAACATTCATTTTCCATTCCTTTCTTTTAATAACTGGTAAAACCTGTTCTTGTAATGTGTGCATTCTATGTAGCTACAGGTCAGAGTTGTATGTACAATGTTCAGGAGCTGTTTGGGAACATTATTCTTTACAGAGCTGCTTCAGCTCAGATCATATTCTTGGGATGTCTGGTGTGAACAGCTTCTCTGTTGGATTATGATCTTTGGTTCCAACTTGGCCGCTCCAAAAATTTGATTTTCTTTGTTTGAAGTCATTCTGTAGTAGATTTACTTTGATGTTTAGGGTAACTGTCCTGCTGCTTCACCCAGCTTCTGCTGAGCTTCAGCTGGTGGCCAAACACCCTGACATTATCCTGTAAGATACCTCGATAAACTTGGGAATTAATTCCCTCCAAGTCCAGAGGCAGCAGAGCAGCCTGTAACTTCAGGTGTAGTGATTTTTTTTTTTTTTTTTTTTTTTAGAGATCAGCAGCTCACTCCATAGAGTCATGCCATGAAGAGCATGCTGTGTGTAACCATCATTATTATTTGCATATGGTAGACTCACCAGCTCCAATGATTCCTTTAATCCTGGTACTCTGGACTTATTTTTTCCCCCTCACTAAGCAATGTGTGTTATTCTATTCAAGCAATGTTTGAATAAAGTATTCAACATGGTCAACAACCACACAGTGATTTGTGTTATTAGTTAAATAGATGTTGTCATTACTGTAACATAGATGGAGATTTGACCATATTTTAAGACAAATGTATACATAAATTCAGATAGGTCCAGAGGGCTCATTTACTATTTATTGCCACAGTTATATGTAACACTGTGTAGCTTAGCCTCATTTTTTGTCTTTGCAGGTCATTTTCAAAAGGAATGCACAGAAGAAGAACAATCGCATAAGAGGCTAAATCCTTAAAAATATGTTGTCTCCAGGTGGCGGATGTTAGAGGATCGGAGACAAGATTTAGTCAGTAATTACTGAGACTTATTACAATTTTAAATAATGAAGTTAATTATTAACGATTATGTTTTTATAGGAACTACTCTCAAACAGTGTCTGTGCACGTTAAAACAGACCAGTATCAAAAGCTTCCTGCCTTTAAAACAAATTCAATATCCATGTAGTTGTACAAAGTGTACAGTTTTAAAGGGACTCACGTGCCCGTCTTGTCTACAGTGACAGAGCGCACACCTCCCTGGTGACACAGCATCTTCACGAGGGCTTCTTTCTGGTTGGGTGACCAGAGAGTGACCGTGCCATTGGGGTGTCCTAGGTGAATGATAGCATTATAAGGGTTCTGACACATCACGTCGAGTCGGCCAGTCTTGGTGCAGATGGCTGCCACCTCCTTTCCCACAGACACATCCAGATACTGCAGGAAACTTGTAGCACTCTGAAGACGAGTGTGAGAACAGAAGGCTACAGTATGAGACATGTTTAGATGTTGAAGCATCACAGCTAGATATTGATAAAAGAAAAGAATGAAACTGAGGTTTAAATATAGGAACACCTGCCTCAATGGAACATGTGATGTGTCAGAGTTTGTGACAAAATCAGCTTTTTGTTAATGCATTTTAAACAAACAAGCAATACATCATACACACAGTCTATAACAATGGTTTTAGGGGACCCACCGCTGTGGCTAGCAAAAAGTGGTAGGGGAGGAACTGCATACGAAGGACGTCATTGAATTTGCGGATGCAGTGAAGTTCTATTCCATTGGAGTCATAAATATGCAGCCACTTCTTCTGAGCCACTGCATACATGGCCTCACTGTGAAGCCACCTAAATAGAGGCCAAAAAGATGTTCACAGTTGCTAGTAGATGAAGCTTTGTTGTAATGTAAAGTTTTGTGCTTTGTGTGGTGTTGCATAACGTCAGGTTGGATGACTTACTTTACATCATTTACAGACTCCATCACGTTTATCTCACACATCAGCTGCTTGGACTGCCAGTCTATACAAGCGACATGCCCTCTCCTGCCACCTAGCAGCAGGTGACTGAAATGAAATGAAAAGAACAAACACACAACTCTACCATGTAAGTTAATGAATCACCTGGCCCTGCAGTTTTCACTCGGTGTGAAGCTGTCTTTCATTCATTTTCTGCTTTTGTTTTATAGCCTGCAATTTACTGTTTTGGTTTAACTCTCAGTGAACTCATTAGCACTGCTTTTAGCCACAGCAGGTTTTCATTGATAAAGCCTGAAAAAACCCACTAGCCACTACCTGCTTGGCACCAAATGGCTGTTGATGCCCAAAGCTTCACTTGTGCTTCATTCAATTTGCAAGGTTTTGACACATTAATGGATAAGATGAGAGAATCACTGAAAAATATGCCAATTCACACTACAGACATATAATCACTGATTAAAATCAGTGGTTAATTAAAACCCACATCTCTACTCTTTTTAAAACAGACTGAATAAAAAAAAAAAAGCTGTCAAAATGTAGAGGATATGTATGCCTATTGATGTTTTCATTTATTTATAGCTTCCTGCACTGCTCCCAAGTGGCAAAACACACACACACACACACACACACACACACACACAAAATGCAGGCTTAACAAAAAGCATCTGGAGTCCAAAGTGTTGTGCTGATTCATCGTTAGCATCTTCAGCTGTGTCAGTCTGTGGCTTTCACCTTCCTATTACTGAATCAAAACCTTTTGTCTTTCATGAGCATTGAACCAAAATGACTGGTGATATAAAAAGGAACAGAACACTACAGTGCATACACTGTATGAATGTAGAGTCTGATACTGACCGTCCAGTCTTGCTGTAGTCCACTCGATACGGCCCAAACTGAGACAATTTCAGATTAAAATACTGAGGAAGAGAAAACATAAAACACAATAGTAAAAAGGCAACTACTAAATAAGACGCATAATCTCATATCTTGAACACCTTTGTTAAACAAAATCTGAAATTAACACAAATTTGACTGCAAGATTGGAAGTGTAGGTTGGAGCTACTGAAAATGAATCACTCAAATACTTTTGAGTTTGGTATTATTCACAGTGGTTGACACAAATCAAGTCTCACAAAAAAAGAGATCTCAGAATACTTATGATCAAGAATTATTGATTTGCATGATGTTGGAAAGAGTTAGTCATGTCATCTCAAAGAGTTAGACAAACTGTCTATAAAAGGAGAAAATTTATTACAGTGGCTGCTCTGTCTAGAAGTGTGAACTGAGACTGACTCCAAAGGAATGCTCAGAAAAAAAAGAAGCAGCAGCCAGGAGTAACAGATAAAAGCTTAAAGGAATCACTGGAGCTGGTTAACATCTCCGTTCATGAGTCTTACATATGCAGATATTGGTGCATAGTGTCAGCAAGGCTGTAAATATGGGCCTCAAAGAGCACCGAGATACAGAGAAGGCAGAGAAGAAAGAGGAGGGGAGTTTGGAGAGGACAAAGGAATTATTAAAATGCTGTGGCAGAATGCCTAGAAAAGTTAAGCTTTTAATAAGTAAAGATAATCATAAAATGATTTATGTGTGTGTTTACTGAAATAGTTATTAGTACATGTGTAAGAATTAAATGTGAAATAATTGTATTAAAAGAATTGGGAAAAGCAATTTTACATCTAACAGAGTGCAAAGTACAGAATTGCACAAGAGAAAGTAGACACACATCCCAGAAATGAGGAACTGCAGAAGTGTGTGTATGGGATGCAGGGATAAGAGACACACAACATACTGGGGAAGTAAAATGGTGGTTTTAAGCACAAAAGTAAAGATTTGAGTGATAATTGTTTGATCAATGTCTAATCAATGATAATCCATGTTTAGTCAAAGTATTCAAAATATAAAGATTTATGTTTTATTTTTAGGCATTATATTCAAAATATAAAGATTTATATTTAGATTTTAAGGCATTGATAGTTTATGTGAAATCAGTGTGTAATTGTAGCAGAGATGAGGATGCTGAGGTTCTCTTTAGGAGTGACCAGAATGGACAGGATTAAGAATGAGCACATCAAAGGGACAGGTCGGCTGTTTTGGGGATAAGGTCAGAGAGGCCAGATTGAGATGGTTTGGACATGTGCAGAGGAGGGATAGTGGTTACACTGGTAGAAGGGTGTTGGAGATGGAGCTGCCAGGCAAGAGGTCAAGAGGAATTGACCTCCCACTGAGATTAATAAAGGATTCTCTTTATTAACATGTATGAGCTCAACCAGGTCTGCAAAGAATTCAATGTCCAAAATTCCACCTGGACATTGTGCAGGTGTGATCTGCAGCTACAAGAAACGCGTGTCTGAGATTATTGCTGCAAATAGCCTTTACCATCTTGAACACCCTTCACCTACTAATCTGTATGGAATTTATACCGTATGGAAAAAGAAGACCAGCTTGACCCAGAAACAGTGGTCAGTGCAGCACATAGTGAACTTAATTCCTTTGTAGTCATGAGGAATTCTAGAAAAAAGCCATCTCACCCATTTTTGAGAATTTGAACAAAAATCTGAACAGAAAATACAATATTTTTTTCTGTTAGAGAATTTTTAATAGGTCTTTTAGTGTTTTCTCATTTTGTTTTATTTCATTACATAAATTAACATTCAACCTTAAAAAATATTAAAAGAGAAATTTTTAATAAAGATGTCAGAATTAAGTGTCCAAAAATTTACACTAGTGTCCTACCAGTGTCCCACCTTTGCTCCAGAGGTTATATCCACATCAAGTGCAATATCTTCCTGTGAGATGGTACACGTGTCCTCATCTTCATCCCCTTCTAGAAACCTGAGGTTAGATGAAAACATTACAACCAATGCTTTTAACCAGTATCTTAATATTAATTCTTTTCATTATTTAATCTCTGCTACATGGTACAGAGTGACATGAAAAAAATGGTGATATTAAGAAATTACCCAGCATCCTCTGGGAGCAGGATATCAAATCGGGCAGCTTGTTTCTGGGCCATTTCTGAAGCTTCTTCTGAGCGAACTATCATGTCTCTGAGCTTGTAATGAGCATGGTGAGGCTAGAACGAGACAAATAAAGACATGAGTGTCTGGCAAGTGGTAATAGTTAATTCTTTTAATTTCACTTAAATAATGTTTACCGTTTTAGTTTTCTCTTTCCTTTTGAACTTCTGTACCCTGTCTTCTGGAATAGGGGCAGGTCCGGGGAAAGGATCCAATTTCTGAGGGATCATGGGCGATAATCAGAGAAAATACACTGGATTTATATTGTTAAACACTAGAATAAAGGGCAACCAATGCAGAGCTGGGGATAACACGACCAGTCAAAGGTCTGGACACACTTTTCCATTCAACTTAAAAGTAAAGTCACTGATAATGTCTAAGGATATAATATCAATACTGGCGTATTGGACATATCTTAAATATATTCTTCTAGTTGCTGCTTCACATTTAAGAGATTAACTGCAACATTCAGTATACTGCTCTTAATTCAACACATGGGCTTATTTAAGATCCATGTTTTCTTTACACTTTCATAAATAAATCCTACTTTGATTAAGATAAATTTCATAGCATGGACCATATTCTCCACCTCCATTGTCGATGCGGCCATTCGGAGCTGTGGCCGTAAGGTCTCTG
>NW_018127986.1:0-3073 GCF_001952655.1 Monopterus albus | reverse complement strand
AGTGTCTGGAGAGAGGGAAGTCTGGGCATCTTTGCTTAGACTGCTGCCCCCGCGACCCGGTCCCGGATAAGCGGAGGGAAATGGATGGATGGATGGATGGATCATAGCATGCTGTCAGGCATCACTCATTGTCTATTTGGGGAAAAAACTTTTAACAGTCTTAGCACTTCCAAAGATAGTAATTCTGTCAAATGAGTTTTGGGGAACCGAGGCACCTACACCTACTTGTGGTGCCTACTACTGTTTGAACCCTCAACCTTCTGGTTGGGAGACGACAGCTCTACCCACCGCACCCCATGACAGAAGACAACCTAAACCCACAGAAGAACTGTGGCGGCTTCTCCAGCATATCTGGAACTACAGACAGCCATTAAGACAAAAGAGCTGTGACACCGAAGGGGTCAAAATGGTAGCAAGTCACGTGACTCACTGAGATGCACATAGTTTAAAACTGTCGATTAAAATCCATTATTTACTGTAAGGAATAGCGGCATTTATGAGCAATAACTACAGCCTTGCAAACAAATTCAGAGTTCTGTTGTTACAGATAGTTCAGCTAATTTGGCTGGTTAGCAATTTACCTAATTACTAAAATGACCCAATATTGGAGAGAAACAGTCAAAAAGTCTGTAAAACGTCTTTTGACACGTCACTAATTTAAAATGTCACAAGAATAAATACTGCTATTGATTTCAGCTTCTTACTTTGGAAAATAGCAGTCATTTTTATTCTCTTACCCCTGACATGACTTGCTTTCTAACTATTTCATCTCCTTCTCGCGTTCTTTTCCTTGTTTTCTGTGGCTTTTGCTCCTTATGCTGCAGAGCCTCTTCACTCCGTTCTCCATCTTTATCTCCCTTGTTTTCATCTTTCCCCTCCTTCGGTGGCTCATGCCAGTAACGAGATGGAGCCTGTTAACGGGAAGCAAAAGTAGTATTTTAGCAGCAGTGATTTTAAGAAAAGAACAGTTTAGTTTGGGTCTGCTCGCCTCCTCCAGGACGCCGTTAGCCTATATCAGCGCCACTGGTGTTAGCTGTCTGATGCGAGCAAATAACTCCTGTTACTTGTGTCTGTCCGACAAACAAGCTTGCACTAGTATGTCTTAGCTGCTAATATCAAAACCCTAACACAGGCAATGGTATGTCGCCATATTAACCATTTATTCGTAGTTACCTTTTCCTTTTTCCCCACGTGTGAACGCTTCCCTACTACTTCGCTGGGAGACGCCATCTTTGTTGTATACGTTTTTAGTTCATTTGACGTAACACGGATACATCACTTCCGGGTATTTATTACTATATATTTATTTATTTATACAACTAACTTAAAACATTCAAAACAAAGCATTACATGCACATGCGCATGTACATTAAAGTTATATACATTAAATACATTTTAATACATGATGATTTTGATAATAGATTAAGATTATATACAATTACTGGTGCTGAGTCTTATCTGTGTAGCTTTCCTGTTCAAGTTCATGCTTTATCACTGTAAACATCACATTTGTAAACAGTGAGTTGAAAAAACTCACTGATAAAGTCTAGACTGATAAAGTCTAGATAAAGTCTAGATGAAATAGGTTTACTATTACATAACATATTTTCTAGGGGTGAAAGGGGGAGGAAAGGTTACAGCAATGAATTCTGAGCAGGGAGGGACTTTCATAATACAGCAGGGACTGAGACCAGAGACAGGGTGGAGACTGTTATTTTTCAAGAAGAGAAAGAAAAGGAGCTTTCTTGTTCTACAACTGGAGAAGAGAATAGTATCAGAAATACAGCACAGAAACCAAGAGCCATCAGCCTGTCACTTGATCAAGAAAAGGTAAGTGGTTAAATCTGTACACATACACAAGTAAAGCATTTTCAATAGCTGTTACGTGAGTGCAACCTAATACTTTTTGAACAAAGCCAAAGCACCACTTTACTGTTAACTACTTATTGTCTCTATCCTTTTTTGAAGATGGCATACCGAATTTATTTTCTAAGACAATTTGACTTCACACTCTACAACTGACAATGTTAAAATAGTTTTCATATGTCATCATACATGTTGTATAACTTTTTCTTTTTTCTTTTTTTCTTTCTTGATTTGATAGATGGTAAAAAGGTAGAAAGTATCAAATTGAGGTCAATCAGTGGCAGAGTCAGCCCTAGGCATAAGCGAGCTAAGAACCTGCTTAGGGCCCCATAGCCTAAACCCCGAGAGCACGTGAGATGTCACACAAGAGAGCTTGTTTATGCATATGCACACTGTAGTGGATGTTAACTGCATCTTGATGCAAGCACAGTCTGCCAGACTCTAACATTAGGTTAAATGAAAAAAGCAGCAAAAAGAGTAATGTTGCAAAAACAGAGGTATCCCTCTCGAGCAGAGAAAAGAAAGAGTAAAACAAAGGATGAGAAAAACTGCAAGATGAAGTTACGTTTGTGACAAATTTTATTTTAGTGACAATCCACAAAGCAAACAAAAAAGCACTGTTCACTTTGCCAATCACTGTACTTTTACAAATATTGACCTTTGTTATCTTCTAGGTGATTTCTAGTGAGAAAAATATACAGACCAGCCATAACATTATGACCACTGGCAGGTGAAGTGAATAACACTGACTGTCTGTTACAGTGGCACCTCTCAGTGTGTGGGTTATATTAGGCAGCAAGTGAACATTCAGTCCTCAAAGTTGATGTGTTGGAAGCAGGAAAAATGGGCAAGTGTAAGGATCTGAGTGACTTTGACAAGGGCCAAACTGTGATGGTGAGATGACTGGGTCAGAGCATCTCCCACACTGCAAGTCTTGGTGGGTGTTCTTGGTCTGCAGTGGTTAGTACCTACCAACAGTGTCTAAGGAAGGACAAATGGTGAACTGAAGACAGGGTCATGGATGCCCATGGCTCACTGATGATGAGGTTGACCTACTGTAGATTAAACTTTTAACTTTCATCTGTACTTTTCAAAAATAAATTGTATTTGAATCTTTGTTAAAATGGTTGAAAATAAGAAATACTGTACACTGGTCTATATGAAGAGAAAAGGTCAGAGGCTGTAAACATCACATTTGTAAACAGTG
>NW_018127985.1:3643981-3645435 GCF_001952655.1 Monopterus albus | reverse complement strand
CCGCGCAGGTTCGAATCCTGCCGACAATGGTTTAAGTTTATCAAGTGGGTAGAATTGAAATCTCCCATCCTGAAGGTTGGAAGATCTTCTCATAGTGTCGGCTATCCACATGTTAAAGACACTGAACCCCAAGTTGCTCTCAATGGCCAGAGCCATCATTGTCAGCTGGCACCACAAATGGCTGCCCTGGTTCTTTATCGGTAACAAATTTTGTGTGTGCAGGATTCTTGGCCAACTTTCTGAACTACTATTCCGTAAGGAAACAACTCAAGCTGTTTCAGTGTGAGTTGGCACCACAGACGGCTGCCCTGTTTCTTTATCGGAAACAAATTTTGTATAACATTCTTGGCCAACTTTCTGAACTACTATTCCGTAAGGAAACAACTCAAGTTGTTTCAGTGTGAGTTTGCACTAGAGATGGCGGCCCTGGTTCTTTATCGGAAATAAATTTCTTGTGTGTGTAACATACTTGGCCAAATAAACTAATTGCAATCCAAATCAGGTCAGGAAATGAGACTTTCGGCACTAGCATTCCATAGTATCAGTAACAACAGAAGTTTCTTATGTGTGTAACATTCTTGGCCAACTTTCTGAACTACTATTTCATATGGAAACAACATAAGTTGTTTCAGTGTGAGTTAGCGCCACAGATGGCTGCCTTGTTTCTTTATCGGACACAAATTTGTTGTGCGTGTAACATACATTGCCAAATAAATTGAATCCTGTCGACAATGGTTTAAGTGTTTCAACTCTTTGGGATGACTGCAGTGGGTAGAATTGACTTCTCCCATCCATATGTTTGGAGGAACTACTCATAGTGTCTGCCACATGTTGAGGATGTCGAACCCCAAGTTGTCCTCAATGGCCAGAGCGGGCTGGTGTGGGCTTGCTCATAGCTCCCCAGCTTAGCCGCCATGTGTTGGAGTTTACCCCGGTGAACGAGAGGGTCGCTTCCCTGCGCCTTTGGGTCGGGGATAGGTCTCTCACTGCCATTCGGCCCGTAGGCACAAATGGCAGTGTGGAGTACCCGGCCTTCTTGGAGTCCCTGGGAGGGGTGCTGGAAAAGGCCCCGACTGGGGACTCTGTTGTTCTACTGGGGGACTTCAACGCCCACGTGGGCAGCGACAGTGACACCTGGAGGGGCATGATTGGGAGGAACGGCCCCCCCGATCTGAACCCGAGTGGTGTTTTGTTATTGAACTTCTGTGCTAGTCACAGTTTGTCCATAATGAACACCATGTTCAAGCATAAGGGTGTCCATCAGTGCACATGGCACCAGGACACCCTAGGCCGGAGGTCGATGATCGACTTTGTGGTTGTTTCATCTGACCTCCGGCCGTATGTCTTGGACACGCGGGTGAAGAGAGGGGGGGAGCTGTCAACTGATCACCACCTGGTGGTGAGCTGGATCCGATGGCGGGGGAGGAAGCTGGACAGACTCGGCAGACCCAAAC
>NW_018127985.1:3618169-3641597 GCF_001952655.1 Monopterus albus | reverse complement strand
CACCGGCATTCCCCCGGAGGAGCTGGAGGAAGTGTCTGGAGAAAGGGAGGTCTGGGCATCTTTGCTTAGACTGCTGCCCCCGCGACCCAGCCCCGGATAAGCGGAAGAAAATGGATGGATGGATGGAAATTTCTTGTGTGTGAAACATACTTGGCCAAATAAAGTGATTACAATCCAAAGCAAGTCCTGGTCAGGGAATGTAACTTTCTGAACTACTATTCCAGTAAAGGATGACACCAGTTGTGGCTGAGTGGGTAAAGCGATGTACTAGAAATCCATTGGGGTCTCCCTGCGCAGGCTCGAATCCTGCTGACAACGGTTTAAGTGTTTCAACTCTTTCGCATGACTGTGGTGGATAGAATAGACATCTCCCATCTAGAAGGTTTGAGGATCTATTCATAGTGTCTGTGATCTAAATGTCAAAGACACTGAACCCCATGATGGCCAGAGCTGTGATTGTTATTCTAGGATAATCTCAGTAGTTTCTTGAAACTACTGTTGTTGTTGTTATGGAACTATAATGACAGAAGCTTTGTAAAAGGTAAATGTTTAAACCACGCTTAATAGTCCGTTATAGAAAACAGTCTTTTATATTCTTTAGGGTACAATAAAGAAACACCAATAGCAATTTGCAGTTTCACAGATTTATGTATTTCACTTCTGTGTTCTCCAAGAATAAGGCTGTGGACAGCTTAATTGTCTGTTGAAGGAATGATTTCAGCTCTTTTCATCAGAAGTGACCATTTAAAGCGGGAATGAGGAAGCTAGAATTCTCTAGGGCCCGGAGCTTCAATTTATGTTTCATTGTTGAGAACTCTGCTAATTCATTCACTCTTCCAGGATGTGAGGAAACTTGTTTCCCAACAGTGGAAAGCAGCAAGTATGGGCTTGCTGTATGTTGATGAAACATTGCAGCCTGCACCACTGATAACAAACAAAACAACAGGATTTGCCTGATTAATTTGAAGCTTTATTACTCCAGAGTGAAACTTTATATAGCTTGCAGTCATGGTGATAACATAGTTGCCCCAGTGTTGCATATTGAAATAGGAGTATTCAGTCAATAATATCACATTTGCTTCACATTTACCTCAGGAAAATGTAGTTAGTTGTTGCAGAAAAATACTAATGAGAAGCAAAACATAAGTAGAACACAATGTGTTCAAAAACATGTTGTAAAAAGGGAACATATGTTAATCTACAAGAAATAACAGCTTTTCACCGCTCAGTTTGTTGTTTTTGTGCATTTGTACAGTTTACACACACAGACAGCAACACTGCCCATACTGAAATGGCCACAAACATGTTGTTTTCATTCCTCATGGATACTTTATATTGACTTACATTCATTTCCTGTAGACTTATCCTAAATCTTAAACCCAGTCCTCACCCTAAAATTTAATGATTTACTCAGTGGAGACCAGCATCCAGTCCCCACGAGGAAGGTATGTTCCTCACAGTGTGTAAAGAGGTTTCAGTCTCCACAGTGTAACACCAGCTATACACACACACACACACACACACACACATATACAGTAAGTGAACTATCCTGGAGTGCAGTTGTCAGCATGAGTCATGGTTCAGTAGAATGTAACAAGAAACAACTACAGGTTGTTTTAACATCGTTAGTTTAAAAAGCCATTATAGTATTGGAGTAAACAGCTATGTTTCATATGGAGGCCAGTGCTGCAGCTGGATATTTTTGAATCTCCAAAAATAAATTAGTTATTAGTTAACTTATAATTAGGTTACAACAGTAAATCCATGGTAAATTAATGATTATCATGGTGGCTACATTTAAAAAAAGAACTAATGTTAAGTAAGGAAAATCCAAACTTATAAACCTTTTCACAGAATTTTGGCAAGTCATAACAGGAAAAGCACAGGTGTAATTGCAAATGGGCCACTTGATGAAGCCATCGTTAAAATTTGTTTCACCTGTGCTTTTCCTGCTGTGGCAAGCCAGTATGGCTGCTGTGAGAAAGGTCTGTTTCCGTGAGGTCATGGCTCACAAGTAGATATCAAGAGAAGGAGGAGAGAGTGTATTTTATTGAAATCCATCTAATGGTTACTGAGATAATTCAGTCTGAACTACAGCGGCAGACTGAATTGACAGGCTGACACTGTCATTCACAGAGTCACGGTGCTACTGTGGCTAACAATGAAACAAGTGCATTAATGCTATGAGTGTGCAGTGATCAGTTTCCATCACCTCAGTAACAGATAAGGAAATTTTCATTATATTAAACTGTCCATCAAGCATTCTCAGTATCAGTGACACATTCCAGTATGACAGTCAGGTTGACCACAGGACTAAACTAGAAAATACTTTTTAACAGGAGGATAGGTAGATATTATTGGTTGTCTGCTACAAACAGCGAAATGACTTTGACTACAGCTTCTTCCTCTGTAGGACACCAGCGTCTTTTCAAGTCACTCAATTTGATTTATGGCAGAATTGGAAGAGCACATCCATTGATTATTCTTGGGCAAAGTCTTGTGTATTTTCATGAAGAGGGAAATCTGTCTCCAAGCCAGTGGTGCATCAACATTCAATAGTATCCTGATCCTGTGTGATCCTCCAGATATGTGAGTCATGCTCCTGAACGTCGTTTCTCACCAGTGTCCATGATGGCCTGCCTGAGTGCTTACCTTGACACACAAACAGCAATACATGCACAATGCTGCTATCCATCTTGTTGTGTTATTTATTGTTTACATAATTATTGTTGCACAGAAAGCAACTGCAAGTCATGAAATAATCCAATGAAATGTCACTATTAATCAATGTAACTGTGAACACTGATAGAAGTCAGTGAAGAAGACATAACTGATGATCTGATGCCAAACTTTGCTCTGCTATTGCTGAGGTTGAGTCAGTGCAAAGCGTGTGACTCTGCATTTATGATTTTTGTTGTGTATTTGTTTTTAAATACCCTGTCAGGGATGATTTATGTGGTTACTTTGATAGATTCTTTGCTGACATTCAGCGGCAAAAAATCAGGTGGCATTATCCATGACAAAACTGAAATGAGCTTTTTCTCCATCATGACATTGGATGTGCAATCACAGTGCTGATGGATGAGTAACTTATCATCAGGAGGCTGGTCTTAAACTGGGAAAGACAAAAAAAAAAAAAAAAAACTTTGGTTGAGCAATTTTCTATATCAAATTAATTTAGTTTCGAAACCTTGTGAGAAGGCTGAAGTCTACAATCAAGACATTTTTGCTAACATTATTATTATTTAAGCTGTGAAATGTATTTTCATTAACATGTGAGGTAAAAGCACAACAGTATTCATTGATATCCATATTAAACCGAGTCGTATTTGATATATGAAATTTTCATTGTACTCACTTTTTCCAATTTCATGAATATAATACTATGTTTTGACAAATCTGTGCATATGAATGTGACACATATGATCTTTTAAACATGGTCTCCATTTTATTTTTATATGCCACCACTGCATGTCACTGACTTTGTGTCTTTGCATTGCGTTTTTCTTTATAATATGGTAAGCATGAGAACTTATTATGTAAAGTGCCCTAAGATGATGTTTGTTGTGAATTTGCATTATACAAATAAAGCTGAACTGAACTAAACCGAAAATGGGACATTTCATGTCAGTACATGTTCTGCAGGTATAATATATATGAATTTGTTTTCTTGTCCCATACTCACTGTCAGCCTTCTGCACTACAATCTTTAAAGGCTCTCCCTTCAACAATATTGCACCTGAAGCGGGTGTGAAACTACAGGACTAACAATCACTTTTCAAAGTCCAAACTGTCTTTATCCCATGGCACAACCATAGGCATCCAACAGAACAGCAATTAAGGGCAGTAGTCAGACACTCCTCCCATGAATCTCTGGCAGTGACTTTATACAAATGGAGCTTTGTGTGTTTATTGATAAGTTTTCATCTCTATAGGCAGGTTACATTTGCAGGTGACCTTTACTGCAGTTTATTGCAGTGAACTGCACAATATCTACTGGACTTAAACTGGTGATTATGTTGATGTTGCTGGCTGTGTTTTAATGGCATTTTATCCATATAGTGTATCTTTTATATCACAATTTAAAACTAAAAGCTGCTATAATCAATTTCTTATATTACCAAACGATGTCAGGTTTGCCCGGCCACACTGGCCTCTCTCACCTTCCTCTGTGCCATCGACCTGTATCTGGGAGCCACCTTGCCCAACAGTCGCCTCTTCCACACCTCTAAACCTGAACAACAGGCTCTGGAGGAGTACACTGAAACTGCCCGACATGCAGGTATGATCCGTCCTTCTTCCTCACCCCTGGGTGCAGGGTTCTTTTTTGTGGGGAAGAAGGACGGTGGCCTCCATCCATGCATTGATTATCATGTTTTAAATGCTATCACTATCAAAAATAAATACCCATTGCCTCGTTTGTTCTCTGCTTTTGAGTCTCTCCGGGGCGCGGCAATCTTCACGAAACTGGACCTAAGGAGTTCTTACCATCTTGTGCATATCCGTGAGGGCGATGAGTGGAAGACTGCCTTTAAGACCCCGCTTGGGCACTTTGACTATCTGGTGATGCCTTTTGGCCTCACCAATGCCAGATAAAGATGCCAGGGAATACGTAGCTGCCTGTGCTTCCTGCGTGCAATCCAAACCCCTCCATCAGTCCCCTGCGGGCCTCCTTTGGCCGCTTACTACACCCAACTGGTCCTGGTCTCACATAGCACTAGATTTAATCACCGGGCTTCTTTCCTCCCAAAGCAACACAGCCAACATTGTAGGCCATTTTTCCACAGCAGCTCATTTTCTTCCCAGCGCCTGGTTCAACACGTTTTTTGTATCCACGGCACCCCCATAGATATCGTTTCCGACCGTGGCCCTCAATTCACATCACATGTCTGGTCTGCTTTCTGCATAGCCATCGGGGCTCATCCATGTCTCTCCTCCGGTTACCACCCCCAAACCAATGGTCAAGCTGAACGGTTGAACCAGGAGCTGGAAAACACTCTCCATTGCATCACCAGTACTTCACCAGAAGACTGGAGTCTGTTGTTGCCTTGGGTGGATTATTCCCACAACACCCTCTCCAGTTCCACCACCAGTATTTCGCTTTTCCAAGTCTCCCAGGGCTACAAACCACCACTCCTTTCCATCGCCGAAACTGACATTGCCATCCCATCTGTTCCTGCTCACATCACCCGCTGCCACCAAATTTGGGACGAGACCAGGGCTGCCCTCTTACGCATGGCCGAACAGAACAAATGCCTGGCCGATTGCCGCCATCGGGCCACCATCGCCACCGTAGGGCCGCTCCTACCTACCGGGTAGAGGTTTGGCTCTCGGCCACCCACGTTCCCATCAAAGGGGCATGCCCCAAATTGTCTCCCCGGTTCCTGGGGCCTTTTGCCATCCAGGAAGTCATCCATCCCACTGCTGTTAAACTCTCATTGCCCGATTCTCTCCATATTCACCCTGTGTTTCATGTCTCCCAGATCAAGCCCCTCTGCCCGCCGCTGGCTCTGCCTCCACCGGCCCTTGAGATGGAGGGTGGTCTGGCCTACACTGTCAGAAAGATCCTGGATGTCCGCCCCAGGGGCCGGGGTTTCCAATATCTGGTGGACTGGGAGGGTTACGGTCCGGAGGAATGGTCCTGGATTCCCCGTTTGTTTATTCTGGATCCTGCCCTTCTCGACACCTTCTCCGCACTCACCCGGGCAAGCCTGGGGGACCCCGGTGAGTCCCTCCTTCTGGTGGTCCCTGCCCTCACTCTGTCTCTCTCTTTTAGCCTTTGATTGCTGATCATGTACTTCAGCTGTACATGTAGCATGTACTGTAGCTGCACTTCATTAGTCTACCCTTACTTATACCCAGCTCACCTCTCACTCACTTGCCAGTTTGTTCTTGTTCTCAGGCTATTCTCTTTGTTCTCTCCATGTATTATTATTTCGTTGTTGTTTGCCTTAATCTAGTACCTGTTTGTTATTTCCCCGGACTTCCATTTGTTTACCTCTTCTAGCCAGCTTCTATTCTCTGCATGGACTGTTTCCTCCGGACTTTGGCTCCACTCTACTCTCCCAGACAGGTCGATGCACAGTCACCAGTTTGTCTGCCAGTTCCAACGCCTCTCTGTGTTTTTTCCAGTAGCCACCATCACCCACCGACCAGCCCAGGAGTGACCCCGCGACGCAACTCGGCCCACCCCATCCACCTCATCTATCTTCACCTCTTGCTGCTGGTCGACACCCGGTCACTCCTATCATTCATTATCCATGTACTTGTTTTGTCTGTACACTGCATTGTTAATAATAAACCACAGCTTGCACTGAAGTCGGCTACCTGGGTCCGCCTCTCTCTACTGCTTGCTCACTTCAGTGTGCGAATGATTTCTAACAAATGATACCACTATAGTGTACAATGAGAGGTATTTCTTGTAGTGATGGGCCCTAATGAATAATGACCTGATTGTGCAATTCACTTTTAACTCATTGATTTGATTGTAAGCTTCCACCCTTGCTATTCTTATTTCACAGCTCTTTCCCAGCCATAGTCAAAAGCTATGTTCAACAAAAACCCGTTGTACACTACCTGCTCCACACCACACTGCAAACAAAGTTAGGGAGCAGTGAACAAAATGGAGCATTTAGCAACTAAAGAGACAGATATTTGTCACAGGGGTAGGTAGAAACCAAAACAGAGTTAAACAAGAATGGATATTGAACCTCAGGTTAGCAGAAATGTGTTTATGTTGCACCTTTCTAAACCATTATTAACTTGCACTCTGTAAAACTAGTGTATACAACATACCAAAATAATACTATTTTTATTTGTTATTTTAATACGCTAGCTGCACATTTCATAGGGTTATATGTTTGGACAAGACACATTTATTTACATAGCAGAATTTATACATCAGGCTGTTTCAAAGTGTTTAAAAGGAACTGGAAATGCATGTAAAAGACTGAAAAGACTGACATACACATTGGAGACATTAATGATATAAAAATGAAAATGAAGAAGTAAAAACAAACTAAAAACAATACATGCAATACTATAAAGCAACAAAAAATAATAGTGTTTAAAGACTTTTTAAAGGTTGAAAGAGTTGGGGCACATTTATTTCCTGTGATTATAGTTTAAAAAATGTGGCACGTAGTCACTGAATGAAGTTTCACCTCTGCGTTTGTTCTAACTGTACAGCAAGCAAATGTTTTGCTGAAGAGTATGTTTTTGCTGTTTTTTGTGCATCATATTACTGGTACTCCCTAGAGAGAACCAGAAGGAGGCAGAGACACCACCGAGGACCTGTGCCCCTCGGCAGTCTCAGGTATGCTAAACAGATGAGACTTTATTAAACACTTCTCTGTGTTTAATAACACTGTCTCTTATGTCGTGCCCCTGGTGTTTCACGTTTCAGTGTCTTATAAAATAACACTTGGAAATGCTGTCTGCATTATGATGTCTTGTAAAGTAACAGAAACAGTATTCACTGTGCTGAGCATTAGGCATAGTTACAACTGCATCCATCATACTGAGATGTATATTTGCAGGGTTAAAATAAGTTGGGTCAACTGTAATTTTGCATTTAGGCTGAATACCTTGTAGCTGTACAGTCTCTGAATTTAGAGGATATGAAAGTTCAGAAAGTGAGTGAGCAGCAACGCCTTATAACACACACCACTCTGCTTCATTATCAGCCATTTTTCCAACATCCACTGTGGGCTTGACCCACAGCTTGTTCAATAAAGTTATAAAACCTCTAACTCATCTGCAGGGCAATAGTCTCATTATATCAAAGAAAAAAACTTGTCTTCCTTCTTTATGGGATTTTTTTCTGAGGTTTATGACTATAGGAGGCGTTGATCCTCATATTGCAGAGATAGATTTAAATAACTGCCATGTTCAGTCATTACAGTGAAGCTAATGGCCATGTTATCTCTAACAGTAAAAACTGCAGGAGACTGCTGTTTGAGGTCTTTAGCTTGAAACAACTCGTTTAGCAAATTATGAGGTTTATGTTTTACACCAGATCTAATAATTGTAAAGATCTATTTTTTGCAATAAGTTGTTTATAAAAAGCCTTGCCTTCACTATGCATCTGTGCCTTCACTGTGAAACAATTAGTTATTGACTGATATGTGCTATAATTAAGGAGACTATGAAACAAAATAGGGTAGCATGATGATGCGGTGGGTAGCACTGTTACCTCACAGCCAGAAGGTTCCGTGTTTGATCCCCAGCCGACCCAGGACCTTTCTGTACGGAGTTTGCATGTTCTCCCTGTGCCTGCATGGGTTCTCTTTGGGTACTCCGGTTTCCTCCCACAGTCTAAAGACATGCAACTTAGGTTGATTGGTGAATCTAAATTGCCCGTAGTAGTGGGTGTGTGGTTGTCTGTTTCTAAGTGTCAGCCCAGTGATAGACTGGAGGTCTGTCTGGGGTGTACCCCGCCTGTCGCCCAATGTCAGACTGAATTGGCTCCAGCCCCCTGTGACCCTATTCAGGATAAGCGGTATAGATAATGGATGAAACAAAATAATCCAGTCAGTATGTAGACACAATTTAGTTTTTTTCCATTTGATATAATATATACATAAACAAAGACACATTAGATTCTTAGTAACTCTCTGTTCAATTCTAATCACATATTTAGGCCAATTTACCAGTGTTAATGCTTCCTTTCTAAGTGTCATAGTAGTTCATAAAAACAAGTGTAGAGCTGATACATGCTCTTAGTGGTGGGAAGTAACATACAGGAACCATCATTTTCTCAAGTAATTGTGCAATTTAATTAGAATGTTGATATATTTGTACTTTATTGAGTATTTCCACTTTTGAAGTACAGTACATTTGACGTATTAGTTTAGACATGTGTCAGGGACCGAATACTAAAGCAAAGGACACAGAAGGTGACTGTGGTTTGGTCGGAGGTTCGACTCTCATGTGTCTGCAGTGTTCTTGGGCAAGACACTAAACCCCAAAGTTGCCCCTGATGGTTAGAGTCATCGGTGTGAGTTGGTGCCGCAGATGGCTGCCTCGGTTCTGTACCGGAAACAAGTTCCTTGTCTGTGTAACATGCTTGGCCAAATAAAGGTGATTATTATTATCCTTTTAAAGTTAAAAAATGGACTTTTCATTTACCAAAATATATGGTAAAAAATACAAATATCAAATAAACTTGGCCCTAAAAGAGGTCTACAAAAGATAAGGAAGCTCAAAATACAACAAACTGATCCACACAGTACCTTAAACAAAACCCAAATGACACAAACGGGTGAACATGTATACTGTCTGTTCAGTGTTTATTGGTAGATTATTTACTCAGTGTCTTTGTCCATTCCCTGTGTGTGTTACTGGTTTGGTCAGCAAATACAGCAACATGATCCGCACAGTTCCTTAAACAAAACCCAAATGACACAAACAGGGGAACATACTGTATATACTGGCTGACCAAACCAGTAACACACACAGGGAATGGACAAAGACACTGAGTAAATAATCTACCAATAAACACTGAACAGACAGTCCGCTAACAACTAAATATTTTTTTGAGATGTTGAAAAAACATAACTTGACAAATGAAGTTTAAACATAAACTACAAACAAATAAACAATATATTTCTCCCAAACTCCTTCCTGTTGAGCACTTGGTGCAGTCCAGGCCTGTGGGAGGTATTTAAGCCTGCTGCTGCCTCAGTCCAATCTTTTTGTCGGGACCACCCCCATCCGTGAACCAGGAACACAGTAACTCAAAAAGAAAATGTACACACATTAACAACACAAAATTAACCAAGTGTGCATGCTTCACCAATTAATTGTGTATGTTCAATGTCAAATCAAACACCTAACACCTGCCTACAACTTAAATCTACACACATGAAGAAAGAAAACAAAAGAACATTACCTAGCTAATTCTAGTGCCGGTGGTGGTTTAGGCCCTCACATGGTGAAGGCCGGGGCTGAGGCCTTCACACATGCTTTAAAAGGTATAGTCTTGATGATACTGTATGTCTTAGGAGAGGGATGTTTTCTATACATATATACAGTGTATATATACACATACATACATATGTATTTGAATGTTTTCTTGTATACAACTGATATTGTTTATTTCTTAGTTATGTTTTTAAATTGTTTAAATATGATTTAAAGTGTTAACTCAGAAACACCGGTATGAATTTACTGATCTTAATTTTTCTTGCTACTACTTTTATACTTAATATAAAACTTTGTGTGCAGAACTTTGTCTTGTAGCATAATTTTGACTCTGATGTCACTACTTTTAGTGAAAGATATGAAAACTTCAACATGCTGTAGTGTAGCTTATATTTGACCCTTTGCTGAATGACAGGATATTAATGCCTCCCTCTCTTTTGGTCTGCAGCTGCCTCCATAGGAGGAAATGCTCCTTGAGCCTCCTCATTGTTTGGATCACCCATGGTCCTCAAACTTTTGCTTTAGGACTGACACTGGGGATGTTTTCTATTGCCTTCATCTGTGGACCTCAAAACCTGTTCCTGAGAACAACTCTTCACTTCAGCAAGGTCAGTGCATGTTATTTGCTATTGATGCAAATGTTTGCTTGTCCATGTCTAAACACAAGAGAAGCTACTTTTTACTTTTTTGCCTCTTTCTGGGTGCTTTGTCATTTGAAGCTGCAGCATTTAAGATTGAAAGTGCAAGTTTGACCCTAAAGCTGACAATCTCACTGTGCCTGATTTACCAGCATTACTGTTAGCTCCTGCTTCCAAATGCCCACTCTCAAAAAAAGTGCAGTCTTACCAGCACCCCCTCTTTTTTTTATGTCATCTGTGCTTTGTGTTAGTGTTCCGAGCATTGTTTGCATCTGCTGGCTGCTCCTTTCTGCTGTACTAGAACTAACTGTGAAACCCTGTTGGCTAACATAGTTCATCTTTCCTTAGGTTGTTGTTTGATAATGCTTTCACTGTGGTATTAGGAGTGTTTGAGTTGCACTGGTTGTACAACATGTTCTGCTTGTGTGTTGCTGCTGATGTTTTAGATTTTCCTGTTGTCTCACTTTTTCATAGCTGCAATATTATAGTTGCCCATTCACATAATCATTTTCCTGCCTCCTAAGTCAATATAGCTTTAGCTGAGCTACCTATACAGTACCCACACACTTGCCTTTGACTTTATTCATGTAAACATTAGAAAAATATTTCATTATCAGTGCATTTGTGACAGGTCCTGAAGACGTCTTGCTACCACTAACTGATATTGAACTAAACTGAACAATTATAAGCTTCATAGCCTGGTTTTGCATTCAAGTTGAATCATTGTGATTTGTCCATCTCTGTTCACTGGTGCTGTGTATTTCTTTCTATAGATGTAAATACTTTGTTTGGGAACAGCCACACATACTGTAGGAGATGCAACATAACAATAACAGCTGTGGGGCCTTTTAAATGTAGCATTGTACTAAAGCTTGAATTCACTTAATACTGAAGCCATTTCAGTTGCCAGTGGTAAATAATATGCGTAACTACTACAGTAGTATTTAAATCAAATTCAAAAATCACGTAGTTAAAACTTGTCCAATAGAATGCAAGAAAAGAAGATCCTGATCAAAACATGTGTCCTTATTATATTTTCATTTTCTGGCTGTCTCTCAGTCTTCTTTCTTTGCCATTTTTCTAAAACTTTGTGGTGTTCAATATAAAGCTGCAGCTAGAAAATGTTTTAATTTGTTAATCTGCTGATTATGTTCTTGATCAATTGGTTATAATTACTGATATTTTAGTTGGACAATTTGTCAATAGATGGTGAAAAAAAATTCCCAATGTGATTTACCAGGGCCAAGATAACAAATTTAAATGGCTTGCTTTGTCTGATATTCAGTATACCCATGAAAGATTAAGAAGTCCAGCAAGTCTATGCATTGTAAAAGCTAAAATATAAGGTTTTCAACAGTTTGATCAAAAATGGTCCATTTTATTACAATTATCACATTTGTTGCAGATTTTTTTTCTCTCAATTGACCAGTTGATTCTAATCTACCACTGAGCAAGTACGTTGTATGAATGAGTCTTTGAATGAATGTGAGCTCATGTACTGAAGTACAGTACATCAGGAAGAGAGTGGGTGGGATTATTTGTTGCCATTTTGTCCTTCTTCTTTTTGGATTTCTTGCAATTATTAATTTGAAAGGATTGGTACAGTTATCACCATTTCGACAACTGGATTCAAACACTGAATCAGAATTTGGCACAGCTTTTGACCTATCGATTGGGTACAACCATCCATGAATACTCCATTTAGTGTGAGTACTGAAATATTCAAGTGAGTTTTATGTATTGTTTCATAATAAGTGGAGTGGCTCATTGATACAAGTATGAATAATAAGTACTTTATACTGTTTTATTAAAGTAAGCTTGTAATTTATACATTTCATTATAGTTCTACTGCAGCAGCAATGCTTGACAACATATCAGTACAGAGAACACTGTTTTGCAGATGTCGAATAAAACCATTTTGCTTTCATCATTGCCTTGTGATGGAGCGCTGAACACTGTCACAGAATTGTTCCATTTTGTTGCTTTGAAGAACAACAGTGTTGTGGAAGCAGCTTTCAGCTCACACTCTATCAGCATTATCATGCATAGGGACATTACACATAAGTGACAAACATTAGTAGAATAGTACAGTACAACCACAACAATTCAAATGAACTTTTTTAAATGTATTCTCTGGACATTTCATTCAAGCTCAGAGCATATTTTACATTTATTTGACTGGACTGAGGAGACCATCACTAATGCATCCAGGAACTACAGTATTTAGTACAGCTGCAGAAAAGAGAACAGCCTGAAGGATTTTTTTCTATAATTGCTACCCAATTAATGAGCTAACTAAAGCGATGTCCTGCAGCAGTTTCCTCTGCTTTGTCCTCAAATTTGAGCCATTTTAATTTGTGCTTAAATTCAAACACATGTCCTTTGGAAGATAAACATTCCCTTTATTAGCTGATGCTGCTGGTCCAGTAATTCCTGCTTGTTGTGGGGTTAAGTAATCCCCAGTGTGTAGCACTCAGTCATATCAGGCAGTAACCATGTAATGTTTTTCAAATATAGAACATTTACAGAAATAACACTTTTGCAGTTTAACAAAAAAGGTTTAAAACAGGACTTCTGGGCCAACAAGGCCTTGATTGTCTTATAACCGTGTGATTGTTGCTGGAGTTAAAGTCTTTGTTTGCCATAATATTAAAATCTTGGTGTCTCCTTCCTTGTGCAACGTTTGTGCTTGACCTACTGACAATGACATATGTTCTTTTTGGTCAAGCTGGAAGGGAGGAAATGAAAGCAGCTGTTAACTGATGATCATTTTCAGTCATATAAGCAGCTGCATGAATATATGTCAGCCTTTTGTTCAAGATGTTGAAGCATTTGAACATGTATGTCATGTGTTTGTTTGGTCTAGCACTACTTGTTGAATCATTAGTACTGCAATTTATTAATGCTATTGGTTAATCAGTTTGAATAACTGGTTAATTGTTTAGGCTATAAAATGTCCAGAAGTCATGAAAATACCCAATGCAATTTCAGTGCAGTTTTTCTGAGCCCAACATAATTATTTAGCTAAAAGTAGAAAGGAAATACTGTCACTGTAAGTTGTAAAAGGTTTGCATTTTTACTTAAAAATTTACTGACTCAACTCTTGTGGATTCAGTTTCTGTCAACTGTTTTAGCACCAAATTATATTATCCGTGTCTGTTCTTTCAGTTTTTTTGATTATTTTTATATGTTTATGGCTCCATTCATGTGGTTTCCTATTAGGAAAATTGCTTTCCATGGTATATAAAGTGAAAAGGCTGTTTATAGTTTTTTTTTTTTTAACTGAGAATACTATTCAAGCAACAACACGGGTTAAATTATACTATAGCTCTTTGCCTTGATGTGTTGTTTAGCTGTAGCATACTGCTACTGAGAGGAGTACAATACATCTTCCGCATGTTGCACTCGGCATGATAAAAGCCCTCACACTGGAGGACAGACACAGTATGTGAGGTCTCTAGTCACATAAATGACAGGGCACAGATCTGTCAGTACTTTATGCAGTGTAGCAGATGGAATTAAACAATTTTCTCTATCATCCTAGAAAATTGTTGGGAAGAGGGTTAATGGTGTGCTGAATGAATAATGCTTTTCTAAAGGAGCACTAAATGGGTTATAGTATTATAATACTGGGTATTTTTAATAAAATGTCATGCAACATTGTTCCCCTCTGGATCAATCACAAATGCAGGTGGAGTTGGATGAAAAGAGAACCACCTGTTGTGTGACATTTAACCGTTAATTTTCATTTTAGCTTGATTTTAATTTACCACAAAGGTGAATAAGCACCCCATTCTCTGGCTGAAAAAATAACTTAAAGGCATTCTTGACTGGAGTGAGAATGTATAGTAATCTCATGAGACTGCTGCCTGTCATATTTCTATAATTCTTGATGGGGAATCACAAGCTGTAAACTGTACAGCTTGAGTGTGGCAGTTTTGAAAAATTGCAACATCTAAGCTAAACGTTTGGTTGCTTCAACGTATCCGAATTAGGGTTTGTTCAGTTCCTCTAAGATGTTAAACATTATTCTGTGCAGTGACTCAAACAGGCCGGCGTCATGTTTCTCAAGATTGTAACAGTGAAGAAGACAAAAACATTAATTTTTGTGTTAAAATGGCTTAAAGATCTTTTAACAGGATCTATTGTGCTGTGCCTAAATATGCTTTCTCAGTTTGACACCTTAAAGTGCAGTTCAGACACAAATGTAATCAGATGAGAAAAGTCTTTCCTGATATAGAGGCCTGGGATGTAAATGACTTTGGCTAATTGCTGCATTTAGACAGCCAATGTGGCTGAAAAGAGGAGAGCAATTGGAAGGAAAGCATGAGCTGCAGGTGCAATGGAAAAGGATGACGCGCGTTGTCTATTTCCTTTGTAAATGAAATGCAAAAAAGACAGAAAATGCACCTCATTCATTGTAGAAGAGATAATGTGATCATAGCCGAATCTACTGCAACTACAGCTATTACCACCGGTTTTTCCTGTTAAAGCCTCATGCTATTCCCCTCAAATGATGCAGAAAATACCAATGTCAAGTTGTTACTGAAATTGTACATGATTTGTCAGAGGTGGTGCCAGGACATCTGACAATGTTGTTAATCTGTCTTGTCTATGTTGAAGGTTAATATGAACATGAGAAAAACCTCTGATTTTGGTGCTCAAAACATTTATGCAGAATGTAACGTGATGTTTTAGAAATGCACCATTCCATTGAAACAGCTATTTATATTCTTACAATCTTCTTGGCACATTGACCGGCTAATATCAGCTCATTTGCTGTGAGCAGAAATACAATGAGAAACACAGAGTGGGGCCTTTCTTTCCTTTATTTTTTTTCCTCCAAATATCACTGCAGTCTCTCATTTGGTGCTTCCAATACTGTCAGCTCACTGCAGCAATTCAGCCAAATTACAGCAGGTATCAGTGAGCTGTTTAACCATTTGGATAAAAGATTGAGTCATAGTGACTAGACCCCAGAGGTTCAGTTATGTAAATCCATTCATCTTCTAAATGGAAAGTATCGACTAAACTGACATTAACACAGGGATGTGAGGATGTTCTCTGGAAAGTTGCTTACAGAAAGAAATGAGTCTTGAGCCACTGTATCAATTGGATTGAATTTTTTCACAACTTTCTAATTTGGCCCGCAAATGAAATGGGCAACGTTGTCTTGTAAATGGACATACAGCAGCTCTGGGGTTAAGAGGTATTTGGACCTGGTCAAACAGCTTTGTCAATTTGCCAACTTGGAAATCTGAAAATTTCAATATTCCTAATTTTTGCTTCTGTTTAATGTGAAAATGCTTTTTGAGATAAAGGAAACCAAAACTTCCTGTTAGTCTTAGACATAAAAGTGAATTGTTAGGAAAAATGTGCTCGCTCTATCATGAGTGAGTTGATGGTTTAATGAACAGTAATTTGAGCAAAAGTAAATGATGCTGGCATTACTGGTCAAAAGCACAAAAAACATGTCCTAACCACTTCAGCAACTCAGCAGATTGAAAAACTCTAAAATGTAAAGGGATAAACTGAAATAGAAGCATTTCAAGGTCATTTCCTTTTAATTTGAAAAGAACCTGCTGCTTATTTCGTTCTGATACTTGTTCAAGTGGAATGAACTCAACTCATAAAAGACAGCCGATTTAAGCTTGACTACAGTAGGCGGTACTCGGCCAAATCAAAAACAGAAAATGTATACATTTGGTGCTGAAAATTAAGAGCACGGAAAAAGTGTGAAACAGAAGCTGTGGATCCATCATTGCAGGTGATCTTTATCTGACCAATTAATAGAATAATGCAGATTACTGCTACTTTAAAGTGGCTATAATCTTTTTATAAAATAGCAAAAGTGGAAACAATTCAAGGAAGTATAGCCCTGCAGACCAGTTGCATCATGCATATATATATTCTGCATTGGATGAAAATTCCCTATGGAATACCATGTTTGTTCCTATTGCTGTTCCATGAATGTACCATGTTTTAAAATAAATTGGATTCAATGTGACTTTTGTAGAAGGTTCCACTGTATCTGTCTTAATGTTGATGTTGAACATTAGTATATGATCTTTCAATATCAAACATGCAAAATCATATAGGTGCTTTAACTCGAAAGGAATATATAAGAGTGTGTACATGGATGTTTGAGCTGGAAATTATAACTTCAGAAGACCAAATAGTGTCCTTGCAATAGGCGTTTTTTCCCCCCCAGTGTCTGTAAAGCTTTTATACACAGAATCACAAGTGTATCATTAACTGGCAGGTCCCTCCAACATATTATCACACTGGTAGAGGGCTCTGAATAGATTATTCCTAGTGCCTGTTAACTGTGTGGGATGTCTGTGTAGGAGTGAGGATGGAAGCAGAATCCACTGAAATACCTCAACTACCAACAGCTGATGTCTTCATCATTGACAATAGGCCTTTATTTGAACACTCACTTAAGCTTTCAGGTTTAATAACAATTAGTTGAACATGGAAGATGGCTTTGACTGGATTTTTGCATCCAGAAGGAAGAACACCTAAATCAAACTTTGGCTGCTTTTAACGCTGTCTCAGAATGACAAATTGATGTTAACACTACTTTATGCTCTATCTTTGTCCCACTCTGTGCAACAGAACATGACCTCTGCTGTCTTGCAGGCACAGGTTTGGACTTTTAGCAGCTAAGAGGTTCTTATAACCTTCATTAGGTGGCAGTTGAGGCTAATGCATGAACAGATTCTTGAAAACGGGTTAGAACAGCTGTAATAACAGAAGGGCTGTAGGAAGCAGACTGTCATGGAGGGGGCTAGAATAACAGACAGGGACCATGCCCTGTCTCATTTTCACTTGATTTATCAAACAATTTTTAAAACCTTAATGGTAGCTGAAAAGGGCTGTGCATTTTCTCTGTACAACCGTTGTTTTGCAGGGACATAATGTGTGAATTTTCCTCATACATACATACATTTGGTGCAAGCAAACTGCATTATTTTAAATGATATTATGACAATATCTGACTGTCTTGGTGCAGCATTGTACCTTTGAGCCTGATTTATTCAGAGATAAAGAAGTGTTTTCTGCTTCAAGTATTGCTTATTAGTATTCATGAAGCATTTGAAGAGGCTAAGGGCTTTGTTTGAGCTATAATCAACATAACAAAGGTAAAGTATAGCACTCATCACAGGTCAGAAGGACACACTCCCTGAAGATGAAACAGTCAGGTAAAGGAGGCCAGTGACACCAAGAAGACCATGTAGGTGCATTAAGCAGTATATCAAGAATACTAATGTTAAATAGAGCCCTGAAATTTGAATTATGTTCTTGTTAATCAACAAGACTGACAACGGGCAGGGTGAGCTCTAGAGGACTGGGGGGAAATTTATTAACATACAATATGTTGTGCTTGTTAAAATAATGGAAAAGCTTTTGGGGTGGTGATGGGGTAGATGCATTGTTCTCCTGGCTGTCGCTTAAGTTAATTGCAAATTTGAACCCTTTAAAGCAGGATGGAAGTTTGTGCATTTTGACAAGACTTGAACTCCACACTCCCAGTGAAATGTCTCTGGGTAATCCTAATTGAACATACAGTATATTGGCTATGCAGCTTATGTTTTCTGCTCTTATTAATAGCATGCTAAGGGAGAATTTTAATGTGGTTTCCACAGTTGAAATAAGAGATAAACAAGAGTCCAGATCTCTTTGACCTGTGGAGGTCAGTAATGCTTGACTTGTCACTAAAACTCCTCTAATTGGGCCCTGCTGAAGACAGGATGGGGCTTAAGGGACTGATTGGCTTCAGTTTTCAGATCTGTTCTTATAAAGCAATTGTGCTTCAGATTTGAATGTCTTTACTCTCTAATAAAAGATACTACGGATTGCAGTCTGCCTTATAAATTAGTTTTACCAGATAGCACGGTGTTGGCAGGTCTTGACAAGTCCAAAAAGACACTGAAATTAGTTCTGCCAAAAAATCTTAAATTTCATTCACAAGTGCAGTTGCAAGTTTTTGGGAACATGCACCTATTAGTAGATGGTGAATGGAGGAGACGGTTTACTCCTTTTTTTTAATGGAGTTTAGTTGGTACCATCTGCCAAATAGTCACTACTACTCATTACAGTAAAAAGGAAAATGACTCGTAATAGGCAAGTGTTAGTTTAGCAAAAACCTCAGCCCAACCCAGGCCACATTAAGTGATTTAATTATATTACTCTTTTTCTGTGCAGCTGGAAAAAAAAACTGACAAAACATGAAGCAAATGCCCATAAATTCAATTGTCCAATTTAGACCTGCTTTCTGAGAAACAGCAGTTGGGAGATCTCTGAAATTTGCCATAAAATAGATTCTTGCATGATAAAACTGAACCATACAGAATCATTAAAGCTACTGCTGAAGTAAATGTGATAGAGTAAACAAGCCTGACGCGGGTGCTCACTGCTTTTGACAGAATGTTCACAAGCCTAGGTCCCAGGGGAGCTGTGCAGAGAGGCTTCACCACTGTGCCGCATCCTCTCAGTATACAGCAGAGAGTGGCAGCCTCAAGGGAGGGCCACTGGGTCCTGTCTGCTCACTGGCCAAGGTACAGACATGTCCTGTCAGATATGTCCTTCCACTGTGTAGCCAGACATCTGTGGTTACATGAAACTAAATGACCTCTTTATCCCTTATCTTTGTAGGGTTTTTTTTGGGCAGATTTGGAAATTTGACCATTTCTGTACCCTTTGGATCCTGCTTGGGTGGGGGAAGTGTGAAGATGTCACAAGGGTTGATTTGAGGCTGTGATAAAAGGTGCGACGATGTCTTCTCCTGACAAATAAAGACACCACCTTTGTGGACTTTAAAACCAAAAAAATAGCACAATATAAAAAAAAAATGAAACTGCATGTTGCTACAGGGTAACAGTAAGACAATGCAAGTCAATCCAGAAACACCAGTTTTAGTATTTTATTCGTGAATTTTAATGGCTGTCCAGAGATGAGCTTAAACTGCAGAATGTTGTTCATGTTAAAGTATTCCAAAAAAGTTGTCAAATTCAACGTTCTTGCCAGTTAACACTTTTTTTTTTTTGCTTTAGGAGGCTGTGTTTTTGACACACTGTTAATGTTGGTCTAAATATGTTTCAAGCTGTGAAAGAAGATGAAACATTTTTAGATTGAGCTTTAACAAATCTGGGTGTTTACCAACTTGCACCAAATCCAGAATCGAACTCCAAACTCAATACTGATATTGACACTTGGAATCTGGTAACGGTATATTAGCGGATTGGCAGGACCACTGCCCTGAATCGCTCAGCTATGCTATGCAATTTAATATTACTCTGGTTGACTGAACTCCTCCACTGTCAGGTAAAAATAGAACATGGAACCTGATGTTAACTGTCTTAAGTGCTGTAAAAGTAAGGCAAAGTGTTTCAATAGGGTTGTTAAGTTGGCACATCCCTTCAGAGCTGCTTTACTGACATGGACCCACAAGCTTTCAGGAGGCTCAGCATTTAATTCAGATGTCCCATGACCACCACCTTCATACCCACCCTGGCACTGATTGTTGAGTTCACTGTATTTACAGCAGTGGGCCTTCCTTAAGGTTCAGAATTGGCCCACAGTGTATAAAACTAATAATTCCCAAACTTAACAGTGTCAGCAACAGTAGGTTGATGGGTGATTGACTAATGACCCTGCTGCTTGAAAAGATATAGTCAGCCTTTAGTTTTAATGCTGTTCTGCTAGCTGCTATTGAGAAATGGCTTACCTTTATAGGTGGAAATTGCTTGTTCAGCATTTTGGACATTTCTTAATAAACAAACAATATGTTCAATGGACCAAAACGTAGAACAGGGGCTGTGGACAACTAACAACCCCTGCCAAAACCACATGGTCCAGACACGTTCAAAGCTGAACACTTGATATAGTGCTTAGAAATGCTTGTAGAAACATCCAAGTTACTGTTCACATATTAAATGCGTACAGTGACCAGCAGGTCCATAACCCATGCAGAGCAGTGTCAGAGAGTGCAGTTTCAGCATTTTAGCCTGGCAAAAATCTTCCTTGATGTCAGTTAAAAATCTCTATGCAATCTTGACAAAACCAATTAGGCCATACTATATCTGCATCTAGTATTCCCACAACAAAAGGGAAGCACTCTTCCGAGACACATGCCAGGACTGCAGAGTTAATTAATCCCTGCAATCAGAGGTCTGAAATAAGAGCTGAATGCTGCCCCTCCCAAGGCAACTGTTAACAAAGCTTTTATGCTCTTATTATTTCTGCAAACTGCTTATTAGACAGCTCCAAATATAAAGCCCAACCTGCCATTTTCAGTCAAGTGTTGCACTTAGGGAGTGAACTGAAAGTATAATTGTGACAGAGTATTCACCTCAGGACCACTGAATTGTAGCCCTGTGGGAAGTGCGTTGATCAATACCGAACATGTAGTATCTAAGTAGCACCAGTAAGATCTTTTATTACAAGGACCTGCTTTATGTGCTGTTTAAACAGCAAGATTTACTTGGAAACTTTCATTTTAACTTGCATAGCTTTCATTACTTTGTTGTTAAAATGGATTAGCAGCTTTTGAAACCAACAACAAGAACTGGATTGAAAACAGAATGGCTTATAAATACTCAATTTTAACACAAACCATGCTTGATCTACTGACCCATTATTCTAATGGCTTGTACTTGTAGGTTAGAACTAGAAGCATTTGTCACTTTGAACATGGCACCAATAATGAACATCATGCTATTAGAGTAACATACAGGCTGCAGAAACACAAGGTAAATCAAGCAGAGATGGAAATTACATTTGCTTCTTGTGAGTTTTCTGAAATCACTAATAGATTTAACATTTCTTATGCACATAATTAAATAAGCCATAAACTTCAATCTTGTCATATCCAATCAATCAATAAAATTTTTTTCTTCTTGCAGTGTGACAGCAACATAAAACATTATTTAAAAAATAAAGTTTTAATATATGTATACTATACTACACTACTATAATACAACCAGCCACCAGGGGGTGATCGAGTTTTGGTGACTTCACTTTTGGAAGCTCTTAGCATGTCCATCACTTTTACAGTTGATGGACAGATATTATAAAACAGGTAGCAAACATTTGTTGTGTAGCAGCTTAAAGTGATGAAATTGCAAGTGTATTTAATTTAGTAGTAGTGTGTAAAGTTAATTGATTCAATGTTGTGAGTGCTCCCTGATGTTTAGTTGCATGTAAGTAAGTCCATGGGTGCTCACTGCATACTGTAGCAACCAGCGGCTGTTGTCACTCACTTTATGTAATTTGCTTCACGCAGATAAGTCTAATTAGGTCATGGTACAGACTTTAAAAAGAGTTACTCTATTAGCCCAATACAGCATATGATGGAAGGGCCCACTTGTTTGCTCCATTTTCTTTATTGAAAGCGTTCTGCTAATCTGATTCTTATAGTAACTGGAGACATAGTGAAGTAAAGCTAGACAGAAAAAAAGGACATGGATGTAAAAGTAACTGTTACACATGCAATACTTCAAACATGTTTAAAGCTTTGAGAGACAATTAACAGCATTTACAATATCAGGGGTAAAGTCTGACAATCAACACAATCTTCACAGGATGATTAGTTGACTAACCACACTTTAGATACCAAATTCTTTGTCAGTTTCAGGGGTGTCTGTTATAATCCTGTAAAATTATTTAATATGTTAAGGGAGAAATCTGTGACAAAACTATATGGAATAGACATACAGAACAATTAAACAGTTCTCATTGATATGTTGCCTAAAGGTGGATCCAATCCCAGCTGACATTGGGTGAGAAGTGGGGTCCACCCTGGACAGGTCACAAGTCTATCACAGGGCTGACATGTAGGCAAACAACCACTTACTCCTAGGGGCAATTTAGAATCATCAGTCAACCTAAAATGCATGTCTTTGGACTGTGGGAGGACGCTGGAGTACCCGGAGAGAACCCACACAGGGAGAACATGCACATAAAGGCCCTGGGTTGGCCGGGGCTCAAACCCGGAATATTCTTGCTTGTTCAGTTTGAGCACAGACAGGATAGAAATTGATTCATCTGCAGAGTTTATTTGCTGACAGCTGCTAGCTAGCATTAGGGGGGAGAGCTGAGATCAGGGTCCAGAATCATTTTTCTATCTGTGGCTCTCATTGACAGGATTTCTAGGGTAGCTCTAAGTTGGCTACAGTCAGCTAAGGTTATTCATTTTGAATTACCACAATCAATAAAGTGAGATCAAAATGACTTAGGCAACGTTTTAGTCAAAAAAACAAGAATGTATGCAGGTAAATACCGCACATGTCTCCAAAAATGGTGCCCCCATCTGAACATTCAACACACTGTCGGTCCTAATGGCCACAGTATATGTTGTTTTTAAGGCACCTTGATGCATAACCATTCAATTGCAAGAGCACATTCCGAAAGAAGTTGTAGCCTTGGGAGCTTAAAGTATTTTTTACCACTGTCAGTACATTTGACTAAAATGTAATTATACTGACTTAATATATTCCTGAATGAGATCTTTCATCAAGGTAGGGAAAAGGCAAACCTCGTTGACTGCTCCTATTTAAGGGTGGCATCACTTGTTGCTCACATAAAAGGATTAGACTCTACTAGAATATGCCTAACAATTTCCAAGCAGACTGACTTTGGTCACAGTTCAGTAATAAAATTACAATGCAGCTTGAACCGCCTCTTCTGTGTGGGTGCTGACAGTGCTGTCAGCCAAAGTGTTGAACCCACTGGGTGACAGTGAAGGAAGCAGTAGGATTGTCTGGCTTAGGAGGAGTTTAGCCAACTTTACTAGCACTTGGCACTAAGGCTCTGTGGTGTGCTGCTCTGTTGTCTGTTTTCACCAGCCTTTTCTATTTCATCGC
>NW_018127985.1:3602746-3618080 GCF_001952655.1 Monopterus albus | reverse complement strand
TTGATGTGGAAAATGTAAAAAAAAAAGAGATGGAAATTGGGGACTCTTTCATTCAAATTAACATGTAGGGGGCAGCCATATAGTGTATAAAGGTGTGTCATGAGTTGGTTCAATTAGAACTTATGTGTTAGAATTCAGCATTTATCACTCACCCAAAAAGTAAGAGGATAAAGAATTTAACCACTATCATAATATGATGATGCACTAGCATTGCTGCTGGCTTATGCCCAACTCACCCCACATACTGTTTTGACCAGATAGTTGTGTTCTCATTAATGCCAGAGAGAATGCAGGGGGACACTAAATAAATTACCACATCCATAATTTTGTATCACTGAATCAATACTGTCAGAGAGACACTTGGTTTAAATATACTCGTTTCAGTAACAATGCAGAATTTGAGAGATTGATGCTGGTCCAGCACAGACACGAAGTTTAAGAAAATGTACCCCAATCCATTTTATTCATTCAATTTTTCACTGCTCTTATTTTTTTCCCATGAGTTTGAGCAAATTTAAACAGCACATAGAAAATACAACAGATGCTTCAAACCTTTTTATGAAAAGAGCAAAGGGAAGAAGTCCTCAAATGAAAATTATGTGATTAAGTTAATTTTTAAACCCAGCGACTTGAGTCATTGGACACAATAAGCAACAACTGCAAAATAAAGAGCCATCTGTCTGCTGTTGTGGCCATCTGTCAATCTGCCACTGTAAGATGTTTTGATGAATTAAACCAGTTGCTCTATTACTGTGATAGTTTGACTATGGGAACGGTACAAATGAGAGTTGTAGTTGAAAACGATGTCCCACTTCAAACTTCCTCTTGTTTAATGCAGGAAAACTAAATGAAAACACCAAGCTTCAGATCATTTTTTTGTGGCCAGATGGGGTGTTGTATTTGTCAGTGGGGTAGTGTTTGTTTTTTGGTTGGTTGGTTTACATGTGACAAAAACATTGCTTGTCCCATAAACTAACAACCAGTGCTTTAGAAACGACATTTTTAAGGGCAAGAGTTCAGCAAAGACTAACCAAGCGGCTAAATATCCAGCTTCACAAGTGCTGTGTTTATATTACAGGCCTAAAAGCTCAGTCCTTTAAAATCATATGCAGTCTTTTAGTGGTGATGGTTGTTAGCTACTGTCAGCCAAAGCAATGTGGTAATATTTATAAGGAGTAAAGCGACCTTTAAAATAAAAACCCACAGAGGAAAAGGGCATCTTTAGCATAAACTATATAAAATGCTTAACAAGAAGTAGGTGTAATTATATACACTTAATGATTACAGCTATAATTTCTGATACTTGACATTCTACTTTGAATAAATCATTGACAGTGTCTGATTTCTGATCTGTATTTTGAGTGGGGCCATAGTAACATACTAAACCAAACTCTGAAAGGAGAAAGAACTAAAATAAAAAGAACAGGATGTCTGCCAGGTTAAAAACATTTTGGATGATTAAGTTGAATGGTGCTGAAAATGAACAGTAAATGGAGCTGATTTATATTGTTTGATGTATTAGCTTTTTTCTTTGCAGTTTTAGAGAATCACATGTGCAAGGGCATTTTTATATATTTCCTTCAAATTACTTCACAATGATGTGTTTATTCTTGTAAATTAAAACAAATAAATATCATAGTTTAAGATGTCCACTGCCTCTGAAAGCCTTGAGTTGTGGTTTATGGCCTGACATGAAGAGGCGGATGACTTTTGCAAATGCTTGTCCAAGTCTGGTGCTCAGGGCAACCTAATATTGGCTTTGGATTATTCCTGTGTTCCCAATTAGTGTGCTCGGGCTTTGGATCAGGAAATCTCTGTCAAGGAATATCCATGCAATTATGTTTATCACAAATCTAAATCTAAACAGGCTGGTGGACACAAAGGTTGTTTGTAAAGAATGGATTTGGAAATGGTATTGATCTTCTTGGTGAAAGTCTTGCCAGCAGAGAGAGTGCTGACTGTATTGAAACATAATTCACTTTCTGACTTGGACCCGCTCTCTTTTTTTAATGCCCCAGAGTTTGATTCTTACAGAGTTTTGTCCACTGCTTCAATTTAGAGCTATCAATAAAAGTACTGAGCATCCTTCCCTAAGGGATTAGAAGTGGATTTACTTCAATAAAAGCAATGCTCCTGACATATGTACAAACTGTTATCAGTCTATATCTGACAGTAGATAGTTAAAAGCAGAACCATATACTCAACCTGGTGTAGGCCATTTTAATGAGGAAAATATTTGAAAACGTGAACTGGCTGTCTTGTTTTTCCATTAAACTTAAGTTTCCTTTAATTGAGCCTAAAGGTTGAGCAATAATCTACCCTGAGGACCTGTACAGTTCACTGTTACATGTCAGTTTTAAAAAGGTAATGTTGGTATCTTTGACTAGTTTTCTCACTTAAGTTCTGATGGATGACCTTCAGTTGTCTGAGCCTCTGCCTTTGATCAATGTTTCAGATTGACTGAGTTAACAGTAGCCTGGAATGTACACTTGTGACCTGGCTGCAGAGATGATTTTGTCGCTGTTCATTAAGCCAGAACCGTTTAAACCAGCAGGACTTGTTTTGTGTGTGACTCTGCAAACGGGCTCCCAACTCAGTTTTATTCGTGCATTAAGCCTGTATGTCACAGTTTGCACAGGAATGTCACATTTAAATGACATTTGTAGGATTATGGATCTTATTACCATTGCTAACTCTGAGAGACGAGACAGTCCAAGCAACTTCAAAACAGTGCTGATTTATTCAAAGGATCACAGGTAAAATTAACATTACACGCTCAGGTATCTTGCACCTCCAAACTGCTCGCAGGCAGATGTAAGATCCTGTCTACCGGCGCCGACCCTGGATTGTTTGATTGACCTGATTTTGCTTCTCGGACTTTGTATTATTTTTTGGTCGTTCCTAGTAAAAATATCCTCTGTTATATCGCTCGTCTGGTCGTATAATTGAGTCCACCACACAACACCGTTTGTCGTCCTTACACGGCAAACCTGACTAATAATAATATTAAACACCCTGTCTGCTGACAGTCATCAACTCTTCTCTCTAGTATCCTTGACCAGATGTACCCTGTAGAAACTCATAAGCATGACTAAGCATTTAACAGTCTAACTAGACATCCTATCTCCACTAAACATTTCTAATACATAAAGTATCTGTCCAATTTCTATCTGACTAAAAATACCTAACACATTGTTTAGCACTGAATTTTATAATTACAGATGAGAGGCGTGAGTTACATGGGAATTTTCTAAAATCTCAAGTAAAAACAAAAAACAAAAACCAAACTATAGTTCTTAACCAAGGTGTTGGCATCAGATGATGTGAAGGGAGCTGTGCTGTGGCTATTCACTGCTCCCGAGCAGTCCATGTGGGTCAACTGCAGAGAATGAATTTCCCGCGAGGACTGATGAAATAACATTATGCAGAGAGGAATTTCCATTTCTGAGATATGATCAAAAATGAGTGTGCTAATTATAGGCTTTTTCTGTTGATTGGTTTTGTCTCTGAAAATGTTTCACATCAGTTTCACCGAGCTCAAGGTATAATCAGAACTTTTTTAAGCATTCCAAAATCCAAAGATATTTAGTTCGCTGTGATATAAAAAAGAAACTAATATATGGTTAAAGGGAAACAGAGTACACATCTCTTTAGCTTAATTACAGTTTGCAGAAATAAAGGCATTTTATGAGTAATAACAGCTGTTTGTTTATTTATATTTAATGGGTTTTATTATTGTGAGTTTTATTTTCACATCTGCGCTTTATATACATTAACTGCCATGAGACTACAAGCCATGTACAGTATTTGAAACTCCCCGTGTAGCTGTGAGTATTTTCAATCTGCCATCTAACCTATATTCACAATTTAAACTCTAATAGCATTTTTATTGTGTATTGTAAAGGCATTCCCAACTAGGTAAAAGTAAAAGCTTGCAAAACCATGCATTAGTATTAAACTGGACTGAATCATTTTCATATTATGACCAGATTACCATAATACCGCATGTAAAATTTCCATAAATCTGGGAAAATTGATTTTGCCCTTCTTATTATCTGAGTCAGTCATGCCTGGTGCAGTGGTACAATACATGGACAAACTATGGAGCTGAATGCTGCTATGCACCTGCTGAAGCTTCTCTAACATTATTCAGTTTTGTCTATTTGTTCATCTTCTGCTACATCAGCCTTATTTCACCTGAGGATCATATTCTCCCTTTAGAGGTCCAACAAACTGCCAAACACATCTTGGTGTTAGCTGTGTACCTCCTATTGTTCTTAATGCAGTAAATATCTGAGCTGTAGCTTCAAGTCCATGCTCTTGTAATGTGCAACTGGGGAGCAACTTAAAATTGCGAAGCACACGGTTGCGTCGGTTGTTTTAATGTGATTTTGAGGTGTTCTTTACCAAGGATCTACACAGCCAATACATGCAATGTCAACAAGAGTAATAATAATGTCATTAAAAGCTTATAAATATATAAAGGGAAGCTTTCCTTGCTTTGATTTATTCAATTAATATTCCCGAGCAGATCCATTCAACTTTAGATTACACCGGAGGAAATAAAAGTCAGGTCTCAGATATGTCTTGGCTCCCAGAGAGGCTCTCGTTGTTGGTGTCAGTTTGAATGCACCACAGAGGATTTGATGAAAATTGGTTCTGTTAGACCTAATCTATGATAAGCCATATGTTGCATGACCATAAACCTGTTGAAGCAGCAATGCCTGTACAACTTAGAAGTGGCTGTTAAGCATATGTTCTTTGATCATGCTCTGTATTATGATGTCCAGGGGCCTTGTTCCAGCCAGCCATAGCCCCTCTGGCTGCATTTGCTTTTGGATCTAGCTCATGTGAAATGAATGTGTGGTAGACACTGATCCATGCTGGAATGGGACAACACCTGAAACAAAATGTCAAAATCATTCTCATCCAAGCCTCCCTCTAAGCACCATTATTTTTCTCATCCACATCCTCTGGCAACTGGGGGAGGTCAGGCATCCAAATTAAAGGGGCGCATAAAGAACAAAGGGCCCAGTTACAGGCAGCCTCACATGCTTCATGAGTCGCAGCTATGCCAAGCACATAGATAAAAGGGGTTAGCTTCCTCCCCTCAGGGATATCCGGCATAGACAGGAATGTGCAGAGGTATCGTTCCACCCAGAGTACCCGCTTAGCTTTTCAGTATTACAGCACAGCTCATGTTTTTTCATTTAGCAGATCTCAGTAACCAAAACTATCACCATCTATAATATGAAAGAATGTGGGGCCTAAATGTGAACAAAATCTTCAACGTCCATCATTTTGTCTCTCCTGAATCTCTCTGCTAATTAGCCAAATATATTTTTGAATGACACTCGTATGGTAATAAGGTATGAACACAAGCCCATTTTATGAAAATGAGTAAACCGCCACTGACTTTGAAGACCTGTTTTTAGAGGATCTATAATATGCTACTGACTTGAGAAATCCCTTAACTTTTCATTTAGCACCATGGTTGGGTCAGAATTTAATTTGTCCAAATCTTTGGTTTATGGCCAGTACATGCAAAACTAATGATATTCCCACCAGCCCCAGCTGTACTATACAGTATTTAGTGCTAATTAGCAAATGTTATGATGTGAACAAACAGAACTGCTGACACTCTTAAGTAATTGCTTTTAAAATAACCGTGCCTGTTAAACACTTAAAATGTTTGTCCTGTCTCCCCTTTAGCTTCCTTCTGCTTCAGTGTCTTTTTTTCAGTCCCCACCTACTGTATCATTGTTCACATCTATTGACCCATTGAGGTACCCTTATCTTTTCATCTGAATGCTGATTACCTGACTGCTATTGTTTGATCCAGTCTCAGGTTCACTGGTGGCCGGTAAGCTTTGAAACTCGGGTTACATCACAGGGACAGGGCATCGCTGCCTTGCTCAGTAAACCTTCAGTATAATCCTCCCTGATCAACACTGGGACATGTTCACTTTGAGGTGATGTACAAGTCCTCATGAAAAGTCTTCTCAAATGACCTTATTTATTTTTGACCTTCAAATAAAACGATGTACTTGACAACACATGTGGCTGGCCCATTAGCACATTTGTCTGTCTAACCTACTCCATCTATGTAAGTATTTATATGTCAGTGAAAATGATGAAGAACCCAAGGCTACTTTACAGCTGTTCAGAGAGAGGGGGAGCGCAGTGTTTCCAAAATGTGGCCTGCTGTGTGAAAGCATTAGAACCTGCTTTCTCAGTGCATGGTTGTTTTGTGATGAAACTGCCATTGTCTGAGATCAATGATGCAGGTTGCTAGATATCAAGCTTTTATGTGATGGCCTCTGTATCAGCAGGCAGCAGATGATAATCTTGCTGAGTCGATGCCAAAAAAGATAATCAACTTGCTTATGGCAATCATGAGAGAGAGCGATGCAAGAAGAGAGACGGTTAGCCTTTTTAATTATTAATACCCTGGCAACAGCCCTTTTACATGTGGGCAGCATTAACCTGCTGCTTGGCCTTTCACAAACAGAAAGACACCATAGGAGGTTTTCATACCCTAATGTGTTCTCTAAAATGGCACTGCTCAGACCACAGAGAAAACCCATTTTCATCATCATTGTGACACAACTCATGTAAATTCTAACTGGGGAAAAATTGCCCCAGACACTTGTAAACTGCCATCTGGCCTAGCTGTCAAAAACACAATGCATGAATAAGAAGCTCATTCTGATTTCCTCTTTCTTTTGCCATGGTCTCTTTATTTTGTTTTGAAGCTTTTGACATGTCATTTTTGCAAGTGTGCATATTTACATAATAATCATAATATTTATCCAACTGAGCTTGGTGACAGTATTTGATTTTTTTTTTCTTTACAAAGAACATTAACCAAAAAACCTTGCTAAAAGAGCAACAAATAGGTTTGTATGAATAAAAAGACAACTGAGTCCAGAAAATTAAAAATTGGATAAAAAAAAACAAACAAAAAAACTAACAAGCTAGGCTAAAAGATTGGCTACTTAAGATGATGTGTATGAATCTACAATGTATTAAGCACCTAAAAATCCAAATATAAAACCAGTCTGGTGCTGCAGAAAAGGTTAATGCAATACTAACAAAACACATGCAAACTCAAGATTAAAGTACACGGTACAAATACAGCCAACTACACACTAAAGCATTCAGCAACAAGAGTGGACTAATCACCCCAATAGGCCATTCCTGGACTGGACACTGAGAACAAAAACAAGCAGGTTTCACAGATGGCTTACACATAAAACAGTGTCTGCAAAATACGTACACGAAAAGTAAGGAAAAGCTAAAGGTGATCAGTGGATAAAACTGTGGCAAAACAGAACTTGGTGATATAAAACGAATGTCAGGAGTTACATACACAGTACAAGACCCCTAAATCTATCCGGTCTCTTATAGGACCTCGCCTATGAAATAGCCTGACACAAAACTGAACAAGCTATTAACTTTTAAAATTTGTTAGACTGTATTAATCCCCATGGGGAAATTTCTTACTGATGGTAGCACTGCCAGTCACTACCTGGCAACTAGAGGTTCACTGTCTTGCTCAAGGACACTTCCACATGAAGACTGGGAATTGAACCACCAGCCTTCCAATGGGAAGACAACAGCTTTACCTCCTGAACCACAACCTCCGTAAAAGAACTCTATTTTGCAAAATACTTTTATTTGCTTTTTTTTGGCTGAGAGTTGGATGTAGCTGGAGGAAACAGTATAAATACTGGTGTGCAAAGGTAACACAAATGTATCAAGCAATACCTCTAAAGTTTGCAAAAGTGTAAAAATCACATTTTGCAGTTGGTCTTGTACCGGATAGTTTCATTTAAAATGTATATTTCTATAATTTGGTTTTTGTATCAATGAAACTGAGAGTTAATAGGCTTGAATTGATTTTGTTACCTTTGCTTGGTGTGTGTGTGTGTGTGTGTGTGTGTCCCATTTCCAGTCATCATGCTAAGCTAAGCTAACCAAGCTGAATGACACACCTTTAGTGCGATTGTACTTTGCATGTCATGTGGTAGGTACACCATAATGTCCATAAATGGTGCTCAGCTTATGCACAGCATTTTGTAGGTAAGCATTCACAGGTTGCTTGAATTATGAGGAGAGGGGAGGGATAGACCGCTGCCTCTTGTTCCTGAAGTTGTTCAGAGCTTGATGGCTGCTGTGAAACAATAACCTGTTTACTAGGAAAAATGGACCACCAGCCTTTAAAACACATGTAAAAAAAATAAACAGTTTCCTTTTCACTGTCTGCAAAAAGAGGTTGGGAACAATGATTGTCTCCAACTTGTACTGCTTTGTGTACTGTACAAGTATTTTGAAGTAATCCCTATTCATATGATTGAAAAATGTCACAATGACTTAAAAACAACTAATACATTCTTAATTTGAAACGATGTTTACAGCTTGTGAAGACATAAGATTAAGATCACAGCTTTATTATCAGGCTTGGGGAGTAATGGAATACATGGAATGACCTTTTCTAATTAGAATACAAAAAGATAACTATATCCCATAGTACAATAAAAGAAGTAACTACCATGCACATGCTGCCACGTTACAGCACTCTTTGGATGCAGTGGTTAGTGCTGTTCTGGGTTTGAGCCCCGGCCGACCCTTTCCGTGGGGAGTTTACATGTTCTCCCTGTGCCTGAGTGGGTTCTCTCCGGGTGCTATGGCTTCCTCCCACAGTCCCAAGACATGCAACTTAGGCTGACTGGCGACTCTAAATTGCTCATAGGAGTGATTGTGTGGTTGTTCATCTACATGTCAGCCCTATGATAGACTGGTGACCTGTCCAGGGTGGACACTGCCTGCTGGGATTGGCTCCAGCAACACCGCAATCCTATTCAGGGAGAGCAGTGTAGATAATGGATGGATGGAAACTGTATTATATGGTCACTTTCACTGTAGGTCTACAGGCTACTACTGCCTGAATTTGCTTAATAAAAGGCAGGTTTAAAAAATACACTGATCAGAGGACACATGTTTGATACTAACAAAAAAAAATCTTGATTTTCCGTATTAACAGGTACTTTGTAATTGTATCGGAATACAATTTTAAATGAACTCGCTCATTCCTGTTTATTAGTGAGTGAAATGTAGTGGTAAAATAGAGCCAGAGAAGAATCTGAGACTGTTGTCAGGATGAAGCAGCCTGCACACCGGCTCACCCTGCAGGGTAGACTGGCCCCTGAGGTTAATTATTGTGGACAGACTAGTGGTCTGTCATGCTTGGTACGGGGTTAGCATGTCTCTGTCTACCTGACAGCAGTCTGACAGAATATTGACATAAATACACGTCAGAATGTCCTTTTTTGTAAATGGTGTTAAACTAAAATACAATACGATTCCTAAAGTCTGGAACAAGCTGGAGGAGAAACATGAAAACCCTAGTGACAGCTCAATTATCTGCACATCAATCAGCGGGGGATGTGATTGGCTCTGTAAACGAAGCTGAAGTGTTGTGTTGCGGTAGATCGATCGCCCAGTGGTCCTCTTCTCAAAGAAGTCCACCACCACCATCGTCATCATCACCTCCATCCCCCAAAGAGTGGCTTTCATCCTGTTTCTTAACATGCTTTAAAATAAGACAAAGCTTTGATCCTACTGTTTTGTGTCAAAATGAGTGCACAGTTAAAAAAAATCCTTTTGGGTTATAAATACACAATTCATGTTGATAATAAAAGCACAGTTTCAATTAGTTAGTGATTCAGATAAAGTTGGAAATAAAAAATGTGTTAGTCAATTAGTCACAGACTCAGCAATGTACTATGAACTAAGCACGTGTGGACCCTTCTGTGAAATCTGACCTGGCAACACTGATGTATCATCACCTTTTAAGCTGCTCTCGTCAACTTATTAGCAAACAGTTTCTTATTCACACGTCCAGAAACAATCATTTAGGTGTGTGTTTGTGTCCACCTGATGATTCCCTCTCTCTTTGCTCTGTTTATGGTCTACCAACTCCTGAAATATGAGTCTGCAGCTGGCTGCAAAATGTACCATTATGTTCACAAACTCATTGCTAACTGTATCTGTCTGCCATTTTAGGTTGTGTACAGTGTTTTTTTTTTTGAGCTTTCACAATACATACTGCAACCAAAACAACATGATGAGCAGGGAGAGTGCACCAATACAGAGAAGTGGCAGAACTTCTAAACAATGAGTTCAAATTCACTATCAAGCTCTATATAATTCTTGTCATGTGATACTGATACTGTTTAACTTATAAAATGCTGATTCTACATGCTTTAAACATTTTGAATACATTATCTGTAGTCAGATTTTAACCTATGCAGAATCCTTATGATCTCTGAATGTTAAAAAGCTGTGCACATCAATTGAGAATGGTGAACTGTCACAGAGTCTTACAGCAAAATATATAATAGCTATGTTGGTTCACAACTCCAAATGTACTGGTCTTACAATAATGCCTCCAAACTTGTAACACTGCAACATTTTTCTAGCAGTAAAAATTAAAGACAGTGGCTGAAATTTTTTATACATGGTTAAGTTTAGTTTAGGTACATGGTTAAGACTGTGTTCAGTTAAATCAATGTCAGATGAAAAGTACGGAGGTGCACAACGTTGGACATGAGCTCTGGTTGTCTGTGTCAAAGTGAGGTGTTCGTTGGACCTGTCCACCTTCATAGTGTTTATACCACACTTCTTCTAGGGACACTAAATGTTCACTTTCTAATCAAGATTCCAGTCCAGTTGGTGGTGGTAATACACAATTGTCTTTCAACCGCCATAAAACACAAAGGACACCGGGCTGCGGTATGATTTGTTTTAAAGCCATTTTTGTGATGCTACTATGTTTGATGCTGTGGACCAATGTAGGTCTACATTTTCATGAGACTGGGCTGTGAATTGTTGTCTTTATAAGGTCATTATGTAGTTTAATTTCATACTTACCAAATACACTGTCTATGATGCCTAGTCTATTTACTTGGCTGCTTCACTGCTCTAGGTGATATTAATAGGTTTTTCTTTATATATTATTTTACTGTATGTATTATAAGAATGATAGTCATGATATTGTGTATATTCAATGCTTTGTTGTTGAGAGGCTTTCATACAGTATAGATGTGATGGTAATTGTCGTTCAAAAGCCATAAAACCCCAAAAAGGCATTCTTGGCAGAGGCTATGAGTGTGATATAATGGAACAGGTAAGAGGCACAGCTATACATATTAGTGATGGGAGGTTGGTTGAAATGCCATTATCTATCATGTCGGAGAATGGAGAGCTCTCATACCCATTTCTAATATTATCACCACCCTGGTCGCCTCTGAGCCTTCAGCATCACTCTGTCCTCTCCTACTGTACATCACAGAAAAGACAAGGATGCTTTTAAGGAGTAATTTGCTGCTCACTGCCTTTTTTGACTCTCCTTGCAGTGACCCTGGTCTCTCTGCTTCTGTCATCAAAATTATTTTCCTCTTTATCATCATCACTGATAAAAAGGGATGCTGGTTATTAATCTTCAGTTGAACAAATAATTCACATCTCCCCACATTAGTCATCACATGCTTGCTTCGAATGCATCTCCTCCCTGTTAATCAACCTTGTTTGTGTATGACGCACCACCACTCAGCTGCTGCAATAAGATAGGATGTGTGCAAAATGCTCTTGTTAAATTGTGCAGTCACCATCAATGAAGAAAAAAAAAGCAACATCCACAAACCAATGTGAAAACTTTGTGCACCTTCATCAGCAAAAATGACGAATTTCAATAAAGACACAAGTGTCTTTACTCTGAGTTCTCACATATTGTACCTGTTTAAAAAGTTTTGAAGTTCAGGATGGTGTTTCTGCCTTTCTGTCGGTAATAATCAGATGCAGCAGGCGGTGAGGAAATGTGCATCTCAGCAATCATCTCTATTGACATGTATTAATAGCTCATCAGACTAAACCGTACTAATAACTGCTTTCAGGAGCCATGATTGCACATACTTCTCAGTCTTGATGTGTGTCATTCTTGAGCTGTACATCTCCAAAATGTGTTTAGAACCTATGCTGATGTATGACAGATAATCGAAATGTGATCATGCATGGTAAAAAGTTAAACTTGTGCTATTTCTAGTGAATGGCTGCATATCCCTTTTTGCTTCACAATGATACTGTAGCAGATGCAAACTAATGCTCATCCATGCCCAACAGTTGTCTACTGCATTATAGTATTGTAGTGGCAGGTGCACCTAAACGTGAATTTGGCCTCAAGCTAGTGATCCTGGCTGGTGTTACTGATTAGATGCTTGTGGCTTTGGGCTTCACACACCTATGTCAGGGGAAGAGGAGCTGAGGCATGGCTGCATCATATTAGTTAGCCATTCTGATCCTTTCTCCAGACAGAATATAGTATTGGAGAAAGGCTATCTTTTAATTAGAGCTACTGTCCTGTAGGTGTCAAGAACACAGAGCTTTGTAGTAAAAAACAAACAAACACAAAAAATTTTAAATGTGCATGCATTACCTTTTTTGCCCCAGTGTAAAAAGTGACATATAATCACTTTGTTGTTGATATGACATGTGTTAGCTTATTTACAGTACATATTCAGCAGTTACAGAGAGGCCATATCATTATTTTGGAATAGTGTTGCTGTCAATCTGAATGCAAATCCAATATTTACTCACCTTTATCACGGTTTTTGGTCTCTGCCAACTCTTGAGGGAACTATCTGGCTCTTTAGCTGCTAAATGTTCCACTATGTCCACTAGCTAGTCGCTAAATGCCTCTGTCTGCTGTTTGGTGCTGAGCAGGTATTGCACAGAGGGCTGTGAGAGCTTTTTCATTGTATACAGCTGCCTAATGTGGCCCAAAAAAGCTAAGTGAGCAGTGAGACTGAACCAAAACAGGACAGTTGCAGCTAAGCAGTGAGCTTCACACTATGGTGTTACATTGCTATTACAAATATAGATTAGAGCTGTTGCATTCATTATTCAATATGAAATTTGGTTGAAACAGCATGCTATTTTTCATTTCAAAAGTTTAACTGCTGGACACTGCATCTTCAGCTTTACTGAAGGGTTCATTCTCAGTGTATGTGTATGGAGACTGTAGTGTGCCATAATTAGTCAGTCGGTACATAGTTGATGCTAAACCAACAGTTTCTGTAGGTACACTGCTGTTCATAGAAGAACAGGTCAGAAGAATTGTTAATAATATGGATATTGTCTGTTAGTGTTTATTTTTGTTAGTCATATCAGTGGGTATACAAAATATCTACTTTACTAATATTACAGTGTATGTGCTCTGAAGGATGAACAATGTAATTCAAGTATTTTCTGTGCTCAAAATAATGCATATGAAAAGATGCTAGAATAACTTCAAATACTAAAATAACCATAGTAAAATGATTTTCCATTATACGTCAATAACTTCGACCAGATCACCTACACAATTATGGTGAGAATGTAACTTTACTTTGTGGAACCATTAGGGGTTTTCCTACATATCTGACCAAACTGAGTAACTGTGCAAGAAGGGCCTTGTTCAGTGATCAAGAACCCAACTGTCACTCTAGCAGAACTTCAGTCCTCTGCATAGATGGAAGAACCTGCTGGAAGGATGATCATCTCAAGCTTAATTTATACTTCTTCACACATAAGTATTGACACGTACCTATGCAGAGAAGGGGTTTTTGGGTAAATGTATGTTGTTGGTGGTCACAGACATGTCGACGCGCATGCCTCCCAAAATCTCAATTGCTGCACACGGAAAGGTTTATTTGATTCTGCTCTGAACAAGATGGAGCTGCCTAGCGGGTTACTTGGCTACACTGACCAGCTATTCTCAGTTGAAATGGTTACATTCTGGCCTGAAAAAATATACACACTTAGTGTCATAATACCAGTCTAAGAACAGCAATTTCTAACAACTTTGAGCTTGGTTTAAAATCTCAACCATTTCTGTTTCCTAACTTCTTCTTTGTTTTCTGTACTTGTTGTTTGAGCACTCCCCCCAGTCAGAAAGTCAATGTTGGCAGAACTACAAATGCAACAGCTAAGCAACTGTCTACACATGACAGACATGTTTCCATACATGCACTGACAAAGTACAAGTCTGGCTTTAGTAGCACTCCATCAATCAGGCCTTTATGGTAGAGTGGCTACACAAAAGGCATGTACTGTAAGAGCCTACATGACCTGTTACTGGGGCGACAGTTCATCTTTTGGTACAACAATGATGTACAGCTATGACAACACTGGAGTGGCTGTGACTGTCCTTGAGGGGCCCAGTCAAAGCCCAGATTTAAACCCCAGAGAACATCTACTGAGATACCTGCAGTTCAGACATTTTCCATCCAATCTGACAGGGCTTGAGGGGATCTGCCAGAAAGAATGGAATAAACAGTTTCATAGCGCATCTCAAATAAAAGACTTTTACAGGCATAAATATGACTAGTAGCTTTTTTTAACTGGCTCATATTGATTTGAACCTTTTAAAATGTTATACTCAAGGCTCATAATGATGTGCATATTGATATTTAATAAAACACATTTACAGCTTGAGCTGGATGCTTCTCATCTCATTCCCATTGGTCCCAGTGGTAATAAAATACAATTGTCAACAATTTGCAAAATAATCTAGAAACACAAGATAACAGAGAAATAGAATGCATGTCAAAAACGATCTCCAAATCTAATAGTCTGTCATTAAAAACTCCACTGTTCAGTATAGCACCTTCACCTTAATATTTTGATTTTAATTCAGCTGAACACATTTAGATGACACTGTAATCACACTACATTACAGTGTCATTTGTTTGCAGCAGTACAGTTTCCACAACAAGCCAGTTTCTCACTGCCTCCACAGCCCTTTATCTCTGCAACAGAAGCAAACTCCTCAGCCCATCTACTCTCATTAAGACAGAGTGGTGTGCTCCCCCTCTACAGTAATTGACGTGTTAGTGAGCGATGACTTACAGTGGAGAGTTTCACAAACAGGCCAGCTGAAGGGAATATCAAGAACTAATCAATTGATAGTTCGATAGCAAACAGCCCAAATTAGAAGAGCAGGAGACGAGGGTTCCTATTTAACAGTCTGGAGGCGAAGGCGGTCAGACTTGGTGGGTAGCACTGGGATTTTTAATAACATGGAATCAATGAGCACTGGCCGCAAACCTTTCACGGTGAAGTTATTAATTGGGGAATAGCCAATGCAAAACTGTCACTGCAGAGATGTAGACTCCCAGCAATTTAAACAGTGCCCATTTACCAAAGCAGGAGAGATCCCTGCTTGCTTTGTAGTTATGTTTCGTAGTCCTTAACCAAGGAGTTCTCTCTTCAATCTAGTTAAGACCCATGGATT
>NW_018127985.1:3598988-3602697 GCF_001952655.1 Monopterus albus | reverse complement strand
GCCCAGCATTACTCAACAAACAAAGCTGTGTGATTTATCTCAAAATCTATTATCAAAATGAGTAGGCAGAAACCAGGGCTCATAATTCAATTGACACTTTATGGTGTTTGTTATTGGGAGCCGAGGGGTGGGAGCACATACAGATGCTGAAATATGGCTGCTGACAGAGCCAGTAATAGAGCTACTGGCCTACAAAGTTAAAACACACACAGAGTGCCCTCACTTTGAAAGTATGCAGCTGAGCATGGAGGAAAGTAAATGAGCTGTTTGGGGTTGTGTTTATATAAGCTGAGAAAGCAGCCAGCATGTGTACATCTTGATGGACAGGCACTTGTAGATGTAAATGAGGCCAGATGATATTTAGAGCAGCACCTTCATTCTGTGCTCATGATGCATCTCAGCATTATATGGAAGAAAACTGATTAGCTTGTGAGTCCTTATCATCATGTTCTTTATAGTCAAGTAACCTGAAATCCTTTTAACCATATTTGAGCTGACATAATTCTGCTCACTGCATTTGTCACACAGGATTTAAGGTGCTTTCTCCTGAGATTTATAGTGCAGCTCATGTTCACTGTAAAACATCCCAAGAGGGAATGGGTTCTTACTGAATGCTGGTAAAACCAAGGCTGGCCCTTGTCTAATTCCCCAGTGTTCAGGACAGTTCACAACAAATGACTTTGTGCTTGAGATGCTGTTGACATGGCACAAAACAGACGAGGTACAAAAGGATAAAATGCTCAATTTTTAAATCCATTTAAAAAGTTTATTTGATGTAAAAAGCCTTGTGTAAACATTCTCTCATTTTGAATTCATTTTAGGAATACTGGAAAATTCACATAAATCTTCATCAATATGCACCATCCTGTTGAAACGAACTAAATAAAACATCTGTTCACTACTGTAGCAACAGGATTTCAAGTTAATAAAGGCCTACAATCTGCATACATGAAGCCAACAGCCATATGCAGCCTATTATGATATTTCTGGCTTGTTGAACTATAATTCTACTCTATGCGTGATGTGTTGACCTGTTTTGATGTCAAGACGGCATGTAAATTGTGCAGACACCTCTGTAAATGGAGCAGAAACTCTCATCTCTGTAATTCCAAAGACTGATTGGATATCTGTTATCTCATGTGAAGTCATCATTAACATTACTTTGAAGCCCATCTCCTGATGATCCAGTCTGTTCGGAGGGGGGCTTAAGATCATTATGAAGAGCTACGTGTGTTTGTTTGCTTGTATTGCTCTGTTTCCTCATCATCGTGACTGAACCCATTAATCTTCTTGAGGGTGAGAGTGTCTGCAGCATTACCGGTCTTTACAGTGATTGTTGATGTTCAAATAATTAGAAGAAGACTACACCCATAGTTCATGAGGCTTATTAGAATCATGATATCGAGCACATAGGAACCAATGCACTTCAGATTTTACGAATGCTGGCACTTGGCAGTTCGTCAAAGCGACAATTTCCACTCGGGAGAGGGCTGCTGTGATGGCTGCCTCGCCCCAGTCGGCTGCTCCAAGAAGCCTGATGAACTAAATAGGCTTCAGGCTTCAGTCACTGGGCCAATCTGTTGTTGAGAGTGAAAACCAGCAGAGGTGAAGGGTTGCAGCGAGTGCAACCGAGTTCAAATCCTGAGCTTAGAATAGAGTTTCAACATGAATTAATGCCGCTGTGCTTGAGGGGATATAATACAAATGGTTTTTCATGAGGGCTGAAAAGGTCAATGCACAAAAGTGGGCCAGCTGTGTGATGTTGAAACAACCTGCAGTGGTAATTTCCTGAGAGGCATTGTACATAAATGCAATGTGAGTGTTCAGATAATAAACATAATTGTATTGGCAGATTTGAAATGACTCCTGTGTAACGCAGAAGACTTAAAGGTCCCAGTAAATGAAAAATGACTTCAGTGTTTTACTTGTGATCCTTAGTCTGTTGCCCTGTTGCTCATCATAATATGCCAGAAATGTATGATAAAAGCATGTTTGTGGGTTTTACCATCTTTTCCCCCCAGCACACTCAATACAAAGTCCTACAAGTAAAATGTGGTTCAAAGTTCAAAGTGTTTATTTGTCATATGCACAGTTAGGAAACGTGTTTCCCTATACAATGAAATTCTTACTTTGCCGTCCACAAGAATGCCACAAAATACAAATTAAATATAAAGTAGATAAATAACAAAATCTAAGGCACTTTAAGCAGCAACAGATGCAGCAATATAATTAAAAAATATATAAGATGACAAACATACTTCAAGTCATTTACTACATTGATCTGAACCATAATATTCCTAGCCAGGTGGAATACTTCCAAGTTTCAACTTACAGCATACTGTGTTGAACTGTCACCTATGGATCAGCCTGTATTCACTCTGTGGTTAACCAATCAGAAAGGAGTACACTGACAGACAAGGCAGGCACAAAAGACCACCCTCTATAGGGGTTTTCCCCAATTATAAGAGCCTACCGAAACATGATGGGGGTGGTGGTGCGTGTGCACAGAGCAAGCACCGTGTACAAACACACTGATCACTGCCTGTATGTTAGGAGTGCAGCCCCTCCCTCCTCTAAACAGAGAAAATACAGTGGAAAGGCCAAGCAGGACAGTCTACATCAACCCTGGAGGTAGGCAAGTACTTTATTGATCCCACAGTGGGGAAATTTCTGTTATAGCAGCAATAAAGAACAACCAACATAACACCATAAGAACAGACACCACCATAAGAACAGACACATAAAAACAGGACTTCATAAAAACACGGAAAAGAACACGAGGACACAGCTGCTGTAACTTGCTGCCACTCCACACGGCACAACAAAGAACACTTAGTCTTAAAATAAACAGTTACATAAAGGCAACAAAGCATTAGGACCGATACAAGTAGCGTCATCAGAATGTTTGGCTATGCTTGGTGATAAGGGAAGTAAGGTATGAGGTTTTGTCCTGACAGAGGGTCGAGCTCCTATAAAAGGCTAAAAACCACTGTATTACAGTATGTTATGCAGTTGGCTACAGACCCTCACTCAGTTATATTCAGTAGGAATGGTGGCAGTGCTGTGTTTATCAGTTTTCAAATTTGTACAGCCTCCTGTTATAATTTAATCACAATCAGAAGGTAAATCTCATGAAAACAAACTGTCTAAAGTTTTTCATGGTCATAGTAGTTTTTGTAGTGGAAACCACATTATTATTAAGTACTTGCATCGGTACTCGATATTGGCGTGTACTCAAACTTAAGTACCTGGACTCGGTCAGAAAAAGAAAAAAAAAAGTGGTAGCGGTGCATCGTTAATACACTGTACATACACATGCATTTCATGTGGAGCCAGTATTACCCTCACTGTGTACTATTTGTCAGACCTTTGGGCTGTAGTTTTCCCCTCTCCTAGGTGTTACTGTAGGCTCCTCTGTATGTTTCTTCTACACCAAACACTTCCCGCATGCGAGTGAACAGGCACCCGGTATAGACATGAGTGTGACCCTCATGCACATGAAATGCTATGCGTGGCTCACGCTACTCTTTTGGCCTGTGCCCTGTGTACGCAACATGAACCATTGTGCGTGTAAAACTGACCAGAAATGTTGGTCAATTTTAATTATCAATCGAGTATCCTGATGTAGGAGTCTCCATGAGACAGGTGAGAAAGGGAATAGTGGAGTGCAGCCGCGATGGCGTATGAGGTGGGCCGGGTTGGCCGGTAG
>NW_018127985.1:3586452-3598927 GCF_001952655.1 Monopterus albus | reverse complement strand
AGGATCCTAGGCGACATGCCAAACCTCATCAGCCTCCTCAGGAAGTACAGCCGCCATTGGGCCTTCTTGACCAGCTGTGTGGTGTTAAGTGTCCAAGTGAGGTCCTCACTGATGTGGACACCCAGGTATTTGAAGGCTGAGGGAGAGGTTGAAGATGGTGGTGAGAACATCAGCCAGCTCGCTGGCACATGCCCTGAGAGCCCTCCCAGGGATGTTGTCCGGTCCTGCTGCTTTGCGGGGGTTGATCTTCCTCAGGACTGTGCGTGCCTGGCCTGATGAGACAGTTAGTCAGTTAGTGGAGGGGAGTTCGGGGGGCTGGGTGGTCTCGGTGTGTGTGTGCCTCTTCTCTGCGCTGTGGCTGGAGGTCTCAAAGTGGGTGTAGAAGGTGTTGAGGTCATCCGGCAGGCTGTCTGTGGAGCTGATGATGCTGGTGGTGGTTTTGTAGTCTGTGATGTGCTTTACAGTAGATGTGACCTCATATGAATATTCTAATCAATTACCTCTGACCATTAAAGATTTTCATGTAGAAACATATTACGCCAGAGGGGAAAAATATCACTATCTATTATAAAACAAAAATTACATTGTAGGACCCTTTAAAAACTACAGCTTGATATGTGAAAAAAAAAACTGTAAAAAACCTAATCCAACTTGCAAATTTGTTAGGGATGGTGTGAAAATGACTAATACTTGAGCAGGGGTGGGTCATTAAAATGATCTGATATCTTATTCAGTCTTTCCTTGAGAGATACTGTACTGTATATTGAATAAAAAATATTTAAAGATCACATAGAGAAATTGAAAATCTGGCCTTTGTTTAATCACTTTTTGAACAGCTGTCTGGAAAGTCATAACATGCTCTGTCATGCATCTTGGCTGTTGTGTGGTCGATTTGACAGATAGCCAAGCATCTGCATTTTCACATATCAGGCTACGGTATAATCTGATCCAAGACATTTATTTTCATTTCAGTCATTATGTTAACAGCTTTAATATTCACCATTCTGTAATGTTTGCCATAAAAATAGTAATTGGACGGGATTGCTTTGTTTTTAAATCGATATAAAATGTATAAGGAAAGATAAAATACATTATATGAAATATCTCAATAATAGAGTGTCTTATGCACATTGAATTACTATTGATCCTTTGTATCAATGCACCATTTTGTGCCAGATTGTATTTCAGTTTTATTCAATAGTCGAGCTTAATGTTCACACAGTTGCACTCGCACCTAGGAGCTGCCCAAGAGAACCACTGTTTTTATGTGTCTACTTTAAACCAATTAGAAGATCCACTGGAGCAGTAAATGATGATAATACTTTGCTCAAAGGCACTTTGACAGTTATCACTGAGGAAGAGGAGAGTGTCTCCCTTTTACCAGGTGGGAATTCAAATTTGTAACCTTCTCTACTCTGCAGCTTTCTCCTTCTTCCTTATTGCTAGAATGTTTGGGTCACTTGCAAAAAATGACAATGATAAAGTCCAACTAGAAATATGCAAAAGACGTATTTTTGTTTGAATTTCTTGTAAGACTAAGTAAAACAATGCAGAAGAGCTGTTATTCATTGGTTCTTATTACCTGTGTACGTGTACTACCCTTTATAGCTTCCATTTACTTAATCACAGCACCACTCGGGCATTGTGTAGGAGTATCTAACTATTATGTTAATTACTTTTTTAACCAAAGCAAAAAAAAAAAATGCTGTGATTCAAGTCTGTAAGGTTAAATATTTATGGAGTGATTCATGATGGAAATGTTAATTTCTTCCTGTGAAAGTCAGATGATTGACAGCAGAGTAGTGAAAGAGTAATGTAACACCTGCAGTGACATGAAACAAATTAACACACTGACCAAAATGAAATTTTGGCAAAAGGAAATTACAGACTATAAATTTTAGACCTGAGGTACAAATTACATGCATTTCCCACTTTCTGAAACATACAATAAGATTACAGTCGTACATATGTGTGCAAATAATTATGGGGAATCATTCTGTGTGTGAGTATCTGGAAAGAAACTCAGATGGTACACCCAGCTAATAAATCCTCCTCCATGGAGGTAATGCTCAGTTTTAGTTGAAACTACAGGAGAGGTGTTGATTCATCTGTATGACAACTTTAGAAGATGTGTTGCATTTGAGCTACTGTTATACAGAAAACTGTTTATTTAGCCTAGAATTATTGATATAAACTGGACAGTTAAACTTTCATTCATATCATAACTGAGCTTTTAAACTTATAAATGATTTCAACCAGAACCTTCAGCATTTGGATCAAGCATCTTGTGAAAAATAAGGTGTCTGATACACATTCAATTTGGTTTTATTTGTATAGCGCCAATTCACAACAACAATCCTCTCAGGGCAATTGACAGTGTAAGGTTTAGACCTTAGAGTATTAAAGGGGAAAACTCAACAGCTCATCCATGAGCAAGTGTTTGGTGACAATGGAGAGGAAAAACTCCCTTTAACAGAAGAAACCTACGACAGACCCCGGCTCTTGGTGGGCGGCCTTCTCTCTCGACCAGTTGGGGTGAGTGGATAGAGGAGAGAGAAAAGAAAAGCATCAGAAACCAACAATCAATCACTGGGCAGACTGGTGTTCGGTGACATAGAGTTCTCCAGTCAGGGATACCTGCAGAAAGGTACAGGGAGAGGACAAACCAGGGGGGAGAGGAGGCACAAAGTTAGTGACATGTAAAGGTGGTATATAAAAATTAAATGTGTGTGTGTGTGTGTGTGTGTGTGTGTGTGTGCGTGTGTGTGCAGGGACTTCACCCTTGATCTATAACTATGGGATGGTACACCAAACCTGTCCTTGAATACACATACACATTTAGGTACAAGTATGAGATCCTACTTAAGGTGGAAAAAAACGTAATTGAACTGTCCTTAATTAGAAAATTAAGGTATGGTTAAGAAAAGCAACAAAAACACCTTATGGTTAAACTATTATTTTCACAGTGAAGACAACCAAAATCAATAGTCAGTAGGAGAGTCAAAGTCTCCTTTTTCCATCAATCATTCACCATACACTCCTTCCTAACAGTTTTTAAGGCGGCATATCAATATCACACCTTTCCTTGCACTTCTGGTTCGATGCTAAACTGTATTTTGTTGCCATGAACTTGAACATGTGTGATAACAAATTTAAATCTAATCTAATCTTGAGAGACTGATGGAGTTTAAAGAAATGATCATCGCCGCTGTTTCTCTTGAGAGGACAGACGAGAAGTGATGTTAGGAAAACAAACCTGTACTAGTTTGAACAATCAGCTAATGTCTTGAGAGATCAACTTCCATTTATATTGTACATACAGTAAATTGCATACTGAGCACTTATTGTAAAAGCAAAGATGTAAGCTTCTATGTGCAGTTAAATCACCGTAGAGATGAGTGAAAAGGTCCCATCTTTGAGTCTGTGCTCTCTAAAGTGGCAGCCTGTGGTCATAAGCTAAGAATCAGACAAGTTTTGAAATTTAGATTTTTTGAAAACTGATTCAGTAAGGCAAGGCCATCATTTGACTGCACATGTGTAAACAGTTTATTTTGCACAGATAAAAATAAACAGTGGTGTACCTTATCGCAGACCTGTTCCAGCATTTGTCTCAAAGCAAATCCTTTTCATAGCCCAGCCATCACTGCTTTCACAAGCCAAACAATCCAATATCCTGGCCTTTTATTATGGGTGTTAGGTTGTGGGAAGTGACCACAAAGCAAAGGTGGGAAACAAATCAGGATGTCTGTAAAAACAAGCGAAAGGTGTCCTCAACCTCGACTCATTCATGTTCGACATGTAACATCTGTGAGTCTTTATAAACATTGGTGGGCGTCAAGCAGACTGTCTCCTAGACAATGAATCTTTCCAATGTTTTCCAACATATGCAAGTCCTTTAGTATACTGGCAACCCTGGCAAAGTCCCTCTCAAGAAATAAAAAAGTTGCAGTTTTACAGAGTGGGTGGACATGCTCATTGTTCTGGAAAATGTTTCCTAATGGTTTTCCATTATAAAGTCATAAGAACTTTGGTCATCTTGTTAGGCAACATGCTGTGTGATTTCCAGCTGTTTCAGCTGTGCAAACCCCCTGTAGATTAAAGCCAAATGAACTGATGCATTTTCATTTAATTGCATCCTGGTTTGCAATGAAAGGACTTTCATATTTATTGGGAGTCGTGTACATTTTGAAGCCTTTCATAAGAAATGTCTCAGCTTTTAAGATGTAATTATGCAACCCAAAATATATTATTTCTACATTACTTTTACTACTTAGAAAGATTTTTTTTGTCTGTTATTGAAGTCACTATACAGTACATTTAACTACTGTAAAAAGATTTTCTAGGTTTTTAAGTGTTTCTCAGTTCCGATGTGACTGTAGGTGCAGCATTGTTCATTTTATTCACTGATGGATATTTATTGTTTCCATTTTTCATGTGGACCAATTTTGAAACAAAAACATTAGATTAGTGTGAAATTATTATTGCACACAACTCCTAATTTGTTGCATTTTGCCTTCATGTGTCATGCAGTGAAGTCACAAAATGAGACCAAGGATAGTTTGTTGAAAGAGATGTTATAGCTAACATCTGGGAGAGTTTGCAGCAGCAAGCATTCATCTTTCCTTTATAGAACAAATCAACCAGTGACCACATACAGGAATAAAACAGTTGTGAAGATACCCTTTGGTTTCTGTGTGCTTATTTTGAAGCGTGTATTTATGGGTGTCCACTGGGGCTTGAAATTAGCACCTGCATGCCCACCCTCTGAATAGGTTTAAAAATTAATTATAGTGAATAGTCATCAGGTTACGAGTCAACTTGGCCAGTGATGAATATAATTCTGAGGTGCAGATAGAGTGACAAAAACAAACTGTACTGCAGTCTTTCGGCAAGCTATTGCTAATATAAATATATTACAAATATTATAGGTTTATACTTAAGAAGGAACCTTTCAGAATATATCCTGAGCTTAAAGATCTCAAGATTAAGTTAAATCAAAACAATAAACACTTTTTTATAAGTAATATTTTCTTTTGTATAAACAGGAATATTTAAAGTTAGCATAGCTGGTGCCCCTAGCCAATTGGTTTTGGTTGGATCCATTTACATATGCAAATTGTGTACATGATGTCTAGGTGCTGATGTGTCACAGATCTCCCCCTCTGTCTGTCTCCTTACAATCCACTGTCAAAAAATAAAATAAAGGCAAAAATGCTACATAAAATTATTTGAAACTGTGCAGTCATGTATTGTTTACTCAAACAGTGCAGTAGGGCTATTATAAGCAATTAAATGTATTGTATGTTTCTCATCTCAGCTTTTAATAAGTCAGTGGGACCATGGTGTATATACAATAATTGTACTGCAGCCCTAGCAGATTCTGCAGTTTTGTAAGAAACACAATTAATAGTATTTTCTGCGTTAATACATGTTGGTCAACAGTCCTGTGCACCAGCCTGATAGCTTCATAGCATTGTTTGTGGTACGTATATTTGAAACAGTGATAACAGCACTTCATCAAAGCTTTATGCTATTATCTAAAATTAATCAACACCGCTGAGTCATTCATTGAATGAGTATTCATTGCAGACATGGTATGAAAGTTTAATGTAATTAATTGGATCTAAAATGGGTGTGACCCTGTAAGAATAATACCAGAATTATTTAGAGTTTTTTTTTTTGTTCATCTCAGATGATAGAAATTGCTTTTCTACCACCGACTTCACTTACTGCTGCCTCAGAGGATTTGATCTTAGATGTATTTTACTAATATCTCCTGGCCCCTACCTACATGGTGCATTTGAAACATTTAGGATGTTGGTTATCGTCTGCAAATATAACCCTGAAGTCAGCTTTTTGTAGTGTGTGCATGTGTACCATGCTCAAGTTGAAGTTAAAAATGCATTTATATTGTTGCATATCACTTGCTGAAAAAGAAAAAGGGTCAGATTAGGCAACAGTGTATTTTATAATGCTCCAGTTACATTTCAAAAGATACAGAAGCTGGAGGCTTTGCAGGAGAATCACATAACCACCACATTTTGAACCTCGGTCCACCAACGCTTTATTTGAACACTGTTGCCAGGACTCAAAATATGAATCTATTGTGTTCAAAGAACTGACCGAGGCGACAAAGTCAGTCAGTGAGTGACACATGGACCTGAACAGTGATTTAAAGGTAAACTAGTTTTTATTTGGAGACTACTGAAACAAAAAGGAAGCTTTAGTCAAAGGCTGCACATCATATTAGCAGAAGTCCCAACTCTCACTGTCATTGTGGTTAATTAGTGCCACCAGTGTAACGGCCACTGCTGTGCTTGGTTATCTCTGTTGATATTGAAGTCACAATGCACTCTGTAGTGTATCTTATTAAAATGCAGCACAATATCTGATCTGTAACTTATCTTAATGGCTTTTTGTGCACATCATAGTAAAACCTGGTACGATGACAACGCTATTCCTCATGTAATTACTCCCAGTGACTACTGTAAACACTTTAGGTTTGGGTTAATAATGTGAATTTTAAGTGTGTTGAACACAAGGCAAACAAAGTTCCTGAGGGGAGTTTGGCATGTTTGTGTTAGCTTCCTTTTACTTTACAGACCTGCAGGTCAGAGCTCTTCTAGCTCACAGATGTGATGAGGAAGTACTTTGTGTTTTCTGTAACAGACTGGCAATATGGAAACAGTGTTTCCATCCTTTTGCCCACTTTGTGCCATTAGTAAAGCCTATACACTCCTGTTATCCTGAATAAAACAGGTGTGTGTGATGGGGTCTTGGTCATTTCTCCTTTTTTTCCACCTGTATTTCATTTTTGACTTACGTTTGAGGCCAAATAGGTAGATTTTTACAACTTTTACAGCATGAGACACACCAGTTATTAGAACGAGTTTACCATCATAAGTTTGTATCACTATTGTCGAAAGGAAGTTGGATTCTTTGTCTTTCAAAGTAGAAATGTATAACTTCTTGTTATAATTAGTTGCTGGAAAAGAATGAATATACACATGGAGGATAAATTTTCAAAGTCAAGGTTAAAACAAACTTTATTAAAAATTACCCAAATATCCTCAGTAAGTTTTTTTGAACAATACTTGTACAGTGGTCGGACAAGTATTGTTCAAGATGTTACTCTCTGGGGAGTCGCTTTGACTTTAATGCCTTCTGATAATTTATTCACTGCTCTTCAAGTATAAGGCAGCTCTTTGTGAGTCTAACGATGGTAAAAAAACAAAACAAATCTAGCCTGGCTGGTGTTTGCAGTTTCTCAATCAATATTTCATGTTTAAAGTGCACACAAGACCCATTATACATTAATTAAATAATTTAGAAGTTAGAGCTTCATCTCATGCAGCTGATTATTTTCTTAACAGGGACGTTTTTTGTTCATCTTTTCCACGTCTTCCAAGTTTAAGTCAAAGAAGCCTTAAGCTGGAGGGGAAAACATTTTGCAGGAGACACATAAGGACCTCCAAGATCTGCATGCTGCTTTTAATGCATATGAAATTACTAGGGATGTAACATTATTTGTAATTTAACAATATCGCGCTAAAAAATTTTCCCTGTACTGTCACGGGACTGTGACAGTGTCTACCAAGATATTACAAACACTGATGTTCCACTGTGAGCGTGACTTCTGTTTACAAGATCCAACTGAATGGTATTATGTCATAGGCTTTTTATTGTGGCAATATTATACCATGGGTTTTTGGTATTTTTACATCCCTAGAAATGACCGTGGCATTCAAGGCATGTTAGAAACAAATAGCGTGCCATTTCAAATGATAGATTATGTTAGTCAGAGTAACAGATTCAATGTTAAATATGTTAAAACAATGGGGCCCTCTGTAAACCCACATATTGGACAGTAACTTATGACTGGATATGTTTGAATTGTCAGAACACTTCTCAGCAAATTAAATGTAATGTTGTCTTCAGACACAATAATAGAATAATCGGTAAGAACCGATTGCTTTTCTCTTGGGGCATCCTTTCTCCTGCTCTCCCCTGACCTGTCTCACTGCTCTGTCCAGCTGTTTCAGAGCTGTAGGCTAAACAAGATCTATCCCACACCTGACCTGCTCACTCAGCAAGCCTATCCACGGTACACTGACCTGAAAAATAGGGAGGGAAATAAAGACAAGATCATTCAGGATGACTGGGATTGTTCACTCAGCCTGGTAAAACATACGGAACCAAAAAAGGGAAAGTTTTTTCAAATCAAATTCATCTGTTGTTCAGTTAGAGATTATTATGCATTTCGTCTCTGATGAGGGATTATAGTTAGGTCTGGAACAGCTGGGCCACAGGGGACAGGAGAGAACAGGTGGATCTAATTGTCTGAATCGTGTCCTGTGCTGTCCTAGCACAAATGACACTGAATAGCTTTAGTGTTTACATTTTCATTCTTGCTTTAGTTAATGACATAACTGCTTAAAGGAGATTTGTCATTATCTGAACTTGCTTAGTACTTTTCTCACAGCTGAACTCTTCTCACATTCCTGTAGCAGGAAAAGCATAGGTGTAATAACAATAAAGAAATCTATAACATACTCTGAATCATTAGTATTAGTGGTAATATTGGATTTTATTTTAATATAACTTATAGCTGTACTGCATTTGTAACTGTTCTTCCATCAGTTTGTTCATATGCCTCGAGTTCTGTGTCACAAATTTACAATACTTCCGATTCAAATTTGTCGGAGGTTGTCGGGAACATTCGACCAACTCTGCAGTTTGTAACTGTGGTTTAAACAATATGATATGAATACAGCATAAAATTGAAGCAACTAAATTAATTTCAGTACTCATAAATTGTATTATTCACTCCTGTGCCTTTCCTACAGTGACATGCCAACAGCTACCACTATTTACAATATTAAAATAGAATTAATATTTAATTCAATTGCATAACTAATCTTAAACTCTTCCCCAAATAAAACAAGGCAAAACAGTGTGTCATGCTTTGAAAGCCAGTTCTAACTTTGAAACACTTTTGTGAAGCTTACAGCTCTCAGGAACGCAGTATGTGTTCCCATCAAGGTTGACCCAGTACTCATTGTTTATTTACACAAAATGTACCTTGCTGTCTTGAGGAGCTGTTTTTGAGAAAATGTTCCTGAACAAAAAAAGACACAAAGCTGATCATCCTGTAGCAACAGGGGGCTGATAAGCAAACTTGATGAATAATTGAATGAAGGAATTAATGATTTATACATAATTTCCCCTCTGTGGCTTTTAAATTGTATTCCTCAGACCTCTTTGAAGCATGTAACTGTACTCTTTTTGAACAAGAACCACCAGAAGATAAATGGAGGCTGAGCTATTAATACTAATTTTAAACCATGGATTTTTTTTTTTTTTTTTTACTTTAGCGAAGGACTTCAGTGAAGTGTGAGATCTTCACAGTATATTTACCATCCATCCATTCATTCATTCTCCTATCATGCTGCTCAGGGTCACAGGGGCAGAAGCCTATCCCAGCATGCACTGGATGAAAGGCTGGGCACACTGTTGTAGACATCACCAGTCTATCACAAGGCTAATATTGTACATACATACTGTTATGTGCATATCTTGGGACTGAGCGAGGAAACCAGGGCGCTCAAAGGAAATGCATACAGACAGTGAGAACCTACAAACAGCCACACTCACATCAAAACAAGGTAAAACCAATTCTCATGCTGTGAAAGTTGAAAAGGGCATTCTTTTCACAACTGTACTTAGCCTGTTTTGATTTCACATCAGTTGATGTTAGAAACCCAGAGCTCATTTTCTTTACAACAAAACATGAATAAAATATTGGGATCTCTGTTAAGACTTTTACTAGAAGTAATGCATTTATTCACAGCCACCAACAACAGCGATTTCCATAGAATTCACATTTCTTTGCATACAAAGGATGTACAATGAAGAACAAAGCATAATTTCGGTCACAGTGCATACAAACACTATTCCCTGGTCTCATTCTCTATTCAACAAGTAGATGCAGAGGAGGTTCACTCCAAATTATCACTTGGTTTTTTTTCACATTTTATCCTTCAAAACAACTTTCAGTTGCAGTGACTAAGCACAATCTTTAGTCCTAAAATGTAAATGTACAAAGTGCAGCATCTTGAAGACCAAAGGATCATTTGAATATTTTCTGGTGTTTCAGGTTAGAGCATTTGATAAGAAGGATGCCAGTGTTGTCACATCTGATTGCAGTTTACATGTTCTTCCCTGAGCAGCATGGTGCCACAGCGGCTAGCCCTGTTGGCTCACAGCAAGAAGGTTCTGGTCCAGCTCAGATAACTGTGGGCCAGGCTGTCCTCCTCCACTGGTCAGCATCTCTCTTCCATACTTGTTTTGTTGCCTCAGATTTGAGATCAAACCACCTTTTCATTCCCTCGGTCATACACCCTTCTGCTTACACTGAATGAGTAAGCGCATCCCACGAGTCTTTTTTGTTTTATTTTATATCTACTACTGATGCTACTAAACATGGCAGCTCATTTGTTGTTATCCACTTCATAACTACTCAAGATTTGCATTGGTTTGGAGTCTGTTGCTTTATAGTCTTTAGATTTTTGTTGTAGCATTCCTGGCTTTCTTAACTTCTCTTCTCCATTTCTGTGTGAGATGCAGTCTCGTGCCCTTTTATGGCCATTGGCAGGGCATTAACCTATCCTAATTAGAAATGACTGGCACATGCTTTCAACTTATGAACATGTGGGATTCATCAATAAAATAATGCAGGTGCGAACAATTTTGTAGTTTAAGAAAGAATTCAGGAATTAGACATAGACTTTCCTAGGACCTTTCTTAAGAATAACCTATGAAGAACTTTAAGAAAACACTTAGGAAGACCTTGGCGAATGAGACCCAACGCTACTAATTTTCCAAATGTGACCCTCCTCCAATTCTGACCTTAGAGTCTCTAAACCACGGCTTCACTTGTCTTCAGTATCCATTTGGCTTATGACTGACTGGAAATCTGAGCCTTCAGCCCATTATGCGCTGGGATAGGCCTCTAACCCCTGTTTAACCTTTGGTTATGGAAAAGTAGTGAGTTGCATGAACATGAGTTAAACAGCTGCATCACACGTAGTAAGTGTCCTTAGTTTAGACTCTGTGCAGATGTTCCATTCATGTTCGTCAGCTTCGTCATTTCCGAAAGTCTGATGAATGTGCAGATTCATAAGATAAAAGCGAGAGAAGGATAAGGAGGAATAGTTCCTGTTAATGCAGAATATGTAGCAGCATGCAGAGCGTGAGTCCCTATTAATGAAATGGCACTTCCTTCCTTTTCTGAGTTATAAAACAGGCAGTAGAATTGGGATAATAGAGAATTGTTTTTCACTAAAATTTCTTAATAGATTGCAATCTAAGCTATTTAAAATCATGAAGCCTCTGCCTAATTACATTTTCCTCTGCACCATAAAGTAATTTCTCATGTCAAAAGCTGCTAATTTTAGAGCTAATAATCCTAAAAATCTTTATTCTGAAAAACTAATCTATACAGCTACTGGTACTTTTTCAGCTTTGCCTTTAATAGCTGTGAAAATCAATTTACAATGTGGATATTTAGTTGTTTACAAAAATATGTGATGCTGTTGGACAAGAGTTAATAGCAATTATAGGAATCGTTCACTGACAGTTAGTGAATAATTTCATTTTATACATGTCTTCTAAAATCATGCCACTATCAGGGCAATCAGTGACAGCTTCCAGAGGCTGTATGATTGCTGGGCAGATTACAGCAGTGTAGTATGCATCAGAGCATCATCCAGGAAATAAGTGCCTCAGCAATCAGAAACGTGTCCTCCAGCCAAAAAAAGAGAGGAAAAAAACCCTCCTGTGATTGCAGCGTTCTCAGATTAAACGACATCACACTGAGTACATGGATGTGTTCAATTCCCAGCTAGGACACAAGCACCGACAAAGTGAAATAGAAGAAATCTCACATTGTGTGAAATCACTCCTCTTGATCTTGTAGCGACACAGGGAAAGTACAGGGACCACATGTTATCCCTTAGTTTCTTCTGACTTCTTCTCTTCTTTCGGCTGTCTCGTTAGGGGTCGCCACAGCGAATCCGATCAAATTTGGCATGGTTTTACGCCTGAATGCCCTTCCTGACACAACCCTTTGTATTTATCCGGGCTTGGGACTGGCACAGAAGTCACTAATGTGAAACCCCTGTGGCTAGATACACACTTACTCCTGGGGGCAATTTAGAGTCTCCAATCAACCTAAGCTGCATGTCTTTGGACTGTGGGAGGAAGCCGGAGTACCCGGAGAGAACCCACGCAGCACAGGGAGAACATGCAGACTCCACACAGAAAAGCTCAAACCTGGTACCTTCTTGGTGTGAGGCAACAGCGCTAACCACCGCGCCTCCCTTGGATTCTTCTGACTATTGAGCCATAAATAAAATGTAACATAACCTAGCACAGCAGCAGGGCATCATTTCACTCAACACAGTGAATTCCTGCT
>NW_018127985.1:3580421-3586432 GCF_001952655.1 Monopterus albus | reverse complement strand
CGGGACACACCCCCCTCCAACAGAATGATGAAGCCCTGTAGTGAAACCTGAAATGTTCCTTGATATCAAAGTATTTGAAGCCTTTGTCATACTGTATTTTGTATGACTGTAAAAATAAAAAGCTCATGTAAATCCTCATGCAAATGATCTAACCAGTTCTCTGTGCTTTCTGCTCTCTGCTTTCACACAGGCATGCAAACCAACACTTTGGTTTTGTCTGCACCAAGTGCCAGAATGTTAAAAGGTTGAGTAAAACAAGACAGTGTTTTGTATCATTTCCTTCCACAGTAAAAGATTCAAAAATACTGTATTTAAAATTGTGCATTGTTTAATTCCAAGCTTACCTTCTTTCCTGCCTTTACTGGCACTTTGTTGCATATCTTGGCCTGTTGTCGCCAGTTTTGGATCAGTCACTTCTGTCACCTGTGTGCGCACGTGTACAGTAATAATAATGTTGCCAGATTGTTTTCTACAACCACTTCATTTAAAGGCACTGCACACCACAAGGGTGTTTTCATTTAGACTTGTGCTCAGATTGACGGTGGCACTAACAAGCCTCTTCCCTCTGAGGTGTAACAGGCCTAATCAAGCAAAACACAAGGAAACAGGTGTGTGTGTGCTCTGTGTGTGTACAGGGCTGTAAACTGAACAATACAGAAACAATTTAAAGTCATGGTGAAATAAAGGTTTTGGCTTCATCAGCTTAAGTGACCTGTAATTTTTTGCTAGTTTCCGTGAAGATAACATTCAAGAGCAGTTTTACATGATGTGTGGGATTAGCTATTCACCTCAAAACACATTTAATCTGAGGCATGAATGTTTTACAAGAAAAGAAAAGATTCTGACAAAAAAAGTCAAAATATATATTTTTGAATTGAATAAATTACACAGAGCCACAATTTTAGATTTTAGAAACTGTATTTTTTTTATTCTGCATGTATAGGGGCAGCACGGTGGCGTGGTGGTTAACGCTGTTGCCTCACAGAAAGAAGGTCTGGACTCTAAATTGCCCACATTAGTGCATATACAGTATATATATCCCAATTTGGGTTGCGTCAGGAAGGGCATCCCTCGTAAAACACATGCCAAATGTATATGTGCGAAGCTCAAATTACTTGCCAACAATGACAGCTTTCTTTTTTTTTAAAGAGGACCTGCCATTAACAAATAAGGTCATAATAAACATGCAGAACAAAGCTACTCCCTGTCAACTTCTCAGTGTAAAACAAGCTTTTGACAGACACAATCAGTTTGACAGATACGTGATACTTCTCAACAAGAGATCCAATGAGCTGATGAAGTTTTTGCTATAAGCTGGCAAAGAGAGTCGACAGCCAATGAGAGTCCAATTTACAGTGAGGGTTAGGTTAAGGCAGTCTGTCGCCTCTGTGTATCACCTTGTATCGGTTACCTTTACAGTAGCTTGTGTGACAAACAGCTACAATAATAAAGAAAAATATATGGTTTTGAGATAATAAGCAGTTTAACATTTTCCTTTGATAGTGGGGTGTCATTTATTCAGTGTTTATTCATTCGCTGAAGCCTTTTTCACAGCAGACGTTTTGACCCGTCATGGTAGGAAAAGCACAGGTGTTGCTAATAACCACAAGACAATGGCTTTGTTTCTTTCAAGTGCCCAGGAAACCATGACAGTGTGGCCGTGAGCCAGCATGCATGCACAATACCATCACACTGAAACTAAAGCAGCTAATTCTTATTCATTTTAGTGTTTACAACTGTGGCATGTGAAATTGTCTTCTGTAAAAGTGTCATTGTTTCACCCACTGTATTTATATGTGGAATAATACAAAAGCAATATTTATGCTTACTGAGTTTTTGTCTTGATTTTTTGGCTTTTTCAGTGGCTTTTTTTGTCTTGTTATGTTCTATTATTTATTGAATGACTATTAAATTATTGTTTTAAAGTTGTTTATGGACAAAATCAAAGGCAAGCTCATTTTGTATATGTCTCCTGTGAAAGTGTGTGTCCATTCTTTAATAAAGACAAATAGTTAACATGGTGTTTTATAAGCAGTGACAGGGAATAAACTAATCCAGGCTGCTGTAATTGTGTTCAAGGGAGTCCTTGTCTGCGAAATGAGTGGTAAGCAAATTCATACTGCTACAAGGGGGAAATAATTAAATCCTAAAAGCTTTTTATCTTACACAAGAATGTCACCATTTTTCTGTGCCCAGCCTTTTGTTGTTTGTATGTTATGATCAGAGGAGTCTTTCTTTGGCTGCAAAAAAGAAAAGGAGCAAAGATGTGGGGATGAGACAGGCAGGCTCATTATCACCAGAGGGAAAAAAGTCCAGGAAGCAAAAGTCATGTGGCCTGTGTGGGCATTTGTCTTATATTTTCTAACATGTGAAGACTTTTTGAATTGTATTTTTTTTATTTCATATCATAATGAGCCGTTTGGTCTTTCCTGCTCCAACATGTAGTGTGCTCAGCAGTTCTTGTCCTGCCTGGTGGTCCCTGTGACCTCCCTCTGCACAGCGTTTGTTTGAAGGATCATTCACTTGTTCTGCTTGCGGATCACTGGTGCTCTCGTTTCGAGTTGCTGTGCTGTAATAAGGAGTGGTTCCCGGGTCTGTTTGGGTTAGAGTCATCCATCAGCATAAAACTTCTTTAACAAGAGCGAAGAGTTTCAATGTGAAGGTTCTAATAGGTCACAGGCTTCATTGCTTTTTTGGGAAAAAAACATGATAGATTAATTTAGAATTGTGGATAAACATTAAGAAGATCATTCATTTAGCTGCATGTGAAACTGTTACTGCTGAACAGTGCTGAATGAAGTACTCAGATCCTTAAGTAAACGCACCAATGCCATGGAATAATAAGACTCTGTTAGGAAAACTGTCTCCTACTTTTACTACAGCATCAGGTGGTGCTAGCTTTAACCACTTACAGTACTGTTAGCTAGTTCAGTCCAGTATTTCTCATACTAGGGCTTGGGGCCTTCAAAGGGGCACAATATGAATCTGAACAGTCTAGGTGAAGATATAAAAAAAAGGGGGTGCATAAATTTGTGAGGTGCACAGAGTAGTTGATTAATATCGTATATTAGCTGATTCACAGAAAATTAAGATGCAACTATTTTATCACATCTTTATAAAATTCTCAGTTTTCTACAGTTTATTGATGAAGTGATTAATAGAGAAATTTAAGCAAAACCTTGTGAGATGATTAGAGGGGAAATGCTGTGGAGCTGTTGACAACTCATAAACACCTAAAACTTGACAAGGGGCCCCAAAGACATTTTCAGGGTCCTGAAGCAAAATAGTTTGGGAAACATTGGTCTAATGTTAGTAGTGTTTTTACTTTATTACACTTGTAACATGTTAATCTGGAAAGAACTTAATAATTGCACCTGTCAAATCATGTAGTAAAAAGTAGAGTATTTCCATTTGAACTGTAACTGGAATATAAAATAGTATGCAATGGAAATATTCATGTAAAGTATAAGTACTGTACTTTAATATTGTATGTATAGTACCTTTCACCACTCTGAATTTGAATGGGGCTATTCTTTGAGATCTTAAAAATCATTCATTCATTCAGCATGAGGCTCATTTTTCATATCCAATTAGACACTGAATTTGACAAGATCTGTGGAACCTTTGGTGTTTCCTCTCCTCAAATGCTTTAAACTCAGCCTTAGCCATAATCAGCTACAGCCGATTAATGCACTCTGTGCCACCAGGGACAGCGGGTCGCCATCGCTAAACTTCACAGAAAGTTTGACAGAGAGGGTGTGTATGTGCAAAAAGCAATCTCTCTTACAGTGAAGGGAGGTTGTAAAAAATGTCTTGAACTGAAAGTAACATTTATAGATAAAATCTTTTTTCTTTTCACAATGTTCTTGCAGAAAGGGAAAAAAACAGGAACAATGTAATCGATGAACCTGGGGATTAGGTTGACCTTTTTTCCCTCATTATTTTCCAGCTGTAAAATATTATCTAGCTGTAAAATATCTGTTTGTTTAGAATCAACAAACACTTGGGTGGTGGCACAGTTACGCAGTGGTTAGTACCATTGCCTCTCAGTGATAAGGTTCAAGCCTGGGTTGACCCAGGGCTTTTCTGTGTGGTGTTTGCATGTTCTCCCTCTGCCTGTGTGGGTTCTCCCCATGTGCTCCAGCTTCCTCCTAGAGTCCAAAGACATACACCGTAGGATGACTGGTGACACTTGCCCAATGTCAGCTGGAATAGGCTTCAGCCACCAGGCAAACCTATTCAAGAATAAGCGGCATAGATAATAGATGGATAAACACTCAGGCCAAGTTTGAATTCTGATAAGTGTGTTGTGCCCTGTTTTCTCAAGCATGACATGGAGTCTGCAGCTTCGAATTCAGTCTGTGTTGTCTGTGAAATCACTCAGGTTTTCACATTATTCCCTGCATAATAAACACTCAGTAGGTTATTCAGTTCTGAGCAAGGAATTAAAGGCATTTATGAATCCTATCATAGTAGGCTACCATTCAGTAGATAGTAATTTTTTAGTTAAAAAAAAAGAAGTGCATTGAATTTTGTGATTGTTAGTGGACTGGTGTACAATACATGGACACCACCTTTTTCATTTATTCATAACTTTCTTTTTTTAGGTCACTACAGAATGTAGTGGATAAAGTTACACACTCTACATTCCAAGTTTGGAGGTTGGTCCAGCACTGCTTCTACCATACAAAGATTAAGTGAGAAGTTGCAGGTTGAGTCTCTGTGTAATTTCTGCATTAATGTTAGCCTCTGGTGTTCAGTGAGGTGAGTAACAACAGCAAATCAATGTCGACACCTTCCGCGTTCTTTCCCCTTCATTTCCCTCCAGGCAAGCCAAACAAACAAATTGCAGAAGAAAGGAAGCACTGTAAACAAGCTATCGATGGCTGAGGTTAGTCAAGCAAAGCACATCTGCATTGTTATTGCTTTGTTGTTGAAGTTCATTTTAGGAAAATACTAATAAGCAGTTCCAAGGTAGTGTAGAGTATGTGAGGCAGGATGGTGGTGCATGCAGATGCAGCTTGCGAACCAAATATTCCAGTGCTTTTGTGCTATTATTTGTCTTTTAGTGTGAGAAAGCCACCCCTTTTATGTGACAAAACTACAGCTGCAAAGAGCTTGTGGAGATCTTCTGGAGATTGGTAGAATGAGTATGACCACCCAGTGTGAAATGAAGCACTTCTGCAGAAATAGAAGAAGCTAACTCATACAGTCTTTAATATGATCATATTTACTCTATGAATGGGCCTGAACTATTGCCTTTTACCATCTGTTAAAGTTGTAACCATACAATCATGACAATGGCAGAACTCTCACAATTCGATTATGGTCTACTGAAGCTATTTTGTTTGGAGAAATCGTATTTTTGCTAATTTTCTCCCTCTATCATGGGTGTAAAATAACGAGAAAAGACACCATTGCCATTTGATTTTGAGAGGATGACATGCAAATCTTATATTTTTGTTAACCTTATTGATATCTGAAAAAAATACTGTTTAGCATTGGACATATTATCACACCTTCACCAAAATAACAACAAGGGTGTTTTGTAAGAATAAGCTCTTAATCCATCCCTTCAGTGCCTGCTGTCATTATTTCCTTAATCACAATAACACGTGACTGCGTGTGTGCATGGAAACCTGTCTGCTACTTGAAGAATGTATATTAAAATGGGACAGACAAGCAAAACATACATGAAAGGAGTAGATGTGATTTTTGAGGAGATCTATATTTGTGCACCATGACCAGCTGTGCAAGCTTGCCTGGTTTATATTAAAACTGCTTTTACATTCTAGAGCTAGTGTGAAAATCAGCCAGGCCAATATAACAGAAGGCAGCACAGAAATGGATGTTAGGTTATTTAGAAACAGTGTCACTATTACAGAGTGTGAACTGTACTGTAGCATGAAGCACCAGCCAGTTGATCTTAGTGTTAAATCATCACCGTATTTTTGTATTTATTATTATTTCCAGAATATTGATAGCAGTATTGGTCTCAGCAGTGAGCGGTT
>NW_018127985.1:3548412-3580371 GCF_001952655.1 Monopterus albus | reverse complement strand
GCTATAATACATTTTGATGTGACACAGTCGGGTCCAGTAGACGATGGCTGTAGAGAAGCTTTAGTGATTCTGACATCAGTCGTAATAAAGATGCTGAGTGTATACTGTATGTGCACCCTTAACTTTATTTCACAGTACTTTGTCGGAAAGCAGATAACATAGTATTAAGAAATCAAATAAAAAAACACACTTTTGTGCTCTTTTGTTTTGATGAAATTGAACAACTGTTGACTCTTCTAAAGGTTTTCTCAACACTTTAAACTTTAGACACAGAAGTGCTACAATATGTGGTATAAAAACATGTTGCTAAATAGCTAAATGAACTAGAAACCCAACAGCTCTCAGAAGATACTGAAATGATTTTATAAAAACAACAATAAATAAAGACATGTCAACAGTGCCAACATTGAAATAAAACAAAAGGAAATTTACACGTGTACACATAGTCCAAAATCTTAAGGCGGTTGAAATATTAAGTCAGACAACCAAGTTAACACTTTATAAGGTGCTTACATAACACATTCACATCAGGCTCATACATGCTTCATTTCACATTAATAAATAACAGCAGTGACATGACACATGAAACGGATCCATAATGACACTGACAAATACAAATGGGTGATCAATGTCTAAAAGAACAGAAGAAGAATTGAATCACTGACAGTCTGATGCTGACGTTTGTACCCAGTTTTTGAGTTTGCAAACATGTGACCAAGACTGAGGTTGGCGAGAGTGGTGCAGGTTAAGCAACCTAATATACAATGCACAAAGTATCAAAGCAGAAAAGGATTTGACCAGTGTCAGGGAGGAAAATTTGGAAAATATTTGAGCCCCAACTATACTGAACTCTTATGGCAATTCAGTTAAAATGAGCACTACATATAGATGGACATTAATGAGAATAGAAAAAAATCTAAATAAAAAAAAAAAAGACATTTGCTTCAGGGAAGTACAGTAGCTCAATTTCCTTAAACTCATTCATTCATTTTCTACCGCTTAGTCCCTGAACAAGGTCGGAGCCAATCCCGGCCAGCAATCGGGCAAAGGCGGGGTACACCCTGGACAGGTCGCCAATCCATCGTAGGGCTAACACATAGACGAACAACCACGCACACCTATGGGCAATTTAGAGACACCAAGACACTGAGCTGCATGTCTTTGGACTGTGGGAGGAAGCCAGAGTACCCAGAGAGAACCCACACAGAGAACATGCAAACTCCACACAGAAAGGTCCCAGGTGGGGCCTGAACCCGGAACCTTCTCGCTGTGAGGCAACGGCGCTAACCACTGCACGCTGAAGTCACATTCGGCTTTTCCCGTGTTTTAAGGCTCGCCACAGCGAATCTTCACACTGATGACTCACATGTTGACATTTGGCGCACTCTGGATTCGAACCCGGGATGCCGCGGGGAGAGCGCCTTAACCACTAGCCTACCAGGGACAGCTTTTTTTCATAATCATGAGCACAATTCAGCAGAATGTACAGTATATAATATCAGCAAAGATTGTTTTGAATGTCTTTGCAGGAGTAGAGTTATATTATTAAGAAAGAACAGCAAAGTTAAAAACATGTTTTACTTATTCATTAACATACAATGAATAACCATGAGCCTGATTGGAATAAGTTATATAAACATCAACAAAAAAAAAAAAAAAGCTTTAAGTCTTATATTTACTTAAAAACATTTCATGGTATACAAATTCACAGCCAGTATGTCAGAAGATTTCAGTTTCACATTCTCAAATTTTACTCTAGCATGTTGATATTTGTCTGGTACGTAGCTTTCGTAGAATACAAAAAGATTTAACAGCCTCATAGTTAAAAATGAAATGAGACATCTCAGCAAGCAACAAGGCCCATCTGTATAACAAAATACTTTCCTGCATTTATCTGATCAGACATTATGCAATACAATACAGTGGAAGAAATATCAAAGCAAAAAAAACATAGTTATTAATAGCATTAAATAAATATTTTCTTGAAAATATTCATAAAAGCTGCCATAGACAGATCAGTATATGTATCTGTTACATTCATCCATCGAGCTCCTCTGCAGGGAAGAACAGGTGTCTGTGTACCTAAACAAAAGGTGACAGTGTACAGCTACCTTCCCTTTGAAGTGTTAGTGATTGATATCAGGCCTTCAACACCACATCCTGTGTGGATATTATCGTTTCCCAATGTCTTTAAGTTTGAAGGAGTAACTGATACAAAAAAAAAAGCTTAGTCTACAGCCTACCGTTGTATGTTCACACATTACAATTCCCAGACTGTGCAGAAATATTGTAAACATTTCAGTTATTTTTCTACTTTGGTACTAAATGTTCAAATGAGAGTTCATGAAACTGATGACTGAGCCTCATTACAGGATGAGATATACTCTATTTTCTATCAGAATCCAGTCAGTGAATACTGCTTTATGGGATTACGGGGATTTTAAAATTGTATATGCATGTGAAAGCTTAAAAAATATAATTAAAAAAAACAGGCAGTTGTGGTAAAAATAGCAAATATTCCGACAGGTTTAAAGCGGTACATGCCATTCTTTTAACAAGATAATCTAAATAAACTGCACTCCATTTGATAAATCTGATTCGTCCACCAATACTTCTCCATGTACACAGCAAACATTGAAAATATAGAAACCCATAACTGTACATTGATTTATTGAAGTAAATATATGCAGGGAGAGAAGAAAAAGATTATTTTTGAAGAAAAGGTTCAGATAGTTCGTCCAAAAATACTGAGGTTTTGCTTTACATATCTTCATATAGTAGTTTCATATTACACAACAGCAAATCCACTGTCACAGGACCTGGCCATGCGATACCCAAAAACCTAAAATCCATTGTAACATACATAATATTAATTTGCAGTATATTTTCTCATTAATAGATAAAAGTTTTCCTGATGAATGCTTTACATAATATCACAAATTGTAAGAATATTTACCCCATTTTCCTCACAGTCAAAAGAGAATGTAGCTAATACACATGAATGAGTAGTTGATTATAATATGTTTTAATAAGTTTTCATTTATTCAACTGTCAGATGAGGTTCTTGTGTCATTTCTGCAATGTGTGGTCTATTTTAAAAACACCTAAAGAGGTTATGATTTATGTTGGGCTGATACACCTTTCCAGTAGTCCAAAATATCATGCAGGTCCTCATCCTTTGCAAACTGGACTTTCTTACGCAGTGCATGGCCCGCAGCCATGTATTCCTCATCTTTGTGCCGTTTGCGGTGAAGTTTAAACCGCTCCCAGATGCTGTGTGAAGGTTTGCAGTAGTATTCGGGACTGGAGGAGAAGCTTAGATTGTGATACTGGGATGCCAAATGGGAATATGCTAAGTCTCTGGAGCGGCAGTGAGTAAGAGGCTCCAGCATGGACTTGTGGCTGTCAGGTCCTTCAAGCTCCTCTATTTGAGCATCAGGATATGAGTGCCGGTGGTCAGTGTACTGACGGATCTTCTCTGCTTCAGCCCTCAGAATGGCAGCAGCAGGAGTTACAGTGAGAATGGTCTCTCCTGTAGGGGAGGTTTTCTCTATGTACTTAGATTCAGAACGATAAGGCCTGGGGCTTCGCATGGGCCCTCCTGTGGCAGTGCTGGGCCTCTTTGGTGAGACATCAGAGGTTCGATGCCTCTGCAGAGAATGATGGTAGCTATCCTTGTACTCTGGGGACAGAAGGCCAGATTTACCCTGTGGGTGTTCTGATATTAGTATGAGCTGTGGCTCTGCTGTGGACACCGCTCCAGATTTCACCCCTTGAAAAGAGGTGGATTCTGACTTTAGAGCATCTATACAGTTGTTAATTATCTGATTGACTTTATCCACCTCTTTTGCAATGGTGGAAATCTCCGCAACTGACCCCTGGCTGTTCCCAACCATTCCCATGTCACACTCCCTGCGTTCATGGTGGTCCACGCTTCGCACCTCCATGTAATTTCCCTTCATCATTTTAGGAGTATCACTTATCTCTTGAAATTTGTACTGCTCCATTTCACTAGCAGATGGTAAGTATGGCATACGCATCATGCTTTCCCCTGCCAACAACTGCTTCTGTGACATTCGAGATATAGTCCCCCCTTCCAGTTCTTGTCCATATTTGAGTTCCATTATATTTTTCTTCAGGCTATTAGATTTTTTGTGCTTTTCATCTTGCTGACGTTTTCTTCGCAAGCAATAATAGACCACCCCCAGAAAAATGACCATGCTAAAGAGGCAGCCTAAAATTGTCATTATGTAGTGAGTGGCAGTTGCATTGTTTACAACTCTGCTCTTGCCACTCCAAGGGCCAGTAGTAATTGTCAGACAAGTGTGGTTGTGTCTTAGAGAGTTACGTATTGAAGCGACACAGTATGTGTAGTTAGTGTGTGGTTTAAGGTTTTTTAATTCAATATCCTCCTTTATATCTTTCAGGTTCTGAATATCTGTGAAAAAGCTGTTGTTGTACAGAACCAGGATGTACATCTTCTTGTAGGGATGTGGAATCTGAACTGTGATGGTTGCACCTGTATTTGATACTTGCTTGAGTTTCATCAGAGGGCTTACTTCCAAATCGATGTAAGTTGTACTGATGGTAGTCTCTTCCGGTTCTGTGCCTGAGGGACATTCATCCATCCCACCAAGTGTCGAGTCAGGTAGTGGTAGCATGGACTCAGTGGGCATAGGAATGAAAGGTGTCACATAATCATCAGTACACACAGTGGTGAGCATGTGAAGTGCATTTCGATATGTTGGATTGTTAGGATTCTGGCTCAATAAACTGTAACCAGAGACACCAGGTGGGGAATCACACACCATTCGCTCATTCGTCCTGTTCGGGAAAACTGAGAGCCATTTGACAAAACCAAGTAATTCACATGAGCAGTTGAAAGGGTTGGTATACAGCTCACAGGTAGTCAGTTTAGTTAAACTGGTAAACGTGGACCCGTCTAACTGCTGGATTCGGTTCATGGAGAGGTCAATGTTCTCTATGTTGGGGCATTCCCAAAAGGCATTGGGTGTCACAGTCTCAATCAGGTTTGCCTGGAGGTAGAGGTACTGCAGCTTTCCTAAACCCCTGAGGATCCCCTCTGTCAGGTTCCTCATCTTGTTGAAGCCCATTTGAAGGACTTGTAGGTTAAACTGAGCAGAAAAGGCTCCATCCTCTATGTAGGAGATTTCATTCTTCGTCAGGTTCAGGTAGGTCAAGTTGGCAAAGCGACTAAGGGAAGAATAATGGATACTTTTGATTTTGTTTTCATTCAGACGAAGGTCCACGATGGTGCTGTTAATATGCTGTGGAATGGCCTCATAAGGTGGTTGGTTTTGGCTACAAATTGCAAGCCATACAAAGCCCTTTTCGCCTTCAATTAACCAACAATCTCCACTGACTCTGCCAATATGAGTCAAACATACAATGGCTACAGACCAAAACAAGGCACTCGTCACCATGCCTAAGCTGCAGGCCATTGGTGCTTCTCTGAGAGTCGTGCAGGGCCAAATAGAGAGAGAGAGAGAGAGAGAGAGAGAGAGAGAGAGAGAGGGTGATACTGTGGTGGTTTCAATACAACTGAGATGATCCCGTTGGTAAATCAGCCAGATGATCAACTGTTCTCAGGCCCAGAAACAAACCTTTTATTTGTCTTCTCTTCATTGATAGATGGTATTGCCCCTGTGTACCAATCAGAAAATTGTTGTATATCTACCTTTACGCTGAGCTTGTTTCATTGAGGTTTTCCTGCAGTGAACTTGTGGTGATGCTTAAAGGACATTTCACCACCTCAGATTGGCTTGTGCTATTCTGCTTATAGGTTACCATGATTAAATGGTCTCATCTTATTGTTTCTCCCGCTGTCTTCTTTCCTGTGTCTTGCTCATGTGCACGGAGGAATAACCTAAAATATAAAGAAAAGAATACAACAGTTATATTTGATCCAGATAAAGAATTTACTTATTTCGCATGTTGGTATTGAAATGTTGCAGTCTAAGCCTAAAATTAATGTTTATTGCACTCCTAGTTCATACCACACCAATTTGTTTGTACACATTTTAAGAGATGTTTGAAGTCCCTGTGGCAGACTGCTGTTAAAGGCAACCACTGGCCAATTACCACTTGACAGTCAAGGAAAAGCAAGGTCCCTGTTTTCACACCATTAACCTGAAGACTGTCAGATGCAACTGTGGAGGCCAGTGTTAAAAAGCTGCGTTATGGAGCACCACATGAAATAATACTTTGGATCAGTGTATTTAGGATCTTTAAAAACCTTCATGAATACATGCTTTTTTAATGAACTGAAATTATGCAAGAAAAAATTAGGAAACCATGTTCATTGTCATTACTGGATCATCCTAAATTAAATTAAGACATTTTGCAAAGGGAAACAAGTCATTGCAAAGTGGGGGAAAAATATCCCTAAAGTTTTTTTTTTTCCTGATTTGTTTTTTCTTAAATATGCATTACAGCACACAATATAACATCCTTACATGCATGTCTTCTGTAGTTTCATACAAAGGTTGTACCATTTAACCAACTCTGTGATATGCTGTAGAATATCAGGTAAATTGTAAAAAAGATTAACTAGATTAAAAAATATTTTCACTTGATTTGACATTTCACACATAATTCAAAACCATATAAAAGTCATCCTTTGAAATTTTTGCTGAACAGTTATCATTGTCACCACAAGTGACATTGGTAAATGGTAAAAATGTAGGCAAACCAAAATTTAAAAAAAGTCTTCACCATTTTAGGAACTGCCTACATGAAGACAAAATATGATTCAAAACTTTGCTTTGTCAAACTATAGTACATGCCATTTCCCTGTAACTGAAACATTACTAGCAAGGCTGTGCTCCTTTTACATATTGTAAACATTCTAAAGAATATCACTAGGAACAGCTGTGCAACCATTACAAAAAAGCAGCACTTACTTGAAAAGTAGTATTATTTAAAAAATAAACACGTATTTTAAATGAAGGAACTCACCACTGGAAGAATTACTGAATAAGCATACTGTATCTGCAACAGGTTGGTCATGCTGACACTTTTGGTTTGGGTAAGTTTTTCCAAACTTTACACAGTGTGATGGTCTGTTCCACCTCAGACATTGCAAAAGTGAACCATATCACTGTTGTAACATGGCTGCCTTTCTTTGCTGGTATTTTGTCATGTTTAGCTGCCAAAAAAAAAAAAAATCCAATTCCGAATTATGTCCAACAATCAACACTGCACTTTAAACTGATAAACAGATACATTGGAATATTGGTAATATACTCTGAGGCGTTGCATGTTTCACATAGATTTGACTTGGGCCTTGAGGGTGAGATCACATTTGAATTTACAGTATAGCTTTTAGATTAGCCTTTTTGTGTTTTACATTTCATACATTTTCTGTAAAGAATGAAATTGGTACAATATGTTTTCCTTGTCAGTTCACTATTTTTGTTTTCCCATTGCCACTTTTTACCAAAAGTGTATTATGTGGTATATGAAAATCAATTTTCAATAAACTCTGACTGAATAACTTAAATGAATGTTATTGGCAATATGGTCCTGACAAAGTTCAACAGCTGAGGTCAAACCCTGTCATTGAATTGTACAGCTGCAGTTTTCTGAAAGACTGTCCAAACTTAAAAATGCTTGGCCTGAGTTTCATTCAAAAGTGCATAAAAGACAAACGAAGGGCAATTTTGTTGGCTAGAAACTGTTTTAATTGCAAATGTTCTTGCTTCACACAGTACTAAGACATTATCTGCAATAGGGCTGAGATAATCACAAAAAAGCACTGGTCAGCTATTCAAGCCCAGATAAAGAGCAGAATGAAATGCTGTAGTGGAGGACACTGCAACAGAATGCCAAAGGCTGCCATTCCAAAACCACCTTCATGATGACAAAAGAGCAGTAGCAGAGGAGCGTTGAAGAAAAGAACACTTTCAAAGCCCCTGGGAGGTAAGAGCTTCAAAATCAAATGTTCCATAAAATGAATATGAAAAATTCAGCTCTGCTAGATGTCTGGCAAGCTGAAAGATCTGTTAAAGATCACTGTTATTCACCAGTCTGACCTTTATCACAAATACTGCATGGCAGAGATTCATCTGACCTAACCTCCAGGCGCTCACAGCGTGGCACATGGTGCAAGACCCTTTAGCAGCTTAATGGAAGTTTAACTTAAACATGAGAAGTATCCTCTTGTTTAGAATCCATCTGCTGTGTTTTGTTTGTCCACAGTGACGCACTCTAGTGAGCCTCTAAGTGATTCACTGCCTCACCGCTCAAACCATGCATAAATTACAGATAGGCTACTTCCCTTTGTTGGGGTAAACACAAAAACACCAGCATGCTCACACTGATACTATACAGTAGTCCTGCCTGACACAACACAGATTTTGCATTCAAATGCTGTATCTTAAATCCTGTACTTAATCCACAGTACAGGCCAATCAAAAACAACACCTGGAGTGGTCGGTTGGGGGATAAAAAAGCAACTACATTATAAGTTTCGAGTGCCTTAGTTTTATGCAAATCACACAAGAAAAAGTAATGGCACCATTTGCAGTTTCCTGGTTTTCTGCATAAAATGGTTGTGAAATGTGATCTGATCTTCACCAGTCACAAATATCAACAAAAAGAATATTTCTAAGCTGGGAAAACACAAACTTTTGTGATCTTTCATGTGTAATTATTGAACACCCCCATTAAACCTACAAAGTGATGGTGGAAAAAGTAATGGCAACTGTGTGTTAATAACTGGTTGAACCACCTTTGGCAGCAATAACCTCAAACAAGTGCTTCCTGTAGCTGTGGGATAGACCTGCACAATGTTCAGGAGGAATTTTGAACAATTTCTCCTCACAGACTGCTTCAGCTCAGTCATATTCTTTAGGATATCTGGTGTGAATGGCTCACGAGGTCATTCCACATCATCTCTACTGGGTTGAGGTCTGGGCCCTGACTGGGCCACTTCAAAAGGAGGATTTTGTGTCTCCAAAGCCATTTTGTGGTAGATTTTCTTTGATGTTCAAGCTTATTGTCCTGATGCAATTGTCGTTCTGGGCTTCAGTTTGTGGACAGCCACCCTGACATTATCCTCTAAGATATGTTGATAAACCTGGGAATTCATTTATCCCTCTACAGATGGCAAGTGGTCCAGGTCCAGAAGCAGCAAAGCAGCCCCACATCATGATGCTCTCTCCACCGTACTTTACTGTTGTGATTTTCATTTTGGTATGCGGTTCTCTTTTTATACCACATGTACTGCTGTGTGTTCTCCTTAAACAATTTTACCTTTTGTTTCATATGTTCACTGATATTTTCCCACCGGTGTTGTGGAGTGTCAAGGTGGTCTTTGGCAAACTTCAGTGTGCAGCAATGTCATTTTTGGAAAGCAGTAGTTTCCTCCATGATGTCCTGCCATGGATACCATGTCTGTTCAATATTTTGCATATGGTTAACTCATGGACAGAGATTTTAACTCTAGAGTTCTTTTTTAACCTCCTTGAGCATTCTGTGTTCTGCCTTTGGAGTGATCTTGGCTGGGCACCCACGGCTATGGAGAGTAGCCACAGTATCAAATTGTCTCCATTTACAGACAATATGTCTGTGGCCTGATGAATATCTGAAGTCTTTGAGATGACTCTGTAACCATTTTCAGCTACATGCAAATCAACAACTCTTGATCATAGGTCTTCTGAAAGGTCTTTTTTTTTGTGAGGCATGACTCACATCAGTGGATACTGCTTGTGAACAGCACACTGACACTGTTTCATTGTTTTTATAAGTCAAGGCAGCTCTAAACCACACTTCCATTCTAATTTCATTAATTGGACTCCAGGTTTACTAACATCTGACTCCAGTTGACGTTCAGACATCAGAAGCCTTGTGTTGTCATCACTTTTTCCACCCTCACTATGTATGTTTAATTGGTGTGTTCAATAAAGACATAAAAGATCGTGACTGTGTTTCATCAGCTTAAAAATATTGTGTTGATATTTGTGACTTAGGTAAAGATCAGATCACATTTCATGACCAATTTATGCAGAAAACCTGGAAATTGCAAACAGTGTCATTGCTTTTTCTTGTGTAGATCTTTAAATGAGCCTAAGGCAGTCAGCAGTGCATGTTGCTTTATTTGCCAACACAGACTCACTTTCCATAACGGCAGCAATCTGTATGGTCCAGTGCTAGCCCTGAGTGTCGCAGGCCAGAACACCCAAGGCATCAGAGCTGAGTATATTCCTCTATCAGACACAAGCAGCCATTCCAAAGTCTTGTTTCCATTTAGGCTTTATGCACTGGGTAATGAAGGCTTTTCTTTTTCTTTTCCTCTTCTGTGGATAGCCTATTGAAACCCTGCTCTTGAAGAATGGTTCAAACACAGCCTTGTAAATGTCTGTTCAGGTTGCTCAAGGCTCCTTGATACCTCACTTCTACTCAGTAAATCATTTGGTTCATTTGTTATGAAAAAGGCTACAAAACATCACAAATGCGGCTAGACAGGTAAGTATGAGGAAATACAGATCTAGCTTTGATGAAATGATGGGTTTCCAGCTGCATGCAGCACAACTAAATTTGAGCAAGGAATCTGACTTTTTTATTGGCACCCTGTGGAAAATCAAGAGGTCAAGAGGCTTGAAGTAGGGATAGGATGTTGCGAAGTGGCAGTTTTGGCAGTACTTTAAGTGGGTTCTTTCAGCTACTGTGGCTATCTGTGCCTGGCTGGAGAATTTAAATGTGATGCAGAGGAGTCATCCCCACACAGACCCTCAGGAGTGCTCCTCTGCCACAAGAACCAGTGCTGCAAGGGAAACTTTGACAGAAGCTCCAGAGCATCATGTGGAGATAAAAGATGTCAAAACTACTGTGTCTTCCTCCCCACAAACAGTCTTATATTATCCGCACCTCACCCACCCTCTCTGGCTATCTCTGCCTCTCAGTTCCCTTCTGTTTGTCACTGTGTCTGTCCAAACAATTTCACTGTGCATTATAAATTAATATTTTCCTCTTCTATCTCCAGGTGTCTACAAAAGCCTGATATCAAAGGATCTGTTTTTAGAGTCTGGGGCCCTGCTTTTTCTTGTTTTTTCCCATGCTTCCTATCTTGTGCTTTGTGATGGTGAAGGTGCCCTGATCTCTGAGGACCCTCCTCATCCATACCAATGACTGCCCTTTATTTGATGTAATTGAAAATGCATGCTGGGAAGAATGGAAAGAAGTGAGGATGGGAGACCAGAAGGCGAGAATCAATTCACTAGAAATGTGCTACTTTTCTTGGGGAAGGAAAACATTGTCCTCATTGAAGTCTTCGGAGAGAGGGAGAATGAGGGCACATATGCTTGGGTTATATCACAACATAATAAACTTGTACTGTAATTACTCAGGGAATATTGCACAGAAGGAATTGGCGGTCCAGTCTTCATTGACTACGGTTTGTTTAAAGTTCAGTGTTTTGTATAGATGGAGCTCGATGAACTGAACTCATTTGTTTTTCAGACAAAGCCTTTTATTCCGTGTAACAATCAAGAGTTGCCTTATAAGATGGAAGTAGAAGGTCTCAACATGACATCCTGTGGCTGAAATACAACGAGAAATGTAGTGATGAGATGCTGTATTTAAACTCAAAGCACATACTTGCAGGGACGGGTCTAGAAATTTTTGGACAAGGTGGCCAGACTGGGGCACAGACTCAGTCGGGTGGCACATTTGAAATATATGTAAAAAGTAAATGAAATCCATAGTTCTATGAATTAATAAACCATACATTATGATGACTCAAATAGTTTACTTTTTGTAATAATTTGATGCACATAGTGCTTTCTTTGCTAACTTTGGCTGTTCTTTATTTATTCTCAGTCGAGGATGTCACTGCTGCACAGTGGTTTCCCTTAGTGAGGTGAATCATGCCAAGTACTTCACAACAACACAGTTGGAGAAATGAATGCAAATACAATTCTGCATGCATGATATGAAATAAAACTAATTAGACCAATATCAATTATAAAGCACCAGAAAAGTGTTAGTTGTATTTAAGGCAACAATTTGTCAATGTTTTTTTTAAATTTTTCATTAGTTTATACTGACAAGCATTACATTCTGACACTGGCAGGGGTGGCCAATCAGATTCTAGGGGTGGTCGGTGCCACCCCATTGCTCTGCCTATGCATAATAGGTAAAGAGCTGTTGGTGATATGAGTCCCAAATATAATCAAGAACTTTTGAAAACACCAGTTTCTATTTTATGTAACAGTTTTGGCTTGATTAGACAATTAAATGAATGTCACAAAAATTCATAAACAGTATATGGACATTAGTATTTCAGCTATTGTTAATGTGACACCTATAAATGTATGGTAACTGTTGTTGAATATTGTACATATGAACCTATACTTTCCTTATTTTGCTCTGTAATCTAACATCCTAGGTTTATTAAAAATTTTAGAGCTTAATAAATGGTAAATAATGTCTTTCTGCTGCCAGTTAGCACTGGTTCCCTGCTAATTAGCTGCAAATTAGAATCAGGATAAGTAATGCTGCAGTGCGGGTTGATCTCAATTAATGCTGATGATACATTAGTGCTAAATGTCAAATAACAGACCTCATTTGGATAATTAAGGCCCCGAGTGCAAAGGTTGGGCTAATAAAGAGAGGCACCCTGAATCTGAAGCTGCCTCCTGGCCTATACGAAAGTTAAATTCACCCCACTCACCATTTGGTATTCCACGCAGGTGTCATACTTTGTAAAACTTTAAATGACTTACTGCCTTGCCATCTCTTGTAAATTCTCAATATCTCACTCTATTGTTCTTCAGTGTATCAAGAGTCCTTCAGCAGGCTCATGATCTAGCATGATTCAAGCTTAGATGAGAGCAAAAAAAAAAAAAAAAATCTCATTACAAACTAAAAGCTCTGCTTTGGCTGACACCTCTTATAAAGATGATAAGCCATGGAGAATGGCATGGATTCACACTGCACAGATGGAAATAGATGCAACAAATGAAACCATGCACAAGTAAAGCAGCAGTGCAACATAATTAACAGAAAAGAAGACATCCCAAAAAAGTGAACATTGCACAGTTCTTTCTTAACATTAGTCTTATGATCTTTGTACTATACACATAAGGGATGTTATTCTATAACAAAACCATAACTGTTAAGCTTTAGTGCATGCATACTGAACAGGAGAAAAAGCAAATGGCCAACAGAGCATTTATCAAAGGGACAGGAGGAAAGTAGCATTTAATTTAATTCTGTACATTTGAGAGTAAGATACAACTTGGAATAACACCTGAAGGTTTAAATGTAATTTTCCAGGCCATCAACTGACCATCAACTCGGCGTGTTATTTTGGTCTCCAAGCCAAAGTGTCTGCCAGTAGTGTTTCTAGCTGCTGACTCATGGCATGTTGAACTGAAGCGGGAGCTACTGTGCTGCCCTGAGCGTGACAGGGACGCATGGAAACTCACTGTTCAGGTGGATTTAATGGGCCTGTTTTGTGTCAGCTTCCTTATGTTTGTAATTTTATGAGAAGCTATAAAACTCACCTATGTTGACTATAATCTGTGATAAGACAGTTATCCTCATCTTTGTCAATTATCTTGCCATGCCCAGCCATGGTTCACCCACCAATTAACCTTCAGAAAGTGACTGGAGCTAATTCAATTATGCTGACCTGCAGGACTGTGCTTCTGACCAACACCTCGACCTGAGTCAGTGCTCTGATTGACAAGCTGTGAATAGGAGCAGCCATTCCCTGTGCTGAATGTTGATAGCTGTCTGACTCAGTGGAGTATCCGACACATTGAGGAGAAAATTATCACTTTGAGATTAGCTCCCCGGCACTGTGAGAGAGTTTTTAACTCAAATAATCTACATCTTGAAGAAGTAGTTTGGTTTCCAGGAAAATAATAAAATTTTACTTCCAAGATTTGCCTCACTTTTGTCAGGACATTCGTAACACTTGCAGCAATATGCAGTTTAGTTTGGCAGTATATGGCTTTGCTTGTCTAAATTTACTTTATGCAAATTTAAAGTTTTATCAGTGGCATGCTGACCAAATGTACACTATCAAGTGTGTAATTGCAAAGATGATCCATGTATTGATATTTTAATAAATTGTATGCCCATGTCAGATACTGTATATTCTCATCAAATTTTACCACAAATACATAATCCTGATTTAACTAAATTAATTCAAAGCAGTATGTTAAAATGCTCGGTGAGTCATACAAATAATGATACAGTGAAACACTGAAGACTGAGGAGGCAACCAACAGTTACAAACCGCAAAAGCAAATAAATCAAATAAAAAAAATGTACTTTTAAACCAGCAAACAGGTTGCAATGTTTCCTGTCTTTTAGTGGTCATTTTGTGTCTCACTGTTGTTGTTTCCTATCTCTTTGTGGTCATTTTATGTCACTTTGTATCTCTAGTAGTTCTGTGTCTCTTTGTGGTTGTTACTGTATATCTTAGTTTTCATTTGATGTCTCCTTATGGTCATTTTGTATCTCTTTCTAGTAATTCTTCGGTAGCTTTGTGCCTCTTTCTGGTCATTTTTGTATCTTCATAGCTGTTTTGCGGCTCTGTTGACATTTGCCTCTGTGGTAGCTTTGTCTTTCTTTTTAGTTGCTTCTCTGTCTCTGCCTTGAAAGGAAAGTTATTGTTTCTGACAGAGCAAATTCTCCCAGGCTCAATAAGCAGTAGAGGATGCAACAGAGAGCACACATTTAACTATCAAAGGACTGAACTTAGTACACCACAGAAAGCCAAATGTAGACTTGAAGGAGATCTCAACATGAGATGACAGGTACACCAATGGGAGGACTTCCATTCCAGTTAGGTTAGAAGATGCAACAAACAAGGGTCTGAAATGCTAATGGCCATTAGTGGAGATAAAGTGCTCTGATAACAATGTCAGAATTTGCATTTTTATTGCTGTTGTCTTTTTGTATTTGCATCTGCAAGTGCACATGGGAAACAAGGGGTAATTGGTTTACAAAAGAAAAATACTATAGTATGGACTATTACTAAACAGTACGAGGGGAAAGCTGTGTATTGTTTGAGCAGCTCTCACATATACTCACTGATACTATAGCTGTCACAGCCATAACAAAACCATTCACATTCATTTCACACATGCCTCCCATCTGACAGGCATTTCATTAGGATGTATCATTCCCTATTTAAAGAAAACAAACAAATTAATGGGGTTTTTAACAAGAGGTTTTATCATTAAAAACAGATCCTCCATGTAAACGTCTCTCTTTTACAGATGCTCATCCTCTAGATAGCCTTTTGTAAAATACTTGAACAAGCTTGTCTAATAAATAAATGTCATGTGTCTCATAAGGAGATGAGACAGAAGCGATCATCATTCTATGCAACAAAGTCGAAAGGTCATATAACAAGATATGTTACACAGTGGACAGTGGCCTTTTGTGATGTGATTAATTATTTTTCTGATAAAAGCATCTACTTCTATCTTGCCCTGCTGAAATGAATGCTTTCAATCAGAACATAGGGTAATTATTTTCACTGTGACGCATTCAGATTTTACTGTGCTGTGGTTTCACAAGCGTCTGTGTGAAGATAAAAGCAAGGTTACTTTCTTGAAAGTTAAGCTAGAAAATGGTCTACTTTTAGCTCCATTTACCATGTTTAAAATATTGACAGCTGTTTAGTATCAGGTTTCATCTTTCTTAGGTTGCGAATTTGTTGTGATATACACTCACTGGCCATTTTATTAGGTACACCGGTACAATTGTATGCACTTCAATGTAACACTTCCAGCTTAACATTGGTGTTTATGAAGCTCAAAATGTTTCATTTTTGTTGAAATTGTTGTTCATTTATAATTTCAATTATATGTTTATTATTCAGGTCTTAGTTAAAGGTGGTGTTGTACTGGACTACATTATATTCAGAGTTGTCTTTGTTTTTGTCCTCACCAGCTACATATGTACGTGGGAGGGTCAGAATATTAGGAATAAGCTATTTCAGGAGATGCTCATTTGAGAGGGAAGGGACAAGCAACTACATGGATCAAATAGGTTGGAGGACTTGTTGTCTTGGTCTCACTTCTCTTTTTTTTTTTTTTGAGCATATCTGAGCGCTCCTCTTGTGTTTCCTAGATCTCCAGGAGAGCTTGTGCATTAAGTTGTAGTGGCAGATTGTAGTAATTTTTTTTTTTAATTTTTTTATTTTAGCCCTTGTAGAAATTATGCTATTCTACATGGAAAAATGCGGATACTGTATCTAAGTACAATCAGCCTTTACATTTATCAATTTGATCATTTCATTCCCTTTCACTTGCAGAAGGTAAATTAATAAGTAAATACAGTTGCTGTACAGTAAACCTGGATACACATAAATCTTGGTAGCACACAGCTGGAGACAACTGATGCCAGTTATAAAGACAAATGAAATTCAGACAGCATTATTGACTCGGTTACTCATATCATCAATACACTGTTTTCATATAGTTAATTATTTACAGTCTCAGTTAGGTTTTAGAAACACACTGGATGAGTAATTCTTTGTCAGTCCTGACACATTACCGCCCAAGTTGCACAGTCAGACACTGATACTAATCTATAATCCATTTGAGCTGCAGGGATAAGGGAATAACAAAGCACAGTGGCTATGAAAAACACACAAATCAATCCTGAAATGTGAGGTCACTTGCTGTTTAACCGAAATAACCAAACAGAGCAAGCTATGATGAAAATTATAGATAATAATTTATACAATTGATGACAAAGAAGGGGTGAAATAACACTGTAATGGAGGATATGAGTCAGAGAGATTAGAAGCTAATCAAACAAGCACCTGCAAATGGTTCATCAAATGATGCTGTGACAAAATGGTGCTCTGACAATTTTGTCATTGGAGCAGCCTGCTGCCTCTTCTCCTGCAATCTTATCATTCAGACCAAATAATATTTTTTAAGAAAATCTATTTACAAGATTCACCGCGCCATGGGAAACCTGAGAACCTGAGACAGTCTTCACATTATAAACAGTGAGTCACATAACATTTACTTATTACAAGGAAAAGAAAACAATAATGAGGCATAGGTACATCCTACCCAAAACATTTAACTTAGTATTTATTATTATTATATTTGTTGTATTCTATTTAAAAAATTTCTGAAATCTAATTGGCTTAAAAACAAAGTATATTGAATAATGTCTCACAAAAGAATTTAAAAGGTAAAAGTTAAAGAGACATGTTAAAAATGAAGCACAGTGGTTGACAGAAGCAAATATAAAAGCAGATGGCCAGAGACCCTCCTTTAAAGGCGAGTGGCCTCGGATTTTAATCCTACTCTGAAGGCGATAAACCAAAGCTTCAATTATCTCCTCTTTTCTCACTTAAGAGCATGCCTGAGTCTGTGTTTTCAAAACAACATGTGCACTGAACGTGCATTTCGTTTGTGTTGTGTCATGTCATAGCTTGACATCCTACACAGACAAGAGGCTTCAGAGAGGCTGCAGTCTGACCGAAGGGATGGCATGCAATAAGAGGGAAAAATTGAATTGTCATGATTTGAGAAAGTCCCCTGTCATGCAGAGAAAGGTGACACAGGATTGTATCTATGATGTGGAAAAAATCATTAGAGAGTCTGTAATGAATGGCTGACAGCTGTCTGTCAAAACTGTGTGGTCCTGTTTAAATGTCCATTCATTTTCCACATGATTGCCTTTCTCATTTCCAAGTCACAGCCTGGTTGTCTCTGCATGTCTTTATTAATAAAATATAAAGTCATGGAGATGATATTAAAAGGTCTAACCCTGCATTTAATTTTATTAATACATACTAATTTTAAAAATTGTTGTATAAATACTGTACTTTTTTTTATCTTAACCCTAATGTTCTACCCCCATTTAACAGCCAAAAAACTAAACAAATAACAAAGAGAGAACTAAACAAGAAATAGTACCCTAGTTCTATTTGGCAGCTCAGAGACCATCTGCTTAAAAGCCTTGGATTTTCATATGTTCTACATTAGGACTGGTTTTGAAAGTTCTTTACAGTTTACTCCTCTGAAATCCCAAGCTACTTTATTTAATTATGTCTAAATTTGTTTAGATTGTCTAAAACGTATAGTATCGTGAACATTTCTTTGTTATGAATGAGTTTTGCTCTCTCTCTCTGTCTTGCTGTCTCAGCAGAAGAAGCCAAAGTGATAGTGATGCACTGGGCGATGAAGGGTTAAATTCCAGACTAGAGGAGGGAGCCAAATAACTGCCAAACATACAGATGTTTTATAATCACTTTATATGCCCAATTTAAGGCTCCATCAGGCTCCATGTCTCACACAGGCTAATCCATGATGCTCTTTACGGTAATCCATTCAAATAACTCTTGTCTAGTGCCATCCATTAGAAATCCAAGATGACAGAGGACCTGGAACTACAGAGCTTGATATGGCTAAAGTTTTAAAACAGTCCAGACCTGGATAGGAAAAAGATAATTACAGTAATCAATGATGAAATGACTGAAGGATAAATATAGTGGCAAACAGAAAACTACAGCTGCTGCAATTCTAACAAAGCCTGGAGGCAGTAGTGTTCACAGTAAAGTTACAATAATATATTGTTCTTGAAAATACCCTGTATTTTTAAGGTTCTTCTTACAGTGCACTTTCAGTACAAACCAGTGAAATAAAACCTGATATCTCTGCAGAGAAAGTGGGAAATATTGGCCCCGTTAAAGGATATTGCTCTGAACACTTTTTAAAAATCAAATTATTAAACTGATAGAAAGTGCTTTTTTAGTCTGCCTCCAGCTCTGGACACAGAGACGTCAACCTCATGAGCAACAGTTCTATATCTTCATTTTCAAAGGCAGCAGCTACAACCTACATCACTATGATTATTAAACCTGTTTTAGGATTATGAAAATGGCATTCTGTATATATATTACATTGGTTCATTGTGCACCTAATGTGATATTTTTATTTATACCCTGCTTAAAAATATTTCTGGACAATTCAGCATAAAAATCCTTTGGTCCTACTTGAAAGGCAGTGTGGATTAAATGTGAGTCATTCAACTCGTCCAGCATGCTGTCACATACTTGATGTGTTCAATGAGGGTTTAATGTTTGAAGTCTGTCCAAGCCAGTCTTTCCTTACTGTGTATTACTGACAAGAGTGCATACAAAAAAATCACTGTCTCAACTTCTAGTTTCAGTAGTGCCATACATGCCTGCTCCCATTTAGAACAAGAACACTGAATATTATGTAAACATGAAAACCAAGGAGCTAAAATGCAAATGCCTTTTTAAAACTACGTCAAAATTTCAATGAAGATGTTTTCTCTGGTCAGTGATGACATTAAAACAGCAAATTTCTATTTAAGTTGCACATCAGCTCACACAATGAATGTCTAACAAGCAGATTTACTGTAGAGGATGATACTTTACACGAGACACTAAGATTGCTAATTATTTTTTGTGCTTTTAAATTTAATTTCCCTTATAGTGTAGTTAAAGCAGCAATGTCAATGCTACTTGCCATCCACTTCCATCCCGGTATTTTACAGTGTCTGCCTTCAGCTACACTAAAATAGAATGGGAAGAGGACTCGACTACACTTACATTTTTGTCCTCCCCAGCTGCATACAGAAACACACAGAGGGCAGAATATTAGGAACACCGCTGAATATAATGTAGTCCAGTACAACACCACATTTAACTATGACCTCAATTATAAACATATCATTGAATTTATACATTTATGATCATTTCAACAAAAGCTGAAACATTCTGAGTTTCAGAAATACAGATGTTAAAGGGGAAGTGTTGCATACAGTTGTACAGGTGTACGTACCTAATAAAGTGGCTGGCGAGTGTATACTGCAAGAAAGTGAGTTAGGGATGATCTGAAGGGCACATCACTTTTGCGAAGCACCTCTTAATTTGCCATAATTGATCAGTGTGTGCACATACACTTTTCTGTCACTGTAAAACTGAGGGTACTCATGCATTGCGTGGTCATGATTGAAAGGAGAAAAAGGGCGGGACTTTTTATTGTAATTTTTGCACTGAGATTTCAATAATTAAAACAAAAAAAAACCTATGGAAACATTAGCCTATTACAATATAACAATATGCATGTAATCCTATAGCTCAACATTTTAGTTTCTGATGTAAATAAAAAGCAGAGGTTGAAAAAAAAGGCACTTGAGCACCGTGTTATTCAGGCTGTCCACTCTCAGAATGATACATCTTTGGCACTGGACTGTACTTGTCATGTGTATTGACCAGTGGATTAGTGATGGATTTGATCCTCTTAAGGGGAGTATGCTAGAGTACTGTAGAGCTGCAGTTTTACTCAAACTACAAACATGACTGTACCAAATATGTACACTTACCTCTGTAATTTAGGCTGAAGTCCTCAGTGTGAGAGAGCATCCCTGGTGTCCTCCAGCAGTACAGATGTTCACTGGTTTCCTCTCTTATGCTCTGAGGAAAAATAAATGATAGAGATGAATGTTAATTTTTATGCATTTTTTTTTTTGGAGTAATTTAGGGAACAAGTGGATGGATTTTATGTGGTGACCAGGGTGTCAAGTACAACCTGCATGTAAGATATAAGTATTTACTGAAAGTCAACATGTCGAAGCCAATCCATAGAGGCCAGTCATAATTTGGCACGTAATATAAAGCTGCTTGTTCTTAGGATTAACTTCTTTTGGCAGTGCAGTCTCCGAAATGAATTCAGCACCATGAATGTTCTTTTTTTCATCTTTTTTTTCGGGAACTGGAGCCACCTCATTAACCTTATCTAACAAGCACAAGCTAATGAAATCCTGTGTTTCAGTTTCTGGCCTTGCCAAAGTTAGTTTTACTAATTAATCAAACATCAGACCCCCTATCATTTTAATGACTCTCCGTAAAGTGAATGAGAATGTGCTGCACACACCACCTGAGTGAGGCTACATGGACACATCTCCATGTATTTCTATTGAAAGTTAAAGACAAAAAGAAGCTTTGCGCTGAAGAGAGATAGCGTTTTGTATTCTCTATAGTAGGTGAAATAGAAATGAAAAAATTATTACTTTTTATCCATGCTTCAACTTTGCTTTTATGACTTTCCCACCTACATACATTAACATCTGCAGAAAACAAGCTCCAGATTACTGCCAAGTCAGAGTTCATATTACTCCTCTTGCTGCTCATGAATCAGTTATGTTCAGAATGTATGACATGTTGTATCAGATGAAAGGCATAATCTCCAACAATCAGTGATAAAAATCTGCATAATTGCTACATTTACAATAAATGAGAATACAATAGATAATGTTATTCAGTTAACTGCTAAGGCCGTTATTTGTATTCCAGTGAAAGGGGCAATAGTGTGAGTGGCCCAAGGCAGCTGCCTTTCAGCAAAGGCCTTATGACAACACAAAAAGCAGCGGAACCAAGAGAAAGGGGGGAGTTTGGGAGTCTTCTGCAGTATTCTTTTAATTGCTCATCATAATGACTCCATTTAGCTGTTCAGTGATCCATTTTGGGCCATTGAACGGGCATGGGAAACTCTCGGTCCTTGGCAGGGTCAGGCCTGCAGCTGCCCCTGCTGCCATGCATCAACCAAGAAGGTTGATGGTTTCACATTTTGTTTTGCAGTCTGACTTTAAGAGATCTGAGAGTGTGATTCTGAGAGTGTGGCCATGTTTAGGAACAGTGAGCACCACCAGTCTTCTTCACAAAATAAAAACTATTTTTATCATGGAAATGTTTAACGGCAAAAAAAGAGTATGGCAGCTGTGACATGTCTGACTTGACCAAACTACAGAAGTGTCTCCTCTGCAAATAACAAAGTTATCTAATGTAGCTTAATTCATACTATGTTTCCAAATCCATAAAGTCTTGTTTTGTGGCACTTTCTAATCCTGATGAATTGGCTGAAAAATGTTTTCTAATGCAAAAGTAATTTGATGCATTTAGCTATAGTATTTGTTTAGACTGTCTTAGAAACTGTCTTGTACTCTACAACTCTGATCATGTGAAAGCACAAATAATACACACTTGAATTATCTTCAGTAAAGAGAAGGTGGAAATATTTTAAAGCCAGCTTTGAAAGAACAGTTTTGAAAATGAAATAGGTTTAAATGTTCTGGTTACACCTGTGAGGCTTTTGCAGTGTTTATATAAAGAGATGACTTGAGCTTCCCTTCTACCTTTAGTGGGCGTCAACACAAGTGTTGTACTGCTGGGTGAACCCAGTGGGTCTCAGGTGTTACCAACAACCATCAGCAATTTAGAGAAAATGTCCTTAAAATAGACTGACCTTGGCATGTGGTCTATGTTATGCTGTTGGCAGCTTCCTGTGGCATCCAACTAGAAAATAAATTCAAACTGATCAATTTTATAACTTTTGAATGAAATCACATTGGAATCACATTGGCTGAGGTCGAGATACTAAAAGTGAAGCATGTGGCCAAACTGACACCTTCTATAATCTTAGTTAATTTTTGATTTTGACAAGGGTTGCTGGTGAATGCATCTTGGATTATGTACATCATAGATCAAGAGCTGTCAAGTCAAAAAACACTTCACTTTGCAGTACTTAAAAGCATGGCAGCTGGGGTGGAGGAGGGTGTAGAAAAGCATTGCAAATCTATGTAGCATGCTGCACTGTCCCCGGCAACAGGCTGCACCATGTGAGCTGCAGATTGGCAATAAGTATTGCTCTGATGTACTGTACAGCAGAGAGAGAGTGTGATAGGAGGTGCTGCGGACACTGCTGGGTGGGTCAGTTTCATTAAGTTTGCTGATTGAATCCATGTGGGATCTTTTTGCAATTATGAAAAACAGTGAATTAAAAAAAATCTGTGCAAGAAATCACCCTCTAGGGTTGTGTTGGGATATGAGCTAAATGGAGGTGATTACCTCCACTAGGCTTTCCTACTGGCCATGAAATAACTGAGCCAGGGGGTAAAATTATTAGATTTACATATTGTCTGCTACAGTAATACTCAAGATGTGAAGTTGAGTGACTCACTCTCAGTTAAGCCTTAAGGTATGGAATTAAAGAGCAACACAGCTAGTTTCCCCTATGGAGAAGGAGACAGTATGTGCCGCCTGACAACAAGCCTTAAGGAAAGCAACACAGACCCACCCACACACACACACACACACCCCCACACCCACGCGCGTGCAAGAATCCTTCCATTTAAACAGTTGTCCATGTGCATGTGTATGCACACAGTAAACGTTGAAATTGCCTTTCTAAAAATAGACATGCAGTACTACTTACTGTACTTTCAACCATGGCAAATGCTGTCTACAGAAAATAACACATTTGCAGACAGAATGGGTTTCCTGATAGCTTCATGAAAGCAAGATACTGGTGTGGTATTTCTTCACTCATTCAATATTAAAGTAGCATGGCATGCTTTCTAGAGCACACGTAATGATGTTGTAATGGCTCTATAGAAAAACAGATCCAAGAAGTCCAATGAGGGCACATTTTAGTAATGTAGGACAAAATGTTAGTTCTGAGACACACTGGTATTGAAATAGTTGGCATTTCTTCAAGAGGTCAAGAGAAGAGAATTCTCATATTAGATTTACACTCAACACACTGTCTCCACATAGACTGAATGAGGATTTTGACATTAGACGTTGTCTGCAGGTTCAATGTTTACAGTATATTTTGATTATACTCTTTATGAACTGGATTGCTGCATCAGACATGATCCCTATCACGGGTCTATTTAGTGGTCACAGAAGTTGTGTACGAACTAAAACATTTGTGCTGATACCTGTAATTGTTGGCCTTCTAAGGATTTATTTGACCAATTATTAGACATACAGTGCTTACAATAAGATTTGGTAGATTTTTTTAAGGTGTAGAGATGTTTGTTTGGGTTTTCTATTGCAATGTGGTGGGTAGGTGAAAATATTGTGTGAGAAAATGTAGTGTGAAAAAACCAGAGTCATATTGTTATTGTGCTGTAGTTTTTGTGCCGATTGGTCTGGGTGCGGTGCCACACCTGACGTTAATTTGAAGGAGTCTGTACAGAGTATGTCAGTTTGTCTATTTGTCAGAGTACAAGCTGTAAATACCTGATGAAGACTCAATGCTGAAACCTCATTGGTGTGGCAGCTTGGCCTGAATAAAAATAATTTTGTGGAGTGTCAAATCAAGTGTGTGCACTATAATTACTGCATCAGGTGCAGAGCATGGCTAGTTGTGGATTTTACTGCTAAAAATGATTTTAGTTTGTGAAAGCATTCTTGTTTACTCAGAATCCAAATAAAAACAAAGCGCACAAGGAGATATTATCATTCAATGGAACTTTGCGTCTGTACACAACGGCCATTGTGTCATGTAAAGGTATAAAATAGTACATGTCACCTCATCTCAAGTTACACAAATGACATATTCAGTTCAAAGTCGCATTGCAGTGCTTCAAAGTTGTCCAAGATCATACAAGGGCTACTGTGTATTTTGTGTATGATTCAGCAAAAATGTTCTACAAAGGGTGTTTGTGCGAGCAGTACATTATTGTTAGTGGCCATAGTAATTATGGCACAACTAAAGATGAAAGTTAGGTGATGTAGTATATGGTATAATATACTATGGATGGATTAATATCTATGATTGTTTCACCACCTTCACCACATGTTTATTCTGCTAAGGCACCTAATAATGATATACACAGTATTAAAGTTACAGTAAGATTGCATGTTTAATTATCTGTTTATCATTTCTACCACTGAGAAATGTAACTTTTTAATAATTAGAACTAATTAAAGGACTGTATTGAAATTCCTGGAGTGGTTAGGGCTGATGAATCTTATTTTGTTTATAGTCCTTACACTGAATGTGTAAATTCCAAGCTCTCATCTTCTAATCCCATAATTCTGGATTCAGTTGATACACATTTAACGTGTTTCAAATGAGCCTTATTACTTTTAAAAGAATACCTGTCTAAATGTATATTTCATAATGTTTAATCCACAGCCTTTCCAATTCTCTAAGATGAGACCTTTAACACAAAGTCTATATTATTTTGAGGTTCACTAACTGCTTCTTTGCTCTTGCAAGATTTACTGATGTGTTTGGTATGTGTTTTAAGATGTTCACTAATATTCTTTTTAAGAACCTGACAGTTTACATGTTTTTTCAGGAACAGAAAGGATTCATGTTACATTGTGCACTTTTCCTCCATATGATTCTGGTGAATGTGATATGTCAGTAATACCTTGAGGGAATTTCTTCAAACTTGGCACAAGTGTCCACTTGGACTCAAGAATGAGCTGATTAAATTTTGGTGGTCAAAGTTCAAGGTCAGTGACCTCACTTCTGTGCCATACACATGAATCTGAACACAATTTCTGGTTGGAGGAGGCATACAAGCGGTAATTCTACTTTAGCACTAATAATTATCAGTATTTCTGAATATTTGTGATTAGACCAACATAATAAACTGGTGCCAAAATGAAATTCTATGGACTTGCTGTTAACAGCATAACATAGTGTCACTATAAATTTTGCAGGAATTCACATGTGTAGAAAGACTGTACAGAAGTTTCTTTGTGTGAAAAGCTTTTCTCATATTCCCACGTGTGAACACTGAAGGCATCTGGAAAGACATATGAGGCAATGATACACTGACATTGCAGTAACACTCCTGTCCAGCATGTTTCTCTTAGTTCCAGATAAAGACCTTATCAAGAAAAAGATGTAAAGCAAATCCAGCACCACTGCAAGGACACAGTTGAGACCTACAGCAGAACACAGTCTCAGCAATATCTCCAGCATTCATTTAAAGTGAGTCCTGTCATCAAGTGCCATCATTAGATCTGAAGTAAAACTGTGATTCTGGGGCTTGCAAAGCAAGGCCATAAAATATCCCATGATTCACTCTGGGCACTTTAAGGCCTGGCTAATTTATATCACCACTGGAAAGGAAAATGGACTAGACTAATACAGTTTTCCTCTTATTTAAGATGGTTTATTTCAGCATTTAAACAGTATATATGCTCTCCATTTATTGGACTTAATTTTACTTTCTATTCTTTGCTAGCGGCCACAAATGAACACCTGCAGTATATTGAAAAATTTGAATTGATACAGCCATGTCAGAATGTTGAGACAAACTAACTCACATTGAAGTTATGTGGATAGTCTTAAAGGCAGGCTTCGGTGTGTAAATGAGAAACGGTATAAGGCCACCAGAAAGAGGAGCTTGCAGTTTAATTGATGGGATCAGAGGCGACTTAAAGGACTCAGAGATGTAAAAGCCTGCATCACTTGTGAGCACCCTTAAGGCCTTCGAGTTGGTGGCAGAGGTTGTGTGGTTGCTGTAAAACCCTTCTGCTCAAGTTTATTTCTATGTCTAAACATGTCAGACGTGAACATTTAAAACTCAAGTGCTTGCAATATGTCAGCAATTCAAGCAGGAGATGGGCAATGCACCTTTCATTTGTTGGTAGGTGAGGGATATCTGGGGCATGATCTGACATGGAAAATGGTACAAGTTATCTTGGCCTGTTCAAGTCACAAGGCTCAGCATGCTCAACAGCGAGGGAGTGTCGAGCCCATGGGGCTGCGTTGTACATATGTTAACATGGAAACCTGCGAGGCCACGAACCAGGGGAGGTGAGGCTTGCAGAGTGCTCGCAATGAGAAGAGTGTGTTCAAGCAGTTTACAGGGCATGTACCAGCCACTCAGCTGAACATGCAGGTAAGAGACTACACATATCCTCTGTGTTCATTATTTAGAGCAAGTGGCCAGTGCTCCAACCTCCTGCACACTTGGTCTTGTCCGTTCATACAGTATATTCAACAGTGATAAATGTTAGAGAAACCATTTGGTGTTGTAGACTGTTGATTAATCCACTCATAAATATGGAATTGTTCAGAGCTCACTGGCTCTTTTTACAGTAATGTGAGTAGTGAAGCCTTGGAAAATCTCTGCTGAACAATAGTGAGCCTCACTGTTCAGGTGAGAGCGTTTTATTCTCCCAGCTTCCCTCTGCAGTAGGCCCACTTAATAAATCACAATGCACGCTCCGCCTTTACTCTGCAGCCACTAATACACCAATGTCAGTGGCTGTGAGGATAAATTGTGATGACTCAGCAAACTCTTGGCTGAAAGAGGTTTGCATTTGCTTTCTATTTCAATAATTCCAAAGCAGATATATAAAACTATACCATAGGTCAATTTAGTAAAGTGGAAAATTAGAACAGTCGACTTTACTTTAACTGTCACAGTCGTGATGATTAGTGTAATTGTCTTCTTTAAACGAACTAAATTATTCAAAAGGGAAAATGAACAGACATCATCTATAATACAAAGAGTAGAAAGCAACTTGAGATACATGCATGTACAAGTATTGTTTTCTGTGAGAGGCCTGCTCAGAAACCTGGTGTATTATTTCATGGTTCAATTTACAGTTTACTATAGGGGAGAAAATCATAATGAGTGTTGCAAAAACATTTTACGTAACAGTCTATAACGGTAAATGATCACACTGTATCATAAAAGTATCAGTATCTCTGTGAATTAATCCAGATAATGATGTTAACTATTAATGTGTTTTAATTTACATCATAAACAAGAGCAGTTTTTGCAGTACAGCTATTTCCTTCATTTCCTTAGTCAGCACTTACAGAATTGATAACAAGTAAGTGACTGTGCTAAAGGCATTATTCAATAACTTCACATTAATGGGTCTTGCCAGAGTTTATTCATTTTAGTGGAGCTGGTAAGTCTTTGTATTGTGAAGCTTTTCTCCTCAAAACAGCCAGTATGGCATCTTACACTATTATTTCTGATTTCAGACATAAAAAGTCTACAGTTTATTGGTCTGAATATTTCAATAGCCAGTCACTGTTATTTTCTAAAGCATTTTGCATGGTATTACATTAACTTACAAATGTACAATAATGTTCTAAGATACATAATGATCTATAATGATAGTAGCCAAATCATTGCCCACAATTATTCACTCGGTTATCAAGCAGAATTTATTTGACGGCTAAAATTTCTTTTATAGTGCTTATTATTGCACTTTAAGTCCATACACATTGTACTTTGTAGGGTTGTTCCATTAAATGTAGCCCTTTTTTTTCAGAGATGGTCCTTAAGTACTGTACTGGGAATTCATTTTATTGCAGGTCATTTTCAGTCCAACTTGGTTATTGTGAGCAAAGGCCAGTGTAAAATGAGGTTTTGCAAAGTCTGGTTTAAATTACGTTTGAACAACACACACTTTAATTGATCTGCAATAAATTAAATGACCAGACTACTGAATCGTTCAGACCAGTAGTTGGTGAAATGAATAATATATTCCAAAATACTGTGAAGGTCCATGGTCTCTGTTATTGTGGATGATGCACTAATTTAATATGATGTCTTAACCTCTGCAAAATGGATCATGCAAACTTAATAGAGGTTGAAACATTTACTAAATGCTAATGAAAGTACTGAAGTAATGGTGAGAAAAGATGGAAAAACATTGTATATTGTGTGGTATACCTTGACCTTGGATGCTAAATTATGTTAGAAGCTGTAATTCATAATCTTTGTTAGTGTTTTGAATAGTAGAGATGTATGCATCATCTCTGGACGCCCTGTAGTGAAGTGATTTGATGGAACTTATCAAACTCATTAAGTGAGCTGCAGATTCGGTTGTGTACATGGTAACATCCAGGGGCATATGCACGTAAACATTTAGTTTACCACCATTTTGATTTCCATAATTTCCAGACTATAAGCCGCACCCACTAAATGTAAGACGAAAAAACATCGATCGCCTGTAACTTGAAGCGGCATCATATGCATTTCGGTGCGTGTTGTCCATGATGAGGGTGTGTGCATGAAGCGACAAAAGTAGTGACTTATAGTCCGGAAAGTACGGTTGTTCTGTCTGCTATCTACCCTTAGCAGTGTCTGAATCATACAAGCTCACAGCATTAGTAAGAATACAGGTCATGCAGCAGCATCACTGAGAAGCTTGCACTCTAGGCTGTTTTAATGCATTGAGATTTGCCAAAATCCACTAGCCTACATCAAGGGATGAGGTGACTGCTGCAGATAGCTGGGCTAATCTCTCAGTAGAAAAACATCATGTGCTTCTTTCCCTGTTTGTTGTCATACAGCATATTTACTTAAACAACTTCTGGCACCTTTCATCATATGAAACATCTGTACACACCAGTTCATCATCATCAGTGTTGCTTTCTTCACCACCTTGTGATCCTGCTTGGTAGTCATGCTGTAGTTCCAGTCCCTGCTTCAGATGCACTTTATGTAAATGGAGTGAGCCAATAGTGTGGAACACTTAATAAAACCTGCTTTACTGTCGTTAGTTCATTTGTGGGACTTTCTACTGTACTGTCTACTTTCTGCTGACTGTGAGCCCTCTTGTTGCATGGAACATAACTTGTTCAACGCTGCTTGAAAAAAATTGTCCCAGACAAATAAACAACCCCTCTGAACTGACAGTATAGTAGTTTGTCTCCAATTCACTTGTTTTACTTGACCTGCAGGGGCAGGTTTCTTTCTCAGTGATCTTTATCCACATTTCTTGTATTTTTATTTTTGCCATCCTGTTTTTGTGCTGGATTTTCTGTACATTTTCCAACATCTGTTTGCACTGACTTTGGTCTTGATTTTTGCCTTTCTCTCTGCCTCCAGAACCCCTCCAGGTTGGTCACTGATGGGAAACATTTTGCCAAAGTCATGCATCTTACTCCATGTGTTGACTGTGTGTTTTGTGACATTGTTATTTTACTGTGCCATGCACTGTTTCATGGTGTATCATCAGCTCTAATTATGCAGTGACAGTTTGGCAATACTTCAAATACTCAAGATAAGGTCTCATATTTTATATATATTTTAGCACCTTAAATGTGCAAGTTAATTTGCAGTCTCATGAGCAAATTGTAAGGAAGAACACAGCTGACACTGTGTTAAACAAAAATGTGCTAATGACAATTAGCATTTTATTTATATTTCTTCTAGATCTGATTCATTGCTGTTTGTTTTCCACACATAATATCTGAATATTTGGGCTAAAAGTAAATACAGACATGGCACAATGTAACAAATAAATATGATTTGCAGTTTCATGCATCATTATTTGATTTGCTTTTTATCATGACTTTAATTTCCTCTGCTAATAAGAACAATGTTCTGTCTTGTGCAAACTTGAAAGTCTTAAAGTGATAAGCTATCTGGCGATGCTTAATGCATCCTGCAGAAGGTTCTGACACAGCCAACACTGGGGAGAATAGCTTGACAAGATAACACATTTTTTTCAGTGAATGAGCAACCAAGCTAAATGCAGGAGGGAGCCAACTGAAATGCTCAGCAATGAGGTCATACAGTATGTCACCATATAAAAATAATAACAGTGCCCTCTCATTTGTTTTTTTGGCCTAAGATCAAAACTAGGGCAGTTTGTGACCTGCTCACTGAACACTAAATTAAAGCAGTGGGGGAGCTTTTATTTCAAAGATCGCAACCTAGAAGTTTTGTTGATGTTTGGGAATATACTGTGAAATTATAATTTTATTATACTGTAACCTTATCAAACCAAGGCGACCTACAGCATATGCATATTATGGTCAACTCAGATGAGAATGTAAATGTATTAATGAAGAATTGTTTTTATCTTGCTTTTTTAATGGTATCACTTCTGTCTATCTACAGTAGTCTTTAATACTGCTGCCTTCAGTGGTTTTCGTTGTGATTAGAAACATGAGTACAAATAAAGTTCATGACTTGTATATAGGGACGTGCATGTGCATGCTTCATTTAGTCACTCTTTTTGGTAGGTTGTGTGTCCACACCCATGTCGCTTTTCCCCTCTCCTGATTGGTCATTGCTGTGTTTGAATTCTCTAGCATGACCTGGTCTAAGATTAAGAAAGGCTATATTTATGTATCTGTAAATGGTATGTGGTGTGTTTGTGTTTTATGTGAAAGGAATAAATGAAACTGTGCATTGATTGCAGCATAGTGAACCAACATACTGAGTGGGGGATAAAATGGTCATAAACCATGTCTTTGGGCTATAAGTAGATCCAAGAATATAAAACATAAAAAATCATGTAGGAGAAGACAGAACTGAAAATATGTTCTTGGGGAAGATTAAAAGTCTGTATCATAACTGTGGATGCCCATGGCCAGTCCGAAGCCATGCTTCATAACAGCCTGTCAGTGCTGCAGCTGCTGCTTCTCTAGCCAGAGTGAATGGTTTTGGAAGCACCACTAACAGTCCCCACAATATAAACCTCTCAGAGCTTGCATGAATAGTGCCAGCATTCGCTATTACTCCACGCTCACATTAGTAAAGTATGATGATAATGAAACATTCTCCTGAACACCCCATTAGTAAACCTTATCTTTTCACAGCCTCCTACCGCCAGCGGCTATCGCACAAAAGCCCACAGGCTGTCTGAGGCAGAAAAGCCTCACTTCTTTTTTCTCCTTCCTTCTCGATCCTTGTTTGTCTCTCTTCCCCATCCTTCTCACTTTTGCTCTCTCATTTATTCATTGACTTGTTTCCATTACTACAGTATGAGTGCAGCACCTTACTTTAAAAACCTCATGCATCTAATTCAGATCCATTTGTATTAGGAAAATAACTACATAGTCCAACTGTATATGCTGTAATATTTACTGAAAAAAGGCACCTGTGTTTGTTGATCTGAATGTAATGTTTTCTGCTCATGCTCTCAAACCGCATGGAAGCTTTTTTTCTGTGTCTGTGTTGTGCTGTTTTTGATTTTCTGGATTGTTACTTGTCTTTGCTGTTACTGGGCTCTCTGCTTTTGTGTCCTACCCATGTCTTATTGGGGCTCTTGTGGTGTCACTGCCCTTTGAAGACTGCTCTCTGCCCTGATGCCAGGCTTAAAGAAAACCTGGGAGACACTGGACGGATCGACACTTGTTAAGGGTTTCTGTTTGTTAGCTAACTGTTCCACCCGCTTCAGTAGGGAAA
>NW_018127985.1:3535486-3548205 GCF_001952655.1 Monopterus albus | reverse complement strand
ACAACAAATTTTTCATAAATGTCTTTTTAAAAAGCACCTTTTTTAAAAATATATGGATCATTCAAAACATCAAAACCCAATTTTAAAACAATAGTAGTTTCTATTATCACCATAACCTTACTTCGTTTCTAATAATAACTACTTGTACAACCCAGACACTGCATATTTTTACACACTTTTCACACTCTTTTTCACACCATTGTATCACCTTTTAATTCAGTATTTATTCTATATTATAGTTGTTTATTATTCTTAAGTATTTTATTTGCATTAGTGCCCTATATTCAGTATTTGACTTAGTTTATTCTTATTTAAATTTGATGTTATTTATGGATTAAAACCACTGTTGTAAGGAGTGACAAATTGTTACATCATCACACTCACTGAATATATAGATTTTGTCTGAGATAAGTCCACGGTGATTGAATGGCTTCACAGATGGTCTGCTTGAACTCTGACCACCTGAATAGACCTGACTGAGTCAGCCACAGCTCTGTCTGGACATGGCTCTGGTCAAGTCCCAGACCTGCTTGGGTCAGATTTATGTCATGTTTTAAAATAGGTGCGTGCTTTTCAGGTTGAACAGTCAAATAGCTTGTTCAGGGTACCATGGCTATAAGTGTTTGGCCCCTTGAAACCTCTACTACTGTATGGTGAAGTAAGAGGACAGCAGATGAGACTGTTCCTTTCCAATTACACAAGTGCACTTACAGTTGGGATTTAAAAGGTATTTGTCTTCGCTCCTGGGATAGTCAAATGTCTTTGTCTGTACTGCATTATTAATGAAACCTGAAAGTAAAGGCAGAAATTGTGTTCACCTAAGTGTGATTTGCAGCACATTGTTCATGCCTTCTTGCCATATGTGAGTGGACCTGGCTGCACAACGGCCACCTAAAAGCATGTGTGCTTACACCATACTTCATCTGCCAAACTGTCCTGAACTATCACAATCAGAAGACCAGGGCAGGATTGAAAAACACTGGCTATGTTACTACAGACTGTAACTTAAACTACAGACTCTTTGACATAGTATACAGAGGATACACATTACACTGTCTTAATGAAACAGCTGTGATACCTCCCTGCCTACCTATACACACTGGGCATTATGTAGAGCAAAATGTAATATTCTTCAGGCAGTATTAAAGCTTTGGGGTTATTGCTGTTTCTGTAGCTAGTTGAAAGCCATGTGACGATTAGTGCACTATCACTGAAGCAATAAAGTAGTGTTATAATAAACTTTTTTCCCCCTCTCCCTTAGGGGTTGTAAAAACCCACTGTTCAAGTCTATAATATTATACTGTAAAATCTCAGTTTTACTGTAGCAATGAGTCAGTCTTTGAAACATTAATACCAGTAAAATGCTCCTGAGTAAAATATTAAATTGTTTACAAGAAAGGAATATTGTTTAAATTGTTAAAGAGAAAAAGAAAAAGAAATGGAGGAAATTTGCTGATGGATATTTCTTTCGGTACCAACCAGAGACTTAAAGTAGATCCTAGCAACGAAAATCTTGTTTATGCTGTATGTAATATTCACTCCGCTTATTCACACAAATCAGCATGAACTCTTCCCTCTGGTTTATTAGTTAGAAAGCTTGTGACATTTAAGGAGCTGTTTACTTGTTTGCCATTTTGCCTTGATCTAATTTATACTGTAGGTTAGCATTAGCACAAATGATAAATTAAGAGAGAATAGAAAATCCCAGATCCATCAGAGGGTAAAGACAAAAACTCCTTTTAACAACTTCAACAAGACTCTTATTGAAACTTTAAATAAATAATAATTTAAAAACAGCGCATCATGGCGTTAGTTATAGCTATGTGGGTGGAGTTATTTTTTGATAACTAATGACTCATCTGCCAAGCATCTTTAGCTACAGCAGGTGAATTAGGTGGCATTTAGAAACAGGAGATGTGATGCACTGAAGTATTAGGAAATAAAAAAAACATGTTTTGGTGGTATCTTGTGGCAATGAAGCTTGATATCTCTTATATTGGCTGCCCTGTGGTTTTTAACGCTGTCTGTGTGTTTCCTGTGTCTCGCCCTGCACAGCAGGGCTCCCTATCCGCACGTAGAGAGTTGCATCAGGCCACCCATCAACTTCTTAACAAAGGCGGGATGTGTTGGGTTGTTCCTGTCGGTTAAGCAGCTGTCTATCATCAGGCTTGTTACAGACTGCTTTAGGTTAAATGGAGAGAGGTGGACCATCCCTGCTGACCTGTTACACCAGGGTTAAATAGTGACAGTTGCACTGAGCCAGCTTCAGAGATAATTACTTTGCTTTGTCAGTATCAGGGCAGAGAGTGCAGTACTGTAATTGCACTTTACTACACAAGCCGAAGAGAAGCGGTGTTGCTGCTCATGGGAAACGGCTCCCATAGGATGGAACTAGATCACCCTGACTGGCTGAGCATAAGCAAATTTCACTGAGATGAAATTCAGAGAGAGGTGGCAAAGGGCCTCATTAAGGGGTTATGACTGGCTATTTTAGAACTAGAGTTACAATGTGTAACTGTCATCACGATAGTAATGTTTAATCAATTTGTTCAATCTGTAGAGTTGTTGTTAATGGATGCTTTAGGACAATGAATCCACTGTTGAAGCCAGCAGGATGCATGCTTCCACAAATGGCTCCCTTCCCTAATGACTGCCCATTTGGTGGCTTTATTTTCATGATGTCCCATTTGTGTAATCAGTAAATAAGCCTAGAATTTACCAGCTAAGCTAATGATGAGCACTAAAAATCCCCCTGAACATTTATTGAAGTTTGTTTTAGATCATGATTGCTATATGAGATTTAATCCAATATGTCACCAATTTATCAGCCAAGGTGTGGCAATCAGCACTTTCATATTGTAAACTTTTTATGTAATTTAATCAACTGAATCAGCAAAATAACACATTTCAATCAAATTAAAGTACAAAACACTAAAAACAATGCCATGGAAAGATAAAAAAACAACAGTTATTAGTAATGGATAGCAGCTGAGCAGTAATTATTTCACATACAGTAGTAACTGACTGTACTGATGGATTATATAATATTTTGCAGCCGCCCTCTGTAGAGTGTCAGACAAATAATACTAACTAGCAATCAACATATATGTTTTATGTGTATTTATATATATATATTTGCCTATAGTTGACATGTCCAAGGAAAGAATGATGTTTGCTGATGATTTTATCCAGATAAAGGATACACATAGAGCTACTAGTTTAACATTTATGTGCAGTATATTATGGTTTCAATAAATCCATTTTTGTTTCTAAGATCTAGCATTAGGAATCGCTAATAATATCCTATTATGGTTCTTCAGATTACTTTATAATATATATCATTTTTCCCTGAAAAATTGTTAAATAAATTGATAATCAACATAGGTGCAGATTACAATTTATGTCTATCATATGAACAATCAGCTTCAGCTCTACATTGATCCAAAAATCCTCTAAATTAAATATTGCCATAAATCAGCCTTTACTGATACAGTGGCCTAATAGAACTGTAAATATTCAGGATTAGTTTACCAGAAGCCTTAATGCCTCATAGTATATCGCAAGTCATCCAGACTTATGTAACATGGCTGTTAAATCTTAATATGACAGCGTCTCACTCATGGGCCAACACAGCCCTTCCCTAAATCAGCAGCTATGGTGCGTGGTGGGATTGTACTGAGCAGCTGCACAAACTGTCGGAACACTTGTTTCTCTGTGCTACTTGCATAAACCCAGTGGAAGACAAAACATCTCCCAGACCAGACATACAACATACTCATAGGAACATTGCAAAAAAAAAAACTGTTTCAAAAATGGAACAGTTTCACACCAGGCAGACGCAGACTACAGCTTCTCTTTGGAAGAAAAGAGCCGATTGTCAGTTTAATGAGTTTAACAGCTGATCTGTAGGAAGAGGCCTGTCTTCTCCAAGAGAACTGAGCAACACTCTACTTCTATCTTTCCTTTTACATGAATCTGTTAAACTGCCAAGATGTAAGGCAGCCATGATTGGTGTAAGTCGCTAGGCTTTTTTCTTATCACACGGCACACGTCCATCATTGTATTGAAGGGGCTCAGGGGAGCTATGACATGCAGAGGTGCCCTGTGCTTAGAGTAGTGATTGACTCATGCCTCAGCGCTCAGGTAGGTAGAACATGTCTGTCAGGAGCTGGAAAAAAAAACACTTTTGTTTGAAATTTGCTTTACCCCTCCAGTCCTTCCTTTGCTTTGTCACTTTGTGTGCTGTTGTGGAGCCAAACAAGTGTCAGATGATAGGCATGTTATCTCTGTATGCAGGTTGTAGCTTTACATGTAGACGCTTAAATCCTGTACAATTATACTGCAATGAATAAAGGGACAGGTTCCATCTGAGCCTCAAGGCAGGAGGGCTGTGTAATCTAAGACTCAAAGGAAATTTAGTGTGAGTTAGGTTTAGGTGTTTATAACAGATAATCAACTTGTTTGTTAAGCCTCAAGGATACACACAATTAAACCATAGATTGGGCCGCATATTTCTGTCTGAACTTGACCCGTGCCCAAGAGTGTGGTGTCCAGACCCGACCTGAGTCCAACACAGTTGAGTTTGTATGGTGGTTTTCCCTTCATCCATAAACGAACCAGAATTTCAGATTTGGGTGCTCCAGGCTTGGGTACTGACGGGTCCCTTTGGGCTCAGTTCAGGTATCTGCACTCTACACACATTGTATCATGGCAAGTGACACTGAATGTAAATATGGTTTGTTTAGAAAACTCCACAAGGCACCTTCTAGGGTTGTTTTCATTCTGGGTCTGAATCCTACTGTACAGAAATCACGAGATCTGTTACCGTTCCAAACGTCCTTTATTTTTGAGTGAGTGATTTGACACTGTCTATCAGTCAAACATTTAGGCTCATGTTAAAAAAAAAGTGAACAGACTGCCAGGAGAGTCAAACGCCACTAACCCCCAAATAAGCAAGCCGTATGAGTAGGTGGAAATTGAAGTCCAACCAGAATGAGTTTAACACACTATTAAACAGTGATAATTGGTAGGAATCTGTAAGAAAACTGCAAAGAAGAGCTGCTGTGTTGTTTTGCTGGGACTGGTCAGCCTGGAGACAGCAGTAGAGAATAGTGAGAAACTGCATCTTAGATAACACCTGCTGAGCTTGTGCAGCCGCAGAGTGCCTTCAGCCTCTGGCTCATCACCTGAAAGTGCTATATAGAGCTATTTGGGGGCTCAGCGGCCATCACACTTTATAGTAGGTCTTTGTTATGATGCTTGGCTCTCTTTCCAAGGTTGAATGTTCTGCATGTACAGTAAAAAAATCTCAAACTGTTAAAGATCATAAAGACAATACATAAATTGAATGTCAGGTTTGCCCAGCTCCACCTTCCTCTCTTCTTTTTCCTCACACTAGCCTAGCCCTTGCACTGATTACACTATTCAACACACCTGCCCTGCTTCCCTGATTACTCACCAGCTGCACCTCATTAGTCTCCTCCATACTTATACACTGTTCACCAGTCACTCCCCTGCTAGTGTCTTCTTCCTCTTCGGACCTCTCCTCTGGACCCCCCTGGATTTAATCTACACCACCAGCCACCGCCTCCCAGGTCGATGCACAGTCTCCCTTACCCAGTTTATCCCTGCTCTTCTGTCTACAGCCATCATCACCTCCACCTCGACCAGCCCAGGAGTGACCTCTGCGTCCGCAGCCCGGTACATCATCATCCACCATTCCACTGACTGTTTTTCTGCTGCTGATCGACACCCGGTCATCTACCTCATTACTCCTCCTGTATATATGTCACTACCTTCACTGTAAATAAACCTCACTGCTTGCACTGAAGCCAGCCACCTGGGTCCGCTTTTTATCTGCTCGCTCACTCTGTGTTCGAGCGCACCCTAACAGAATCCTACTCTGTTGTGGATTTTCTAATTAATCCTTTTCACAAAACATTTTAAAAGGCATTAACCACAGAATTTCAGTCTTATATTTCTATTCTCACTAACACAGTAGAAATTAGTTTCATTTAGAGCCAAAAATGATTTTTGATATAATTCTGCCATCCCCAGTTTGTATGTGCTCAGAGTACAGTTCAGTGCAGATCTGGAAAAACTGTTAAAGCTAAAGTTCAACATTTTGGGGAAATTGCTCTCTACTAGTGAGTAACAGAGAAGATTGATACCAAATGTATTTGTGTGAGGTCATTTGAAACTGCAGTCATCTTAGCTTGGCACAGGACTGAAAACAAAGGGAAACAGCTAGCCTGGTTCTGTCTGCCAGAACTTGCCTATCACCACTAAAGTTAACTATATTATGGCTGTTTGGTTTAGTCGAATCCATACAAAAAAGGAATTATAATTCAGTTTTACAGGGGGTTATATGTCAGACTTGTCACAACTATGTGCTCAACCTTTATGTATTAAACTACTTTAGGATATTACCTAATTCAGACACTTGACTAATTAGGAGCCAGTAAGGATCGAGTATCTTTGCATTTTCTGTTGCTGTGGAACTGTGAGCCTGGACACATTAGATCAGTGGTGGCACTAAAGAAATGGTGTCAACCTCATGGTGGGATATGTCCAAGGTTGCGTTGACTGTCAGCTGATAACTATTGCCACTGAGCGCTCGAGTCCTTTCTCCACTGGTATCACCTTGTTCTACTGCACTTCCAACATGGAGAGCATTTTCTGAGCATGACAAATACTGTAATAGAGTCGTAGGATTAGAGGCATGCAAACATGAAAACAGTCATGTTTTGAATTTCCTCATGACCTAGATTTGTGTTCGCACAAAGGAGATGATAAAGCCCAGTGTGCTAGCATGTGTACAGTGTGACACAAAGCGAGAGAAATGAGTGCCGGACAAAGTGGGTTTATGTCCTTATGTTTGATGTGCACCTCTGTGTGTGGCAGAAATCAATTTACAGAAGATAATTGTTCATTTCCAAGGGGAGAGGAGGAAGCAATGAAAGGCAATAAATGATTCAGTCTACATCACTGTACACAAATGGCTCTAATGAGGACAGTGATGATCTCCAAATGAATCCAATTACGAGGATGTTATTCTCACACCTCGCAAGTCTTCATGTTTTCATATGGGCACAGTTATTTACCAAGCAATAGCTGATGTAAAATTGTTGACCGCATCACACCTTGCCAATAAACTCATATCAGTCCCAGCAGGGTGGTAGTTAAATCAAAACAGATGACAGCTGTCCGGGAAGCCAGAAGGGGTTGTGGCTGTAGTGAAGTTGATGGGATTACCTGGGGGATTATGAACTTTAAATACAATAACAAAATGGCTTGACGAGGACACAATTACTCTGTCATGTTTGAGACAAGGAAAAGGCCAGCGATGTGGATGTGAGGCACCGTCATGTTTTAAAATGGGCTCCTACAGACCGCTGACTCCAAGGTGGAAAGAATATGATTTAGCCCAGAGAAAAATACTTCTCACTAAAAATCTGTGCCACAAAACTCTGGGATTAATTTACCAGTACTGGTGGGTTGTTTTGGCTCAGTGTTCATTTGATTATTTAACCAAATTAAAACCAGGAAACTGTCACAAATACACTGTTAATTTAATAAAATGATATACATTACATTTAAACTGTAAAGGATACCATATTGCTAACAATCAGTAAAAAAGAGCAGCCCATCCTCTTTCTCACAGCGTCAAATACTGACCATGTAGTTTTGTGCCCAGACATAATGAAAACCATAAGCATCTTATTTCGATGCCAGTGGCACCCTTTAGTGTCCTTTAGGTCAATATTTGACACCATAGTAAAAAGAAAGTTTTGGAAATAGTTTGTTGTAATTCTAGAGCTATAACATATTTAGTTTGGTTAAATACTATAATTCAATACTAATTAAAAAAATATTAACGCTGTATTAACTCTAAATGGGGCAGTTTTGACCTAGTAATTTTTTTGCAGAGGTAAAATATTTTTCTGAAGGAAACTGTACTTACTAAAGATCTAATCCCAAAATCACATCTTATTTCTTCTAGCAGTAAAAATCTCTATCACTATTTGTAAAATTGAAATCCCTCAGAAGAAGCTTAAGAATACATTTTCCCAGTATCCACTTAACCCAACATACTGAAAAGTCTCCTCACCATTTAGAGTGTAATCATCCCTATGCTAATTAGAATCCAGACTCCCATCCACGAGGCTGTCATCAACTTAACATTTGGCTTGAAGCTGCGCAAATTATGGAAAGTGTTTAAGAACCAGCTTCTTTCCCCTAATGAAACCTTTTGCGATGGTTTAGGGAACACCACAAAGTCACATATCATTTTCTTAGGGCATTAGAAAGTCCAATCAGAATCTATAAAGATGAAAAACTCTCTCTCAGAAGCCAGAGAACCAACACTTAACTGCAGTGTCATGTTGATGCATGGCCAAGAGTTCCTCCATTGATAATGACTAGGAAATAGACTTGGATGACTCATAAATAGCTTGTCTGAACTACAGCTCAAGGAGCTTTACATTATTCTACTTGCTGAAATTGATCCATGTGCTAGGAATAGAATATTCTCTGTACTTCCACAGTCATTTTTTCCATCTTTAAATCAATTTCTTGCTTTATCAAGCTGTAGACGTGAAGCATAGTGTAGATTAGATTAGAGGTCAGGAAAATCTCTTCCCTGCTAATGTTAATAATAAAAAATGTTAGCAGGTCAAAGTAATTTAAAATAGGAATAATGTTTTAAAGCTGCACTCTGATCTTTGGCACACTCGAAGAGAGATTTCTGACTGAATATTTGAAACTCCATCTGTGTGCTGTGTCATTATCCTGCCCACGATCTTTTAGATTGGTTGTTAGAACTTGCTTGTAATTAATCCTCCAGAGAGGAGTAATTGTCTGTGCCGGTGGTCAGCTTGAATCCATGTTAGTTCAAATGGATTCCAACAGTGGCAAGTAGAAACCTCCCAAAGCACTCCAGCAAATCCTATCCAGTTCTTTAGTTTGAGACTGTCCACCCAGGAAAAATGACTGAATCAAATGACTTGTCATGACATCTGCTTAACAAGTAAAGAGCTGCAGTAGTGTTTTAACTCTCGGGCATAAGAGGAAGTAATGAGATAGTGACAGTTTCCATTCAAACAGTGCAAATTTGAACAACACTTTCTGAAAATTGGCTAAAGAAAATGTGATTCCTTGTGTATTTCCATCAGCTACTGTTGTGCCAACATTAGGAGGTGGGCACATCAAGATGATGTAATTAGAAAAAGTGCCAAGGTGAATGAAAACAATCTGACAAACACGATGATCAAAACGAATGTTATCCTCTTGAATTCTTAAAAATCAGATGTTTCTTTTTATTGCTTCCTGTACATTTTGTCATGGTTTATTCAGTTCTGCTTCCATTTCTCATTTCAACATTACCGTATGGGTTTTAATGTGCACATTGAAAATTAGTACAAATATATGTGTGAAGTCCCAGAGGGGAGAGGTGTGCGCAGATGGGGTTGACAAAAAGTCAGACACACATTGTAACTGCATCCCAGTTCAGGGGATGCATTCTTTGAAGGCTGCATTTGAAGACCAATTGCGTCACAGCGTCGTGACAAGGCCGTCCAATTTCAAGGGGTCCTTCAAATGTGGCCGAGAAATACATCCTTCTTTCGCCGAGCGACAAAGGCTCCAACTGTTGGATCCTTTGAGCCCAAGATTCTTTGCATGCTGGCAGAGAGCAGAGCTGCTGTCAAGATGGCTAGGGTGACAGAAGCGACACTTTGTAACACAATGGTAATGGCAGGAACAGTTGGTAATGTAAACAAGAAATCCTCTGTAGACCAGACTGCTTCATTTCAGTTCAGACCATGGTTTGGCCTTCGTGGTCTAAAACAACTACGTAGGCCATGCCTTTGTAGATTGTGTCCTTGGAAGGATGCGGCTTCTGAAATGAGGCGCAGGCTGCATCTTTTAACTATGATCACAATTGTTCCTTATCATTATTTTAACTAAAATCATGATTTTTCCATGACCAAAGTTGTGAAACAGTTCTCCAGCCTATATGACCTATTTGTCTCTTCCTTCTCATATGACCCATAGGAGCATCTCCTGAAATAATGCTCCTACACTGCCAGGTGCAATTGCAAAAACTTCGCCAACATTAAAGACAACATATTGCACTGGCAATTTTTACAGACTTTCATCATCATGGAAACGGTGGCAATGTGTAAACATGATGGCAAGTGTAGCAGAACTTTGTTGTCATGCAAACTGTCATAAACATGTTGTTATGTATACCATATTGTGGCAAAACATCCAATATTGGGCTGAGAACTTTCTATAGTGTGAACATTTTGATGCTAATTGTCTGTATGAAGCATAAACGACAATGCCGGCCTTTAACAGCCACAGTCTAAGACAGCAGACCTAAACTGGAGTACCACTTTACATTTAAACAGATAAATATATAGATATTTTTTACATACTCTATAAGCAGACACATCTGTTGATTGGTGGTTAGTATTTGCACCCTAACTATCAGGAAATGGCCTATTTAAATTCATATATTTCTAATTTCACTTACTAAATGAGCAGAATGTTTTATTTCTGCTTGGCTAACAGCAGACATAGGACATTCTCTTTGGAATTTGCTGTCAACGAGGTGTGCAGAGAGAGATGAGGTCGAATAAAAGCAGACAGATAGCTTAGCAAGAGGGGTTAAGGAAGAGAAAAGAAAAAACAAGGACTGAAAACAAAGGTGAGAGGAGAGATGAGGAACGAGGGTGATAGCAAGAAATGAACAGATGAGGACACTGAGTGCAGCCAGCTTCGCGTGTGTGTGCTGAAGGATAACATGGTCACAGCGGTGGAACACACATCTCACATCACACTCAACAGGTGGGTCAACAAGGGGCATCTCCAACAGGCAGGCAGGAGCTTATCTTAATTCTGAAGGAGAGAAAATCCAAGATCCCATCCACACTGACTCTCTGTAATCGATGCTGACAGGTAATTCAGAGGAGCGCATGGGAGAGCGTACAGCTTGCAGAAGTGGAAGGGCATTTGTGTGGCCTTGGTTGCTACACCCTATGCAATCAATGTGCTTGGCTGCTCTCATGCATGTTCAGAAAGATGTATTTTATAAGAGCTAAAACGAATTCATCAGAGAGTTCAGCAGTCAGTTCTGTTTGCCACAGGTAGACTCCAATCAAGTTGCAGACACATCTCAAGGATAATTAAAGCAAACAGGATGAACGTGACCATACTCTGTAGTGCCACAGCAACAAGTCTGAATACTGTAGTAAATTAGAGATTTCTATTTATAAAATATATAAATATCCCAACTAACATTAGGCGAGAGGTGTGGAACACCCTGGATAGGTCTATATGTATATATTTATTTATAAATTGTTGGTTTTGTCTCTCTCTCTTTTTTCTTCTGATTTAAATGCACTTTTTTTTCTTGTTAACTTACGAAAGCACATTGAGAGCCAAAGTACTGGAGACAAATTCCTTGCATGTTCAACGTGCTTGGCAAATAAAGATAATTCTGATTTTACAAAAAAGCTTGCAAAAATTTATGGGTTACTGAGTGTATATTGAGGAGGAAAAAATTTATTAAAATTAAATGTCAAAGTAAAGAGGTCTGAAGTGACTGATATAAAAATTGTAATTTAGTGATCCACATTTCAGTCCAATCATCCGGCCCTAAAAAGCACAGTACTAAAATACAGTCACAGTTTCTATAGATGAACTTCAGAACACAAGCTCCCCCCAGTACAGTATGCGACACCTCTGTATCTGTTTTCTCTGCAAGTGTCTCACCCTGTGTCTGAATCAATAAAAACAATATAGGATGGTGAGTGGTCATCCCACTTGTCCATTTAAAACTAATGCTGGTGTTTTAGGCTGAAGTCAGCCACTGTAGGATATAGAGACCAAACTCAAAGAATTTAAAAAAAAAGATGGAGGAGGTGGGTGTAAACTATCAGGGTGAGTGTGACGGCTTATGGCTGTGTATCCAGAGCACATTAAAAAGAGAAGAGAAGCCTAGCTAGCCAGAAGTCTAACTGGTCCCTCAAAGCTGCCACTGGCATTTTTCCAGTTCTGTGAGATGACTTGTTATGTAATTCTACAAAAGCCTGTTTTCTCATACTTGACTCTTACAGTTCACAAAAATCCATGCGCTGGATGAAAGAAATGGATTTTTTTTTTAAATTGTGTGCAGACAGTGTTTTTTGTGAATGGGAACTTGCTGAGTGAAATGTAAATCCAGATAACTCTTCTGTGTCTCCTTTGCAAATACAAGTAGTCATGTGAATACAGTCAATGTAGCAGTTGCATTATTTAAAGCTCTAACTTGACTCTGAGTAATTACTGGGTGCAGTAGAGACATTTGGGGGTAATTTTTGACGTCAATTTCAACTTTGAAAAACAGATCAAGTCAGTGGTTAAATCCAGCTTCTGCCAACTAAGACTGCTGGCAAAGGTAAAGCCATTTCTCTCTCATAGTGACTTAGAGAAAGCCATTCATGCGTTTGTGACTTCCCAGCTTGACTATTGTAATGCCCTGTACTCCGGGTTATCCCAGTCATCACTCTCCAGGCTTCAGCTTGTTCAGAACGCGGCTGCCCGTCTGCTGACAAACACTCGTCGGCATGCCCATATCACTCCAGTTCTGCTATCCCTTCACTGGCTGCCTGTAAAATGGAGAGTAGATTTTAAGGTTTTGCTTTATGTTTTTAAAGCCTTGCACGGCCTTGCCC
>NW_018127985.1:3523536-3535131 GCF_001952655.1 Monopterus albus | reverse complement strand
TACAATTAAATAAAAAAAATGTAATAATTTTTCTTTTTACTGCACAGCTCATAACAGGGAATGACAAACAACATTTGGAGAAGAGAGAGGCATAAAATGTGACCAGAATCAGAGTGAGGGTACATGCTATATGTCTTACAACACTGTGTGACAATGAAGCCCCATGCAGTCAGGGCTTTGCATGATTTGTGATGCACATAAATGCAAATTAATCAAGGCAGGGCAGGGCAGACTGCAGCAGAGGTAGGCAGCAGGCTTTATATTGAATAATACATGGAAGAAAAGAGGCCTGTACTTTGTTATAAAGACACTTAGTTCAAATTTGAAGATGTGAAAAATAAAAAAAACTAAAGCTAAACAAAGATGAGAGAATAATAATAAAAAAAAAAACTATGCATTCATTAGTTGCAGATTAATGGTTTGGCAAATGTTTTACTTTGTGCAGATAATCAGATTGAGAAACTGAGGGCTGTAAAGAGCTTGAGATGTTTAAAATGCTTAATCTTATTACATTTTCTTTCACAGGGATCATAGATGCCTTTAATTACTGTACTTCATTTTATATTTATGAAAAAAAAAACCTTGAAATGATCAAATCATTTTCAATGCCAGCATTTTTATGATACTCACATAAAAACAGATGGCATGTGAAGCTGGATCATTGTTATTTCTTTTGCAGACCAGTTCCAGTAAGCCCATTTGCAGGAGCTGATGTTTATATTGAATAGCTGACAGAAAAAAAAAAAGCCAGTGAACCTCTTTAGCTGACTTTACAAAAATGTCTCTCCATCTCTTTTGTTTAGACTACATACTGTAGGTAAAGATAGTCGCGGTGCCTATTTAATGAAGACTTTGCCCCTGGTCACTCATCTGTAGTCTAACGTGCTATGAACCACTGGACGAAACTGCTGGTAGGCACACTCTAAAGTGCTGACAGTATTTCTGGATTAAAGCTTCTGATGAAAGCTGGGACAGTTAGGACGTTCATTTTCACAGAAAACTCTGTGTTAATGAGTGAAACAGAGTGACATGACCTCATGGGAGGTCACTTCAAACCTTTAAGACTCCACCTCAGTTCAAACCCTGGCTGCAGTCTGAGCTGCAGGGACAACAGCCAAAATCACATGAGGAACCCAAATGCAGTTCATTGGCATTTACTGACTGATGTAGTCAGACAAAAAGTTTAAAAGCATGGTCAGTCATTAATGAATGACATACTGTGGGTTATATACTGTATCATCCCATAGTGCACTCACTTTGGCATGCACAAACTGCATACAAGTCTTATTTTAGTACTGTTATGTGTTTCTTAAAGGCTAAGGCTGGCGTTTTTCTACATTAACAGTATTTTCGCCACACAGAGGCTAAAACAACAGTGATTTGCCTCTACACACTGTTAATGTCTGTCAGCTGTCAGTATAGGATCAGCTTTTTTGTCTGTGCCATAGACCTTTGTTGATCAAAAATGGCTAAAAACCTATCAGTGAAACACAGCACTATACTGGGCGACACATTTCTTCATTAGCAAACCCTGGTGTGTTGAGCTAGTGGACTGAAAACCAAGATCTCAAGCATGTGCGGTTGACTCTGACTCATACTAACTTAAGGAAATTACGACAGCTCGGAGACTTTGGGGCAACATAGCTGGGTCTGGGGTTTTGTAACGAAACAACGTGTCACCCAGTGCAGTCGTGTGATTCACTGATGTGAACAACAAAGGTGGTTTATCACACAGATGAACAATCAATCCAGGATTGACAGATGACAGAGTAGAGGCAAATCACTGTCAGTTTTAGTCCCCACTTGGAAAATTAATGTAAAAAATGACTGGACTTATCCTTTAAAGGTGTTGGATAAAAGATTAGGGAGTATCTTGTGTAAATTATCATTAGTGGCAGTGTTAATGTACATTTTTTTTAAAATGAATAAAAGTCTTGTGCTTGGGTCATCTCTTTTCTAGTTTTAGTTGTAGGCAGCAGTGCTCAGTGTCTCTAGCCAGTCATTTGAACTCTCTGTCATCAGGTCAGATCATCCAAATGGGAATACTGAAAGTCCTAAAACAACAATAATAATGAAAAGTGAAAGACGCAGCATTTTTAATTAAAAGTACAGTGACACTGGCACATAGGACTACGCATAAGCATTTAGTGGTACAAATCAGATTAGACAGAAAAGGATGCAGTTAGTCAAGCTGGAGCCTCTGCAGTAATAACAGGGTGCAGAGCCCAGCATTCACCACAGCGTGCACTTTTCCTAATGGACATATCCACTTCCTCTGATGTGGATTTATACGCTGGTCAAAATGGATTATGCTTTTTAATCAGGCTCATATCTTAGAACGCTATCAAGGAAAATTAATTGAAATTTCATCTTGTTTTATGCTGTGATTAATGTCATTATAATAAACCTGTGTTACATTCTATATTAAAGAGTTGTCTCACATGTTTCCAGGAATATGTTGCTAAAATGCAAAATTAATTTTGACAGGCTGAATTTATTATTATTTAATGGAAACACTTTTGAGCTCCTACACAAATAAAGCTGGTTGCTCAACTCAAATTTATATAAAGTCTTTATGTAAATAGACTAATTATCATTGTTCAGTGTTGATATCCAAGATAAAACAGTCACTTTACAAAAAAATAAAAACATTTATTATGAAGAAAACACATTTTAAAACCTCCCTGGAGGAGGGAGTGGAGGCACAACACAGAGGAATCAACAGAGGGACTGAGCCTGCACAGACAGGATTGAAGTCTGATTCAACTACAGGGCTAACAGGCACTCTGGCCCTTGAGGGAGCCCCTGTCCTTAAATAAAACATACTGTATATACTATAGTAATATCCACTGCTCAGGCATATTCCTGCAGTTCATCCGGCACTCCATGAAGCACTCTGAGGTTGCTGAAGAGCCTGAGTGGTGTTTGTCTATTTTAGAGGTGCAGGGAGTTATATTTGCAGCCCTTACATTCAGACTATAGTACATCACACTGTAAAGCTATTAGCTAAAGCCCATTTCGCTACAGAGTGGGCATCTTTTAGTTATTCCCTTAAACACTTCTCATGTTCCCTGGAGGTGTAATGTATTATACCTTATATCTGCTTTTAGATTTTTTTCTAAAACCATCTACTTGTAGTCTATCCCCACTGTGAAGCGTCCTCTGAAGGGAGGACACCTGACCTGACATTCATCACTGCCAGGTTATAAGATGCTGATCTTTCATCAAATCACTGACAAGAACTTCAAGTTCTATGCCAAGGAAAGACAAACGCAGTATGGTTCTCTTTGATTGTGTGTGCACTACAACATATTTGCTGCCTGTGCCATGCAGGGAAATGTAATTTATTAGGTGAATTTTACTGATGAAAACCTTTGACAGCTACTGCAACTGTGCAGACATCTGGATACTTTATATTATGAAATAAGCGCTCCTTTCTACTCTTTCATTTGCAGGTTATTTCTATGTTCTGACACTGTTAGCCTTAATTCATCACTTCTCTGAATAGTGCTTTGACCACAGGAGAGGCATGATTCTTTCTATTTCTTCAGACTTTTGATGCCGTAAGCTTATTAAGGAAGCTGAAAGTGTCAAAAAGCCGCTGCATTCAAAGTAGGCACATGCTAAATTCTTACTTTCGTATATCTCTGCAGACTAAGAGAGCCAATCAATTATGTCAGTCACTTATATGGTATACCATTAATTGCTTTTCCAAATACATATTTACATCTAAAATAGCGGTAGTCTCTCAGCCACTTTATTCAGGCCAGTGTTTCAGTCAAGCACTCAGTGAGCAAAGAACAATGAGGTGAAGATTTTTTATAATTTTATCGTTCTTAACAGATCACAGTAGATGAAAAAATGCTTTAGATTCTTTACTTCTTTTCCCTCTTTGTTTTAAAGTTACAGTATGTGCCTTTTTTCAATTTTATTTGTAGAAATATGCTCCAAAACCTGTCTTGATGTGCTGGCCCAGACTCATTGAACAGCATTGGCAGCAGTGCAGAGGTATTAGTTTCTAAAAGGCTATGAGCGGGATTGACCTCTGTAACCAATCCGAGATTTTCAATTATTTCTGCTTTATCAATACGTTTTGTTGCATCCTGATTTATTGTCATTTCATAACAACAAATATCTGAAGATCTGGGCAGAGAATGGTGGAGCGTAGCAGAGCGTAGGGAGCGGGAATGCTGGGTGGAGCATGCTAGTGCTATCACATACTACATGTATAGCTTTAAGGTTTAAGTTTCCTTTTATAATCTTTGGACACTCAGCTGACAGTTGAATCCAACTACTAAGGAGCCAGATCCTGTGGTTGGAGCAAGAACATTTTATTAAAAATGAATCACTAACTTTTTATTGTTGTTTTGTTTAAACTCTGATTGATAGTTAGACCTGAAACAGAACCCTGTCTTTATAACAGGCAACTTAACAAGAGAGCTAGTCTACTGTATGAACCACAATGACAGAAAAACATGACAGACTTTTGATTATGCAATAAGATAATGTGTAGTAATATTCCTTGATTATTTACTGTTCTAGCATACAGTAAAAGGCTTTACGGGTTCAGTAAGGATGACTAGTCAGCTGCTTATTGGGAGGGCACATGTCATATAAAAGCATCTGATATAAACCTCCTGCTTAGCAATGAGCTGAATGTTTGATTTTATCAAGGTACCATATGGAGCGGCGCCTTTATGGTAAAACTCTGCACATGTAAAACTGAAGTGAGAATATGTGTGAAACAGGCATTATGTCTGCTCGTGCTCGACAAAGTCTGCCCTCACATACATAACACCTATTGTTCCGGTGGCTTTGATTGTTGAGACTTCATACAAAAAGCACAATAGACTTTCTGTTTTATACAGACAAGAGATCACTGAAAAAAACTAATCTCATTCTTTTCTCCCATTTATGTTCATTCTATATTTCAGGTATTCATAAAATTGCAAGAGACTCTAACTATTTTATTCACTGTGCATAGCTTCACACAGAATTCCAAGTGATCTTACTAAAGAAATGGGAAAGCATAATTGGCACGCAGGATTGACACATAATCTCCATATCTGTTTGAGGAATAACACCTCACAGGCCTGACAATCTGGCACCTCAGATCCCTCTGCTCTCTCTTTCTGCTCTGGTCTCACAGTGGGTGATTGCCAGGCTGAGCTGATTCAGCCTGAAAGACTGTGCAGCCTAATGAGCAATGTTGGGTGTGAGTGAAGAGACAACAGGTGGAGAGTCAGACTGATACATTGCAGCTGGGGATGGACCACTTTTCTCACCAGCTGTTGACCTGCATAATAATCATTATAAAAGTATGTTTACAAAAGTGTTCATGCTAAAGAGACACTTTGTGTGATTCCATCAGCTGGTGGGAGAAATAAGTTATCTTCACACAAGATGTTATTCATCTGGCATTTGTTCAGAGACATCAGCTCTCAGCATGGCAGTTATCCAGATAAATATTGATGTTTCTGATTAGCTGCTGTAAGCAGCAATGAAGCTGCCAAGAAAGGTCTTGCATCTGATCTGAATCATGATCTGTAGTATTTGGTAACTCTCAAAACTTGGCACAGCACAACACTGACTTCATTGCTCTGGGCACACCAAATACTGTATAGTGATTTTTTTTTTCCCCCTGATGTGGCTTGGTTCAGTCATTGCTTTGAAAGTCCAGTGTTCTGCCTTGCTTTGTTGCTGTGCAATCAATCTTCTGTGTAAAGGACACAACAACTACATTGTTTAATCAGTCACAAAGACAGAAACACAAGTGACTCAGTGGGATTCTTTACCAGCACCGAATGTCTTAATTAATTTATCATGTTAGTTGTTTCAAGGTCCCTTATGCAAGTCAATGTGTAAAGCACTTACACCATAACTTCACTAGAAACCAGGCTCATTGAGTAATTTGCATCATATTAAAGCCTTCTGATAGTGTCATTGACCAGTAAGTCAAGTATGCAGCAGTGTTCTCCAATAGGAGTGTTATGGTACACTGTGGCCTGCTAATGGTGTGAATACTGGCACATTTTTATAAGTAGATGCTAGTATGTTTGCTCCAAGTTTGGAAGCAGTTTCTATGGTAACAATGTTGTCTTGTCTTCACTTTCTCACTGACAATCTGTAGATTTAGCTAGTGTTACTTTATTAAAAATGAAGTAGCACTACTGAAGCCCGAAGAGCCACTTTCATGGAACATGTTGCACTCTTTAATCATGACAAGATAAGTGTGCTTAGGTAAGCGAAGCTGCTTGCTGGCCAAGACTTAAAAGCTATACACCATCTTGACAGAAGTGCTTAAAGGCTTTTAGGTAGAAATGTAGGGATGCATTAGAGGTATTCTGGCAGCTTGCACACTCTTTAAGTCAATATCAATAGCTATCAAAAGATGTTTTACGTAAAAGTGCATTAACTAAGATTTAACACATTGTCTGATAAATCAGGTAAAGATGGAACAGGATGTGGTATCTCTCCACTACTACCCCGCTCCATGACAGTCTACCACCCACAGTGCTTCTGTTGTGATCCCAGCTTCTTTACCCTGTGTTGTCAAAACATGGCCTGCAAATTAGCCCAGTCTGCCACCAGCAAAGGTTAATAAGTGTTTTGGTGTATAAGAAGCATTTTTCTTTTTTGCCACCTCAAACAGCCAGCCACAAATGACCTTTCACTCACTAAAAGTCCAAAACAGTGCCTGCCAGACCAAAAAGTTTGCACAAACCAGGGTCAACATCAATTTGGCTTTTTGTGATGGATGCAGGATTATTTTACCAAAAAATCCCCCCAAAAATCTAAATGTAAAATTCTATTTATAGCTCTGCTTTAGGATGAAAATGTAAAAGAATATGAATATTATTTAGCAGCATTTGGAAACTTTAGACTTTTTTTCTCTGCAGAGGTGGATGAAAAGCTGGTGTTTATCAAAGAGTGCAGGATAGTGACACCAAGGGTCAAAGCATGCTGCTAATGTTGAAGAAAAGGAAAATAACACATTTAGTGCTTCACATTTGCAGATGTTTGCAGACGTCATTGAGCAGGTTCGTTTTCACAGTGCATCTGTAGCTGTGTACAAGCACAGATTGGAATAACTTAACATTCATAGGGCCATGGGCCATGTATTGATTATGATTATTGACTCTTGGCACCTATTGACCTCAAAGAATTTCCTCACCATTTGATGAAAAGCATTTGCCTTCAGTGCAGCATGTGGGAGCAGCCTTATTCATGGAGCATCTGTCATATTCAAAGGTTGTTGGTTTAAATTTCATAATTGGCATGAAACTTCAAACTGCCTAATCATGCTGCATTGCCAATCAGAGATTCAATCAGCTGAATCATAAAGCACTATTTCTAGCTGCACTGAAATCTAACGTAATTATCTAAACAAAAGATGAAAGGCACTCAGCAAAACACAAGATAACAAATATAAAGTACCTTTAAATTGACAGAGTGACAGCTCAAATATATTTTCCTTATTTGGTGAACTTTGAGTGTCTTGGACTTTGCAGCCCTGCTCCTTAAGTTTTATATTTCCCCAAGAAACCAATTAACGTGATTGGTGTCCTGTGTTTTCAGTGAGTGAGTGAGTAAGAGAGAATATGTTGTACTCTATGCCTCTTTGTGTGTCTTGGATCAGACAGAGGACGAGAACTTCTTCAGTGTGCTTGTCCATCATTAAATGGACAATTAGTGAAAGGCGTACTACACCATCTGGTCATTTTTATGATCCTTAAGATCTTAATAAACTCTAACCATTGTCATCATCTGATGCTATGTTTACACCTAGCCTAGCCTGTTAAATGTGATTCATAAAAAAATCCTTTAGTATGCAATCCTTTTGTCAGATTGAGCAGGTGAGGTCAGTGCCATTCAAACTCAAATGTGGTCCAGAAATATGCATCAAGACTGCTGAGAAACAGAGGCCTCCATCCCCCTCAGCTGCAGCTTGTTTGTGCAGAGAACTCAAATGACAGGACACTATATTATGATGAATCATTTCCCTCATCAAGCTGCGGCACAGGATGTGTCATCGTTTTATCTTTATAGCATCCTTGTGTGATTGATGAGGAGTAGTTAGTCTGAAATTATTTTCATGTCCAACTCTTTATACATCATATTGTTCTTTGTCAGATAACTGCAAAAGTTAAAGGTTACCAGTGCAGTCACCAGGTCACACATTGTTTTCATTTTTCTCGGGCACCCACATACACTAAGCACCTTAAGGATCATTGAATCTCCTCCTTCATTTTTTGGCTGCTCCCCAGTTTTTGGAAGTCACCACAGCAGATCAGTAAGTAATTCAGCACACGTTTTATGCTATATACTCTTCCGGACACAACCCTCTGATTTTATCCAGGCTTAGGACTGGCACAAAGAGCACACTAGCTTGTGTAACCCACAGTGCCTATTATCCCCATGTGATCACTTACATTATGTATTATCCTGGCAAAGTCCTGTTGAGCTTCCCAGATTGCATGAGCTAAGCCACCACCAGGGGGCACTGGAATGGTCACTAAACTCTTTTAAACTCCTATTACTTCATGACTGACACCTTAATGGATGAGGGAGGTCATTTTCTATATAAAGAGTATTTTAAACAGAGACTAAAACCAACAATAATTTGCCACTACTCATTGTTAATGTCTGTCAGTCCTGGATTAGCTTATTCGTCTGTGCCATAGACCTTCACTGATGTTCAAGAAACAATTAAAAGCACATCAGGGAAACACAGATGCACTTAGTGTTATATTTCCTCATTATAAAACACAATGCTATAATTTGTTAGGAATATCCAGTGATTTCATGCATGGGCTCTTTCCTTTAGATGCTGCAAAAGGTTTTGGCATTTCAGAGCCTTTGGGACAACATAAAAAAAAATGGTGCAAAAGAATAACCTAATCAAGTTTTTAAAGATTAACAGTCATTAATTGTGAATACAGGCAAATCATTGTTAGTTTTAGTCTCTGTATTGGAATTGTTGAAAATACTCCTAATATAGAAAATCAAATTTAAAGCTACAGCATGTAACTTAAAGTAGCACTAGCATGAAATTCCAAATCAGTTCACTCTGCTCCGCCCAGCTCTTCAGATATTTGTTCAAATTACAATAAATGAGGACGCAACAAAACTTACTGATCAAGCAGAAAAAACTGAACATCTCTGACTGGTTAGAGAGGTCAATTATATTCAAAACCATTTAGAAACTAATATCTCTGCACTGCTGTCAATGAGCCTGTGTCACAGGAGGCTTGTTTTCAATGTAACACAGGACACAGATGATTTACAAATCTCTACTTTCAGTTTTAATTTTGATTTTACATACTGTCCCAACTTTTTTTGATTTGGGGTTGTATATACTTGTTTCTAAAGTCGATGTGGTGTGGCCTTTTGAAACAAATAAAAAAGTCCAGTTTCTTAAAAAAATAATAATAATAACATAGACAAGAAAATGAGAACTGTTATTTTGTGCTAGTGCTTTGTGTGTGTGTTTACATCCAGTGTATTGGCTTGTGCTGTTTACAGTGCACAATGCACAGAGGAAATATGTTGCATACTGGCCATACAAAGAAACACAACAGCAACAAACAGCATGCTAGTTTGTGGAGGTATGTACAGACTCTACTTTGGTGCTTGAGGTTTTGCCCACCTGTACTCCTCTATAATGAAAAGGTGACCCATACTCTACATCATAAAGCACAACACATTATATGTTCATCGTGTCATATGTGTAAATTCATGTGACTCTCATGTACATATTCATCTTAGCAGAGAAGGTTCCTGCAGCTACACCGCTGCTGTTTTTTTTTTTTTTTTTTGAACCCCAGCATCTAATTACTTTGCTGAGAAGATGGCAATGACGAGACAGAGCAATGTTCAATATGCCTCACTCTGCCATTTTGTGATGCTTGTTTACTAAAGGGTTTCGTCTATCATAAGGCAGCCAGCAGGTGGCTGGGGAAACGACACAGAAACGTTTCTGGCACTCTCGGGTGGATTAATTTTTGTAGACTCCTAAATTAATTATGACTGATTCTCACACTTGAGTGAATTCCTACATTTCCAAGTTGATCTCCACAATCTGTCAGTGGTACAATAGCTTGTCTCCAGGTTTCTTTGCATGTGCATACAGTATATAGTATACTCCTTAGTTCTGTGGGCTAATCAGTTTCTCAGCGACTATCGGAAGAACACCTTAATGGTAGTCATTATCTACTGAACTGTACTCAGCACAAAAGATGTAAATAGAAGAAATAGTACCCAGTGATAATGGTTACACCTACCATATTTGTTTTCTTAAAATGAACCTAGAATCCAAGGGGCCATCACTGCCACTTTCAGCACACTCCCCTGAGTAAACTCATTCTTTCCTGAGATGAGACCAGGGTACAGCTCTGTGAACGCAATGTGCAGTTAATGACTTGTGAGCTGCTGATTCAAGGTGAAGTGCGCTAATGTTTTCTGCATGCGTTATAGGAGATATCTTCTCAGCAAAGGTGCTGCTTTGTTTTGCAGTGGCTCAATAAAATGTGCCCAAGGGCAGCTGCATTTAAGAGGAAACAGTTTTTGTATTTTCAGCCTTATCTTGCCGTTACAGTCTGTGTTAGATATTGGAAATCCTCACCCAGTTGCATTTCTTTCCTGAATGTTAAGTTACTGTCGGTAACATTTCCTTTTCATGTTTGTTGTCCTGGGGTGCAACTCTGGCCCTGTCTTTGATGGCCCTGTCCTTCACCACAAAGAGCTCTTCACAGGTCTGGCAATTGCAAAACTGAATTTGAAAAGCTGAGAAATAGATTCAAAGCAAAATGTGATTTTACAGTTATAGTGCATTAATTACCATATGTTGTTAAAGAATGTCTGAGAGCTCTATGTGGCCAATACACCATCCAGCAAACAAATCAGTTAAGGTTAACATTTTGTGATCATAGGTTCAGTTTTTTCTTGTTAAGGTTGATTTAGTTAGATATAATTTGAAAAACATTATTTTAATTTAAAAACTCAGTCAAAAATAATTTCAACTTTGTGTTTCTTGTAAGTGCCTGTCAATTAAAACCACCCATGTTTGGCCAGTTGAATGCTTTTTATATGCAACAGTGGTAGTAGCTTAACTCACCTGTGATATGACAACAGGATAGTGAACAGAAAACAGAGAGGGTGATATCAGTGGGATAACATTTAAAACTGTAATGCTGGATTACATGCATGCATGAAATATATGCTGACCATAAACACATTTTCAGTGCCAAATAGAACCTGTTTTGCAAGAACTTTGACAGACTGTTCATAAGCAAGAGATTCTGCTTTGATAAGTATTAGACCAGTGTTCAAACTGTTCACGTTGTCTATAAAGGTACAAGTTCAAGACTGTTTCAATTGTTAAGACTGTGCAAGTCAAACGTTACAAAACTGATAAGCGAGACAACTGGTCCATTTTTATAGACCAGTGCTCAAGTTCCTAAAAAAGGCACAAATAAATATTTATTTTCTGGTATTTATTTCAGGTAATGAACTCATATGTGTTATAATTTTATTTTACTTTTTTTTTTTCAACTACTTTTTCTAAGTGCTTTAGTTTACCACACTAGTTCTTTC
>NW_018127985.1:3517775-3523448 GCF_001952655.1 Monopterus albus | reverse complement strand
TAGCATAGTAACTTCTTCCAGTAATGTAACTGGTAGCTCGCAAAGTAGCTTCCCCATTAAGAGTTTATATAACTGAACACCATATGTAGGCTTTTGCTGCTTCAGTCCAGACATTTAGCACCAACTCTGGATGAAATGACATTTTCTTTCTCTTTCTTTCTTTTGTTTTCCCTTGTGATTAATTTCATGACTTTGCCATTTTTTATTACTGAGGAAAAAGAGCTCATTCTCTCTTTTATAAATCAGTTGAGTGTCACATAAAACACAAGACAAAGGTGACGCAACAGCTCTTACAAAATAACACTATTCACAGCATGGGAAATTACTGTTTCAATTTTATGATTGTGGAAAGCTGTGGAACTGAAACACACCATGCTGTTACGCCATATGTTTCACAGCTTTGTCTACAAGCCCTGACTGGTCCCTTTGATTACACATTGTTAACCATACAACCAGAGTAACACTGCTTGAATGTGCAGTCACTCAAGCCTCAGCAACTTTTGTACAACATGACATCAATGCGAGAAAACAAAAACATTTCCATTGCTATTTTTTTCTTTTTTTTACACTAATGCTCTCCATGTCCAGTGAATTTCATCTTTTAGGAATGCCACTTCGACTCATGCAGACTCTAAGTGCACTGTCAACAGGATTAGTAGTACAGAATAGTTTAAAATGTGGTTTAACTGTATGTCCTTTTTGGTCCCAAGTTTGTTAGTTTGCGGTAGAAAGCAACAGGAAACATGAAAAGAGAAAAGATCAGTGGTACCTGATGAAAGTCCCCAGCTGGACTCCAACTGGGAACGTCACAGATTAAATTCAAGGTTTTTGTGGGTCTGAAATGGAATAGTAAACAGTGGTTTTCTTTTTTTTTGTATAATCCTCTACATAGACCATATACTCACAGTATAAAATGACTTGCAGTCTTTCCCAATTCAGGCAGATAAGTTTATATTAGACTAACTTTGTAACAAAGAGTACTATATCATGTGCTGCCATTTCCATTTGGAAAGGCTGGTCCCATTTCCAAAACCACTGTGCTCCTGGAATATCTGCCTCTCTCAACCAGCAATTTATTGAACAAGGCAGTCTCATCTTTTCCACTCTTCACCGTCATGAGAAGCTGTAATTCTCTGTCACTATCCTCAGCACGATCTTTCTCTCTCCCCCCTCCACGAAGAGCCAAGCTAAGGCAACTTGCATACAAAACAGCTGACTCAATCATCCAGCTGCATAATCAAGATAAGGGAGACGGGGACAGGAAAAGGGAGATGTGAGGACTAATGTAAGATGCAGCTTTAGCAACAGCAGCAAAACGAAAATTTGAGACATTAAAAGTTAGAAGACAGTGATTCACAGTGATGGTAAGAGCTAAGCTGGGGCTGATCTTCTGAATGAGGTTGGTCACTAAAAATTAATACAGTACTTGGACTCTAGTGGCATAATACAAATTGTTTAAAGTTTGTCTTCTTTTCCCTTTAAATGTCAGTGAGACAGTAACATATTATTTAACCAGAGCAGCAATGATACAGCACTCCTACACCTATGTCTGTGGTGCAGCTGAGTGGAAAGCCAGAGAGCTGTTCTTATAGACCTGTCATTTCTTTGGCTGTGACTGGAGGTGTAGGTTATATTAAACATGGCATTGTTTCAGTATTTTTCAATATGCCTTAGACTACTGATCTCCCACCCACTAGCAGCACCACCACCCTCCTCCTCTGACAGAGGATTCACAGTCTTCATTTGTGACTTCAGAGATGGCTAAACATCTTTGCAAATAATGTCTTTGATGACTTAAAGAAGAAATCAAACCATAAAAAGCCTTATGCAATTCATATAAACCAACTAAAATCTAATGGCCACTATAAGATATGCATTTCCCGGACAGATGGCAAAGACGCAGCAAAATCCTCAGCTAATCTGAATGTGCCTGCACAGGGTTCCTGTACAGTAAGTACAGTACATAATACCTTCAGGCCATGCAATGCAACAATAATTTATTATTGTGTTTCAAATCATCTGAATCATACCTTTGCCTTAATGATGAAGGGCTTTGTATAGTATTGTGTCCTGTGAGCTTCATGTGGATGTCGTTTTGTGGCTGTGGTGTGTAGGCTGAGAGGATCTAGCAGTGCTGAAACAAAGCTTTTTTATTTATTGTGTAAATTTCATAAATATACACATATATAAATCACTGTTTACTATTCCATTTACATTAGTAACATGAGTGTAGAATTCTGACTTGCATGTAAATTGTTATCAGCTTCTGATTATGAAAGATGAAAAGTGAAGTTCAGCCGTTCCGGGCTAAGTAAAGCGGCCGGGAGCTGTCCGTGGTGCTGAAGCGACGTCTCCAGCGGGCGGTGTTACTGGAGCTTTTCAGTTGCACACACCCGCTGCACTTTCAGTGGAGCTGTATAAGGTGGAGTGCACGCACAGCTGATGGAAATTGTGTTATAAAAAACGTACTACCTATTAGGTACAATAATGTTCAAATTGATAAAACTTACAAAGGGAAACTCTGACTATTTGCACTATACAGAACATGAATCAGTGTAAAGAACGCTCTCCTGTCTCGTTCACAGTGCATATCAGCTTGCAAAGATCTCACAGAAATGAACTCAAAATGCGTCGACTTCGCATGAGGGTACATAAGTTCCGTTGTGCATTTTGTAAGGATTGTGAGCACTTATTAGTTCTACACAGTATGCACAGCAGCCGAGCATAATAATATTTCTCCTCAAAGCACAACATTTTAACTATAATGATTTATCTTTGCTCCTAGGGAATGCAAACCAAAAGAGACCAAGTATGTGTGTTGGTGTTGGTGTGTTGAAACTGCGTTATTAAAGTATAAAACCCAGCAACAGTGCATCAGCTTACCTGCTTGACGATCACGGAGCAAGAGCCACTTCCCGATACTGACAGCTTAATGTACACCACCAGAAATACAGGATATTTTCAAAGAGATGTGTCTGATAGATCGTAGAGAATAGAAATGGAAGAGAAAACAAATCCCAGTTTTCTGTTTTCGGTTTGGAAATGTACAAAGCAGCGACTGACTGCGTCGAGGGAGATTCTCAAAGATCCATTTAGCGGTGAGTGATTGAATTCAGAGCCGCGCTCCTCTCACCGCTCGCCTTTATGTATGCAGAACAGACCCGGAGCCCTGCTGGGGTTTTTTCTATTGTACCGAGAGCGGACACCGGCGTTTAACCACAGCCAAAAGAGGCGGGTAGGTAGACAGGTATTACTGTATCACTCGTGAAATTGCGGGGCATAAGTACAAGAGGAGCGCATGTTGATCCTCCACTCTAGCCGAAGCAAAGTTTAAATCTCATAATAAGATTGTTTGTCAGCGCCAGGCTATAAATGGTGGCGGGTTCAACACGGAGGCAGGCGGGTTTATGGCAACTCATGCAACTGAAAGGAAAGCGCATGCTAGTCTCGTAAAAACTGAATAGTCGGAGTGAAAAGTATTATTTACGTCACTGAGGCTTTAGGGCTTGAACAGCCTATCCATGAGCATACTTCTCCTCCTTTTTTCACTGAACACAGGCGCTGCAAATGGTTTTGAATTGCTAAATTTCACAGTCAAGATGGGGGCATGCTTAATCTGTTATTACATGAAGGGAGATTTTTTCTTTCCTTGCATAAATGTCCACCGGTCCGACCAGCAGGGGGCCCTTTAATATACCAAAATGAACGCTTAATAAGTTAATTTAGGACTATTTGGTGCCCTAACTCTTAAAAAAAGTTTGTGTCTGCATGGAGCATGGTTGTATTGCCTATCACCTATCATGTTATATTTGCCCATTCTTCTAAATTCATAGCTTTACAGGCATGTGTCATGACAGTTGCAGGCAGTAAGTTGTCCCCTTAGACAAGCTTTGGTCCATGTGATAGTAAAGCCATACATAAAAGTGTTAAATTACTGAATACAATAACCTGCAGAATGCATATTTTCAATATGGACCTGCACTCATGCAGTTTGACAGGAATAGAAGAATATATTAATCTGTTTAAACATACTTGTGGATACCCAGCTGTCTCTTTACTCTCCCTTTGTGTTCACACATTAATAAAATCTACATTTTTCAAAGAATAATATGCAGATCTAAAGGCATGGCAAGGTTCACTGAGCTCCTGCTTGTATAGGATCAACACAAAATGAGCTGAAAAAAGTTCTGAAAACAGAGGAACAGATTATACTATAGTTCCCTGCCAAGATATGGTTGTGACAAAATCTGATCTGTGCCTCAAGGGTTAAACCAAGATTGTTTGTCCCTCTGTAAATGCAGTCCAAGGTTTAATTTATAGAGTGCAGACCGATGTCCTCTGTGATGACGTAGTCTGGGGGATGACCTGAACAAGATGGGAAGCGGCAGCCAGGCTGCAGATGCTCTTCTCTGAGAGTGAACGAGTGGTTGTGTGAGGACTTGGCACAAATGCTGCAATGTCTTGTTTCATTGCAGCAGTCACATTGGAGCTGTGAAATGTGGACATAGACAGTCTGGCCCAGGAAGTCACAGCACTGCAGCAGCTGAGAATGACTGACACAGTGCATCATGCTCTCTAATATCGTCATGACCCCGGGGCAAACCTGATATAAGACCCCATACAGACACTGAAGCCTGTGTTCCCTGTGTTGCAACTGCACACCACCCTGAATTCACAAAATAAAGGTTTACAGCTATCACCTCCCACAGCTGGCAAAGGAAAGAACAGGTCCCAGCCAAAGGTCTTGAGCAGGTAAAATGCCAGTGTTTCTGCTTCAATTCTGAATCCTACCATGCTAAGTAATTCTGTGAATACATTGGAGCAGCACATAGGTGCAGGGCTTTATCTGAAAAAAATCTCTCTTTTTTTGTCTATTTTTAATTCAGGCATAACACAAGGACTCTGCACCTTTCAGAGTGCAGCAGACGGGGTGGGCTTGATGGGTTTTCATAATGAACCTTTTCAGCTGAATTTACTTTGTGTGCACAAACACTTTAATGTCATTCTGGTATGAGCTTTAATTCCCAGTGGGTAGGACTGCCTTATTAATGATGTATAATGTAAAGTGGAGGGTAAATATATATATAAAAGGACATATTTCCTATGTTAAATCCCACTGTATAATGTTGTGATGCATTGTTACCCTGCTACTGGATGATGTGAAGGTTTTGAGAAAGACTAGAAATCAACTTTCTGTTTTATACAAATGGACACTTTATGTAACTAATCATATGATCCAGTGGGGCAGTAGGTTTGTTTACACTGCAATATTTAACCAGTTAAACTGAAAGTTCTGCATTATGTTCAACATGATTTAAACAAAGCAAGAACAGCAATGAATTTTTCATTTAATGATAGTCTTTACATGCTCTAAGCTATGTTTTATGACTCCCCCCAGCAAAAATCAAACACCAGGCTCAATTACTGTTTCTCTCATTTTCCAGTGTACTGTTTCACAAATGACTCAGCCAAGTCTGAATACTGAATACATCAAATAATAGGCAGTTCCCAGTGATATACATTTGATTTCTTAATGCATTAGCTTTTTTGCATGCTGTATACAAAAATTTATATTTTTGCTATAAATCTATATTCATTCATTCATTTTCTACCGCTTAGTCCCTGAACGAGGTCACGGGGTGGGGGGGGGGGGTGGGGGGAGCCAATCCCGGC
>NW_018127985.1:3466247-3517726 GCF_001952655.1 Monopterus albus | reverse complement strand
AATCCATCGCAGGGCTAAATGTATATTATCTTGCAACAAATTACTAAAATAAACTTAAGATTTTGTCTTTATAAATGACTGACTGATTGAATAATATAGTTTAGCCTCTATACAACATCAGTGGATATTGTTCTAATTATTTGGTTCTGTGGGCTTTGGTGTTGTTCAGGGCAAATCAGGTTTTAATTAGTCTCAAACCTTGTGATGTGTAAGGAGAAGTGTAACTGAAGGAAGATGATGCTGGTTCTGGAAATTAACAGCATGTACATGTCATATAACTGAAATTTAGGTTTTCAAATAGCTTAATAGACAATTATATATAAAAAAAGATAGCAATGTTGTTTTTGATATCAGGCACTTTGACTTGTTTTACAGAAGGTTTTTAATGCTTCATATAAATCTGGAGAAGCTGATGCAAAAGAAAAGATTATACTGTCACTAAATGAAGTCCAGTCAGTCTGGGTAGAGAAGGAAAAATGGCAGATAGGTGCAATGTATTATTCAAATCCTTCATTTACTGGCTAAGCCAATTTGGTGCTGAGCCAAGTAACAGGGCTGGCAATAATTTGGGGAAGGAGACAGTGACTGCTGGTTGATATAATGGAATATCTGCTGTCAGCGAAGTGCAGGAGATCCATCTTACTGGAGAAGCAGTAGGACAGACATCTACAGCTGCTACACCAATGATAATGGGAGAAATAGGGAGCTGCATTCAGGTGTTAAATAAAAGCTTTACTTACATATTGTGTTGGTGTTCTCTGAGCAACACACAAACACAGTAAACAAAATGAGTGTTGTAACAGTATGAAGTGATGTGACCTGCGTTTTAATTGTTCCCATGTTGTTTGTTGTCACTTCTGTTTACAGCAAATACAAAATGAAAGGGTGGGATTTCTTTACTTGTCTACTTTCAAAATTGAGCATCCTTTTGCTAGTTTTTTCTAGGAATGCCACTACCTTTAATATTTTTTGTATGTAAAAAAGAAAAAAAACTTGTAACTGTCCAATAAATGTAGTCAAGTTCAAAATACAACATTTGCTTCTGCATCATCTGTTTTGAATGTTTTCATGCAATTCAGTGGATGTTATCAGTTGTCATCACTCCAATAATTAAGTGTCAGATGGGGCAAACCGCACCTACCAATAGGCCAGAAGGTGCATATCATCAAACCTCTGGGCTGCAGTAAATATGACAGGGGAAAAAGTCAGATAATATAACAGCAACAAAATATGTATAAGGAAGAGACAGCTATTCATTTCCTGTTTTAAATCAGTAGTCAACATTATTACTTTATCTTTCCCTCAACATGACAAAGTAGTTTTGTTGCTCCTATTCCTGATACACTATATGCATATTATTGTAACCATGACAATGAAGGTCCACTACATGATGGCTACTGAGTCGACTAGGAGGTGGAATTGGTATAGAGTGACAATAACACATGAGTCTGAAGGTTAGTGAAGTATAAAATGCCATGCAATGGAAATACTGAAGGTTTAATATTCATATACAGTATATCAGCACTTTCCAATAAACACGTGAAAGCCTTATATACAGGTCCTCTTCATATCTTAATCTAAAACAAGCAGTGACGAAGGACAAATTAGAGCTAAAAGAGGAAAGACAAACGTAAAAAAGGTACCAGTTTAATCTGCGCTGCACTAACTGAAGAACTGCACCGAGCAAACCAGCTCTAAAAAATAATTTGCATAAACACTAGGTAGAGCATTGAGTTGGACTAGGTTACGACACAGATCCCAAGCCAAGAGCCTCTGTGGGAGTTCCATTTGCATCTATTTAAATGTTTAGTCAGCCCTGGATAAACTGTTTGAGATAGTAATTCATCTTCTATATCCCACTGTAAGTTTTCAAAAAGTTTTAAATTGCATCTGGAAGGGACTCATAATCATCCCTGAGCAAAGTATTGGTTTTCATTCACATAGATTTGTTGTCAGCTGGTGTGAAACTTCTTTTGTTCTGCTGAAATATCAATCACTCGTCAACTAAAGCGGGGAGACCAATTTGAGATTTATTCTCTTATCAGTGGCTCTGCAGGAGTAGTGAAATGTCGCTTAAGCCAAGGTATCACCTTCGGTGAAGTTTATTGTCTATCTGCTTTGACTGTGTCAAGGCTCATCATCCAGCAGTCATAGTGCCAAACTTACCTCATAATTTCCCCAAGAGCTAGAAAACGTTAGTGTGAGGACCATGCATGCTCTGTAATTTCAGTGAAAATTATGTCCCCTCATGGTGCCCCTCCTCCTTTGTTTCCTGTGAAAATATTTGACAGCTTGGATACCGGGAGAGACAGACAGCTCACAGTGCAGAACAGCGCGTGGGCAAACTCAGCCAACACTCAGCGAGGAGGGCCGAGGCCCCATGGTGGCTGCCTCAGCGTGACCGGTCGGATAAACACACCACCTACACTAAAAGCCTTACAAAAGAGACAAGGCTATTCCAGCAGCTATGACATGCAGCCTGTACCCTGACTCTGCAGTGAACGAGGTTTATTTATGGTTTGGATGGAAGAAAGGCTGAAAATACCTAATACTGGTACTTTCAGCTCTCCCAACTTACGTTTAGAGTCAGCTGCTCCCTTCCAACCAATGGAGCGGAGCTCTGCAAATCATGTCTAAATCATATCGATACACTTACAGGGACTGTACAGTGGGATTATTTTGGCAAGGGATGCAGGACATAAATAATTAAAACTGCCGAAGTGCCTGAGTGTCTGCTTTGGTCATTTTTTTATTTACTGCTTCTTCTCTATCCATTAGCTTGGAGGCAAGAGGGGAAATAGGCCTATGCCTATATTTTACTCATAATACCATGAAGAATTGCACTACAGCCATGATTCAGATACTTACTTAGCCTTGTAGGCTCAATTTATCCATTGTCATCAACACATGCAATTGACAGAATATTTTAATTTGAAGATCATTCTATTTTGTTTGCCTTGCATGCCCTTTTCCACTAAGTTGATGACAATAAGTTTGCCTGAGGTACTAAATGCTTCATTAAGAAGTAAACAATAGGCAACATTTTCACAGATAGCTCCCTAATAAGGACGTTATACTGAATATAGTACAACAACAGCAGCACAATATGTCAGATAAGCTTTATAATACTTCTGTATTTAAATTATTCCAGTTTGAGAGTATTCAGAATGCAGAGCAATCCCCTGCTAGGCCCTTTTATTAACAAGCTTGGCTGCATGCCTGTGAAACCATGAGATCTTCTGACTCAGTGCTATCATTTATACAGTCAGCAATCCTCTCACCTGTCTGCACACATACTGGCAGCCCTTTCATGCCCCAGAAGGGTAAAAATAACTAGTTAATTATTCATCTTGTGGAACTGATGCCACCTTTCATCATTTGAAATGGCTTGAGAAACATCTAAACTAGACAGTACAGATGTAAAGTATACTGTACCAACAAAAATATAGCAGAGGTAAAAGTTTGTTAGTCAGGAAGGATGTGCTGCCCATTCAGGTTACCTTACATTGTGTAGTAGTTCAGTAACTATGTGAGCTAATATAAAGGCAGCCCTGCTAATATTAGTTGATACTTTATGTCAGACGCATATTTTCCAGGGAAATTCAATGTTTGCACAGAAGAAAATATTGCTGACAGCGTCACATTATTCTTGAGTTTAAAATACACTCATATGAATAATATTCCCAGAACAACTACTGAATATGGCACTTTCGTAAATAATGATTCAGGTTTTATGTTAGCAAAGATTTAGTTTAGCAGTAAATGAATGTTCTTCTTTTGTTTTTATTGTATGTAAATCTGGTTTTTACACTGGCCGCTACTCAGTCACACTTCATCCATCCAACCATCCGCTTGTTCCTGGCATGATCAGGCTATGAGACAACAGGCTCTTTGGCACAGACACGTAAAAGGCCCCCAACTCTCCTTCACTTCAAGGCTCACAGACTGAGTAACCCTGTGATTTGTAGTCAGTTTGTGTCTTCCTGTAGTTACAAATTTTGCACCTGTTTTTATTTGTTTTTTTTTCTACTTATTTGTTGTTGTTTTGCATTTCTTTGTAGTTGTTTTGTGTGACTTTTTGTCTTTTTGTATATTTCTGTAGTTGTTTTTGTTGAAAACAAACTTAGGGGTCATTTTCTACCTCTTTTTGGTCATTTTGTATCGATTTGTCATAATTTTGAATCTATTTTTTTGTCATTTTGTTGCTTTTTGTAGTCATTAGATTCACTTTCAAACAGAAAGGTTAACGGTCCCTCTAAGGTTCTCTGGTCTAGTGACCCCTACATGACTTCTGGACATGTCACCAATAAGAAAGACAACATATAGAGTCAGACTTACATTAACATCCACACAGCGTGTTATGTGTGTATCCAGCAAACATTACATTTCAGTTTTACAGCAGTATAAACTAGAATTAACTGCCTCACAGTTGTATGTCTCCACCAGCCAGTGATGTTGCAGTTTACATGTCTGTGCATTCATATAATATATGAAGGAACTTAATAAAATATGTGTATTTTTTGCTAAGTGAAAGCTATGACTATATTAATTCTAGTGAATAATTTACAGTGAGAAACATGCTGTCTTAACTTGGAGACAATTACAGAGGAATACAGAGGAATATCAGAGCTTTGTCACATCTTCCTTGAATCCAAGTGAATGTTTGTGCCAAGTTTGAAGAAATCCCCTCAAGGCATTTCTGAGATTATGTGGTCATGTGACTGGGACAGATGTGAGGTCAAAATGATTTTAAACTTTGACATTTGAACACTTAAACCTATTCAGTTCATCCCTGAGTCCAAGTGAAGTCTCAAAACAAGTAGCCACAGCTAAACATAGACACTAAATGATTAAAACAAGACACAAAAATCTCTTTTCTTGGGGGAGCTTGACCCTATGTAGGATGGTGGGGTGCCCTTAACCTGTCTGTGTCCAGTGTCTCATAATCTGTCCATGCATTAGAGGTTTTGTCTGGGCTGGTGTCTGCCATTCAAAAAAGACCATCACTGTAGGAAAGCATATAACTAACTACCTCTTATCAACTTATGCTATGTGTTAACTGTTTCTTAATGTTCAGCTTTATTTCACAGTATTAAAAGAACCAGTCAACATTGTGGGAAATACATGCATTCACTTTCTTGATAAGTTGAGAAGACCATTTTTATGATAAGCAAAGCCAAGGGCTGCTAGCGGTAGTTTCATATTTTCTGGAGGGATATGAAAATAGTATTTATTTTTTCATTTACCTCTCCAAAGCAAATAAACATATTTTGCAGAATGAAGTGTTCCTCAGTTCAAACAATAAACAAAACCATTATAGAAATAATATACACATGCATGCTGATGAAACCTTCCTCATCCTACACAGTGCTGTTTGTTTTTTCATTCACAACAACTGACTCATGGTAGAGGATGTAAACAGAGTGATTGTGGATCAGAGGCCAGGGAAGTGGACTGAGGCATGAATGTGCTGTGTGTCCACATCCCTCTCTCAGTCATTTCAAGCCGGGTGCTGGTACAGTGCTGTTGCTTGTGTGTCTGTCTGCAGGGAGCGAGCGACGAGGCGCCCACCAGTCTGCATCTGTCTGACTGCAGCCGGGGAGCCCGGGCCTTGCAGTGCCCTATCCATAAGAGAGCTGAGCCCAGCAGGCAGCCCACACAGCACATACCGACAAAAGGACATCCACCTACACTGTGTTGTCTAAATGATTCCCCGGCTCATACAATGATGAAAAAAGGTACAGCAGATTGTGAAGTGTATGATCAGTGGAAGTTGTTTAGAGAAATATTTGCCTCAGTTCCTGTAAAACTTTTCATTACTGCAGAGTTGCTTGGAATAAAAGACAAGAGTGAAAGGCTGTGAGGTAGTCTATGATTTCTGACAGACAGTGCAGAGGAAGGGATTGTTCTGATAAACTCTGGCTAAAGTTGTTTCCTTCTTTTGAGCACCACTGTATCTGTAAAGGGGAGAAGGAGGCAAGTGAAGTGCACTCACACACAACAGCGACATGTCCAGCTATTGTTGCAGGCTTTAAACCAATAAAAGCACAGCACTGATACACAGGCACGTATGCACAGTTCTGTGAAATGTAGTTACGGCTTCTGCCTCTTGAATTTTTCACCAAGATTTTGATCTATTACAAACTCCCCCATAAGTTTATTAGCTTGGCATTTTAATTACTGCTCAGAGGAATCTATTCTTGAACTCTTATTATACTGTACAATATTTGTAATAACTTTGTTCATTTTAAATTACCGATTTGCAAAATTAATACAGGGATACTGTTAGGAGAGCACTAGATGTTATTTATAGTAAAACCTACATTAATTCACAAAGAAGTAGTACTGCTGGCTTTAATTGAATTTGCAAAAAGTAAAAAGTACTTAGCAGTACAGCAGGAGTCCAAACTAATCTGCATTCAGCCTTATACTGTGTGGATGTGTAACTTTAATACTGGCCGAGTCATCCGAAATATTGGAATCAACTATTTGCTGTGCCCAATTCCACATGAGTTGCCAGGTTTTTATGCCCACCAGAGGATTTTTGGAGAAATAGGTTTTCAATATTCTGTGTGTAACCCTTCAAAAAAAGGCTGTTTGCTTTAATTTGAAAAGAACAAACAAACAAAAAAAAAAAACAGATGGCCTCAGGCCTGCAGGGTCTGCTTAATTAAGCTAGAATACAGACCTGACAAAAAACTTGTTTTATGAATCAATGATTTATTGTGCAATAAATTTATCTTAGTGAATTTTTCTGCTCCCAAACTTCAAATAAGCTTTTTCTTCCAGTCCTGAGCAAATACGATACTGCCGCTTACAAACAAAGTTAGGAGCAGTTATGAACAAAGTGAAGTCGTGCATGGGCCTGGTACAGCACAAGCTTCTAATTGTCATCTGGCCACTCTGGCCTCAGTCACCACATGGATAATATTGAGCTGGCACAAAAAGCTCTGCAGGGATTTTAGATAGTTCCAGTTACTGATCTGTGAATTAGCATGAAGGCTGTTTCAGTCACAGAGAATTGTGAGTTCCATGCAAAAGAGATTTGAGCTGCTGTAACATAATATACCAATCCAGTGCTCAGGCATTAAACCATATTATGCTCCCTCTTTGGGCCATGCACTTAAAGTATGTGAATATGTGTGTTCAGTAAAGTTTCTTAAGCAAGAGATTTAACCTCCTCTTCTGTAGTAATGTAAAGACACAGAAGATGTACAGTATGTGTCTGTGGCCTTGTTTTTCTGTACTGGCCCCCACAATGTAGTTTGTCAAATTTTACAAAAATAGTGGAGTGTAAGGTTAGAACAAGTGTTGGCTTTGGTTAAGTGTTAAGGTGAGGGTTAAGGTTAGGCAAGTAGCAGTTCTGGTTAAGGTTAGGGTAAGTCTCCTGGAAATGAATGTAAGTCTATGTAGGGACCCAGTAAGTGACAAAAACAAGGATGTGTCCTTATGTGTTTTACTATACAGTAGCTCTACTGTGTTCATATTTTGTTGATTGTATCATGAAATATTGATCACTCCTCAGGTCCCATCTGTTTAACTCTGGATTATTTTATGAGGTATTTACTGTACTGCCTGTGTCATTAATACTCTGCTGGTGTCTCTGGAAACCTGCACAGAGACATCGAACAGTGTAAAGGCACACAGTAGTTGGGCAGATAAGCCTGCACAGTGCTCAAAATTGAAATAAAATTTCAGGGAAGAACCCTCAAGCCTTTTTCTTCTCAAAAGATTTTAAATGTTTCCTTCACTTCCTGCAAATACATCATTTAGTTGTGGCAGAATAGGAGTAACACCTGAATGCTGTCATCTGAAACATCTGTGAGTTCCCCATGATGCTAACACCATGGCATATCTGAACTTTATTTTGATTAGGATTGTGACTAGCGGAGGTAATCACGCATTTCACTTTCTGAAAAAGCTGCTCTCAGAGGAAAACACTTTGAATTGAGAGACTACAGCACTGGGAGGTCCCTTAGAAGAGACTGTATATGAGCCAAAAGAAAAACAAGTCAGGATATCGCTTCTGGCTTTATGAAAGATGCAGTGCCAAGGAATCAAAAACCAGCTACTGTAAGCTTGAAAAAGCGATGTTTGTAATAATTACTGTACATTTAAAAAAATTGCTGTAATCCTCAGGGACTATTCAGTGTGCTAGGAAGCATTGTGAATACCACCACATGCAGTATTTACAAAGGTGCTGAATATGCAAATCAGCAAGTATAAGGTGTCGGCAAGTCTGTAAAAACTGGTCACGAAGAGAACCAAAAAGCACAAGAAACACAGGCCATAACAGCAGAACTGGCCTCTGATGATCTGGCATCAGAAATAACCGAAAGCTTTAATATTCTCTGTTTATCGAGTCAAGTTTTGATGTTACTAATTCTTATGATTTTAGTGGGTTTAACTGGTAATAGTTGTCCCTGGTAGGCTAGTGGTTAATGCACAGTGCTCTTACTGCTGTGGCCTGGGTTCAAGTCAGGGTTGCGTCAGGAAGAACATCTGGTATAAAACACGTGCCAAATGTCAACATGCGAGTCGTGGGTGTGACAATTCGCTGTGGTGACCCCTAAGCGGGAAAAGGCCGGAAGTGACTTTCGTACACTTTTAAGTGGTAATGTTCAAGGCTGTTTAAAACTATAAAATAAATAGTTTAATGCAACTTCCTGATTAGGGAATCAGTGATGACTGAAATTAACATTGGAATATTGACATAATTTTCACAGTCATTTAAAAACAATCTAAATGAACTAGTCAATTGTTTACTCATTATATTACACACATTATAATTCTGATGCCATGTCTTAGAACACAACTTGATAGAGTTTAATTATATTGTTCAACCATGAACAGTGTTAATAGTATGCCAGCCTTCTCAACAGTGTCTCAGAGAGTTAAACTAGCCAGCAGCAACCTAACAGTGTTAACAAGCTGACCGGCTGTAGATGCCTAAAGGTGACAACTAAGCAGCAACTCTTTGATTGGGCATGTTGCTCGGGTGAATTCCATCCAAACCGGCTGACTGTTAAGAGGGGAGGTGGTGTTTAGAAAGTTATATCAGAAAATGTTTTATATAAAATATCTAGCTGTTTACTTATTACATAATATACACTATCCTTTAAATTTCCTGTCCTTAATAACACCTTATGTCAACTAAATACTGTTCGAAACAAATATGGTCTTAAGTGGCCTTTCTCAACAGTGTCTCAGAGAGTTAAACTAGCCAGCAGCAACCTAACAGTGTTAACAAGCTGACCGGCTGTAGATGCCTAAAGGTGACAACTAAGCAGCAACTCTTTGATTGGGCATGTTGCTCGGGTGAATTCCATCCAAACCGGCTGACTGTTAAGAGGGGAGGTGGTGTTTAGAAAGTTATATCAGAAAATGTTTTATATAAAATATCTAGCTGTTTACTTATTACATAATATACACTATCCTTTAAATTTCCTGTCCTTAATAACACCTTATGTCAACTAAATACTGTTCGAAACAAATATGGTCTTAAGTGGCCTGTGTCATGGCTTTTATTGGTTATTTCAGACAAATTGTAACACTTCCTCAAAGAGCCAGAGTATACTGGTTTATAAAAATTTCTCAGCACAGTAACATCTGTATAAGGAGGTAGCTGCCACAATAGCTGCAGGTTGTTATTATTTGGGAGGTCTGGGGTCTTATCCTGAATTAATAACATGAAAGAAGGAGGTCTGCAGGGAACTCTTTTGGCAGGTTCATCGTAGTCAATTACTGAGTGAATATCTCCGTCATAAAACCTCAAGCAGTGTTTGGAGCTTTAATATGTTTCAAATATGCCACCATAGTGTGATAGGTTAAGCTTTATTCCTGTGTCCAGGGGTTAGCATATCATGGCCTTTATACAAAGGGCAGTGAATAATCTGCTCTCTGAAAGAACTAGTTGCATGTTACCTCAGTGAAAAACTTAAATATTTCACCATGCACAGTTCTAAAAAACTAAGTATAAGGTTTGTTTATACTTAGACTTTCAAAGGTAAATTATGATCAATTGTTTTTGTCAGGGACAGTAGCTTGAGGAAATGATGGAGGTCACATAATACAGAGAAGAGGTTTGACTGCTGTATTTGGTTGGTCTCACACTTACAAACCAAAGAGCCCCAGAGACAAAAGCAGCATGTAGGAAGGACTGCTCACAACAGCTCCTGCCTTGTTTCTGTCCTGCAGCTCTCATGTGTGAGGCATGAGGCATATGGAGGCAGTCAGCTGCAAAGCCCACTGGCTGACATAAAATTATCTAAAAGTAAATGTGACATTTTTGGAAAGTACTTTTTTGTGTGCTCTCTTGAATCAGATGAGAAGTTCAATACAACCGCTTGAACCTCACTAATTAACATGTTATATCTCACATGCTGGGAGTGGGGGTGGATTGGATGTGCATGTTTGTTATCAATAATGCCTGTGAAATAATTTGATTGAGACTTTTTTTTTTGCCGTGTGCATCTATGCATAATTATTGTATATGGATTTGGTGTCAGACCAGCAATTGTCAGTGGCTGGTTACTGGAGCGCACCTGCTAGACGTTTAGCAACATCTCTCATCTCATCCACACCCTGCTATAGTGATCTTTCTATGCAGTTAATTCTACAACATATTATTTATGAGGCCACCAACAGCCCTGAATTTCTCAAAAGTACTGCATTTTTTATTTTATTTAGTAATATTTAGTGTTAGAGTTGAGGTTAACTTAATGAAGTCGTTTTCTCTCTTCCCTTCCAAAGTGATGTTTGACAGCTTTTGTGAGGTGTCGATCTGAACATGGAACAAGCTGCTATCATCTGTAGTTTTTTCACACCTTTTTTTTAACCTAAATATGATTCTAGTGAGCTATTATGTGAAGTTATAAACATGAAATTGCTTTTCAACTTGAATTATCAGGGGAGACAAAAAATCTAAAATGATTCTATGAATTCCAAAGAGACTTTCTGTCTCTGGACTACAGTTTTGTTTTTGTAGGTCTGTTAAAGTCTACAGTGGGATCTTCAATCACAGAATTACGTGAGTCCGTGATGCCTCCAGGCAGATGTCACTGGAGCGGCACAGTTGCAATCACAGTAATCCTTCCTCGGGTGTCTTACGCTCCATTTGATGAAACCATTAAAATGATTCTGGCATCTCTGCAGCTTGGAGTGGGTCACAGCAGAGCGATGATGACCCTGATTACTCTGACCACAGAGATGAAGCCATACGCTTGCTGCCAAGCCAACACCTGCATATGCGCAGGTGAGTGAATCTGTAAGTGTGTTTGTGTACTGTAGCGCTCTACTGAATATTTCATTCAGGTCAAGGGCAAAAAAACACTTGTTCGCCAACACAGTGAAATACAGACCCACTAATGGCAGACATATGGACACTAAAGTCTGTGTTTTAATTGATGAATTAGATGAGTGGTTCTTATTCAACTATTCAACATTAAGATACACTTTCAATTTATTGTTTCCCCGGCTAGTATATCATTTCAGCTGTCCCTTGAACAAAGAAAACTGACTGAGTACACAAAAAGGCCCATTTTATTTTTAAGTTAATGGTGGCTGATGGGTTGTGTTAGTCATTTGCAGTGGTCACTTCAACATATTTTACAGCTGCATTACTTGATGACACTCCAGAGAAACAGACGTGTTCAAATGAATTTACAGAGAAATGTGATGCAAAGGTGGATTTTTTCTTTTTCTGCTCAGTGCAAAATCGTCTGCTGTACAGCAAGAGGTTCAAAACCAAGAAACAAACCATTTCAAAGTCGTAGCATGGTTAAACAGCATGTACCAGACAACACAATAACACATGAGTATTCATTATTATGCAAATTACTAGGTTCTCTTTAGGGGCTCCATGATTTTATTTTCAATTATACACCGTTTTCAGTCACCTTACAAGTTTTCTTTCCTCTTTCGTTGTTTTTTGAACATCAAATCCGAGACAGCCTGGGCATTAAATTAAAGTCCAAATGGAAGTTTCAGAGGATGCCTTAGACTCTTTGGTTATGCAATGTCACACAGAATGAAAAAATTCTCATTAAAGGATTTATAAAAATCAGGGTGAGTGAATGAACAAGCTGCTGGTTGCTTCACATGGGTCTCTCTCTCTCTCACGGATTTTATTAACAGTGTAAAATTTTCAGGCATGATTTCAGCCTGTTCAATTTGCTAAATGAAAACTTTGTGAAGCATTTCTCCTTGTTTGGTAATACAAATACATGTTCACAAATATATGAAAAAGCCATTTCCATCCTAAAGTTTGCATAAACATCTAAAGAAAAACACCAAACAAGCAGCACAAACATTATTAATATCCTCATAGCAGTGAGAGTCATGAGATCAGGCCTGACTGTCACTATCACTGACAGTATTTGTGAATAAGACCTGAAATGAGATAAACACAACTATTTAGTTAGCTGACTATACAAAAAGTGCAAGATAATTATTCTAAACTGATTTTTGGCCACATCTCCTGGCAAATGTGATTGCAGTTTGCATTAATATTTATTGTGCTACTGTGTGCTGAACTAGTGAGGCATGTGGGACAGTTTAACTTTAACACAAAAACAGAGCAAATAAAGTTATGACTTTTTGCCACCAGTAAAAATTGTCCATAGACTTATAATGTTGAGCCGCTACATCAAACGTAATACAGCTCTGATTAAACATGATAATTGTACTTTATGATCACCAGTAGTTTTTGTAAGGCAAAGCAACTTTAATTATAGAAAACATTTCATACACAGGGGCAATTCAAAGTGCTTAACACAAAGAACACAATACACACAAATAGATGAAACATTAATATGCATATAAAATGCACACCGGTAGAAAAAGCAAATTAGATTAAAACCTTAAATAAAAGCATGTTATCATAGTTACTGTGAGCATGTTAGCGCACTGGCATTAACATTTAACTGTAAAAGTGCAGCCTCTCAAAGCCATTAACTGAAGCCAAAAATAAAGATAAAACATTTGTAAAATGAGATAAAATACATAAAGCCAAAATAAGAACAAATAGAAAATAAAAGGCTTGAAGCAGAAATCTAGTAGTTACAATGTAGGAAGTACAGCATAGAGACCAGTCAAACAAAGGCACAGGAAAACAGCAGAGTTTTCATTTTCAACTTGAAAGTGGCTCGAGTTGGAGCACATTTAAGGTCATGAGGAATTTGGTTCCATCTGTGTGCAGCATAGTCGCTAAAAGCAGCTTCACCCTGTTTGGTTCCAACCTGAGTTTCTACCAACTGACTGCTGCTTAAGGATCTCAGAGCCCTGCTGGGTTTGTACTTTTCAAGGAGATCAGAAATGCATTTTGTAGCCACTCTTTACAGTAACAAATACTATTCTTGTCAATGTGTGGACCAAAAGTCAAACAATCAGAATAAATTATGAAGTAATAAATGCATTAGGCACCTTCAATACAATCATTATTTACTTATTTCCATCTAAAAATTCAGTCATCAGTGTCAGTATTTATGCTAATATGAGACTATTGTCAATGTAGATGTTGCAGAATTGAATTACAGTCTGTGAGATTTAAAAAGCAGTTCAGAAATAAGAAATGTATATTATATTGACAGTTTGCTCATATCTGTAACTGGCTGATCTCCTTCTTAAGAATGTGTGAAATTTTCTATTATGTTGACAGGCACAGACAAGGGGGGGTGGGGGTGGACAGAGCACTGTAAATATGTGATTATGAAGGAATAACTTCAGATGATCTCACCATTAAAAAGCAAATTACTTAATCAAAATTTTCTCTTCCTGGAAATGCCGGGAAAAACCCTTAACCATTATGGTTTCCATGCAGCCTTGTTGCAAGGCAGCGACATGCACAGTATAGTTAACCTCTGGTGACTGAAATCATGCAGTGAGGAAGCAGTAGATTTAGTTTTGTGAATATAAAGTGGAGGAGGATATTGTGGCTCTTAAGTTAGTGAGACTGGTGATGTAAGGCATGTAAAGGCAAGTTTTTATCAGCTGAAGTTATTAAGTAAAGTTAAGTTATTTCTTTCATTCAATTACCTTGAAATTGCAATTCATGCTTTTATAACTGGTAGACTGGATTATTGTAATGCACTTTATTATGGAGTTAACAAATAATCGATTCATAAGCTTCACTGTCTTTTGACTGGCACCTGTAAATATCTCCTGTCATGGCTTCTCTTCACTGGCTCCCCATAAAGTACAGAATAAGCCGATTTTTACTTTTAAGGCCCTGTACTGTATTTTTGGCATCACCCTATGTTAGTAACCTTGTTCAATGGCATGAGCTGACTAGAGCTCTTAGATCTACTAGGTACAAGAGGTGGGGAGACCGGGTGTTTGGCATAGCAACTCCAACACTGTGGAATACATTACTGCTTAGTATTAGAGCTTCTTCTGATTTGTCTACTTTTAAAGCACTTTTAAAAACTCATTTATTTGCTTTGGCCTATGAATCCTAGTATATGTCCTATCCTTGCTTTTTGGGTTTTAATCTTCTTAAATGTATTATTTATATCTGCTGAATCCAGTGGGGGTGATGTATTTTAATTAGTATGACCACTGATTCATGTTATATTTTTATTTCTTATATTTTAATCCTTTCATTGCTATTTAATGTGTTTCTTTTACTATGAAGCACCTTGGTCATGTTGTTGTGTTAAAGTGCTATATAAATAAACTGATTTAATTTGATTTAAAGGGGTGATATAAAGCAGTTTGTCAGATTGTGCAGCCCAGATAAACAGCCTACCTGATCAAGTTAAAAATAGTTAGGAGTGGCAGTAGGACAAGCCATATGAAGATGTTTAGTTTCAACAACCTACTGAGTAACTAACATCAGTTTTTGGAACTATGGGTGTGATTATCGGAGAAGCACTGATTTTCATTCACAGATATCAAATGTTTATGCAAGCAAATAAAAACTGTCCATGATTCACATGCACACCATGTGGGAATGATTCTATTTAGAGACCAAACGGAGGCAAAAATGGAAAAGACACAGCAACATATGCTGTGACAATTAATCACATTACAGGGTGTGAACTTTCTGTATCCTGTCTCATATCCTACATCACTGCATGCAAACTGTGGAATCACATAATCACTTAGTAATATGTCTTGTGCTGTAGAAGAAAATTACCCATGGGTGCTTTTAAATGGAGTCTTGAAATGTATCTAATCTCACATGAAACCCCACCGGAGGTGACAGGAAGGTGCGCTACGCCACAAATGTCAGAAGTGTTTTATGTTAGGTTTCAAATGTTTATGTGTATGTGAGTGTGAGTAATGCTAATGTTTTAAGTCAAACATTTCTTTACCTTTCTGTATAGACATCTAGAGATTCATTATGTTTGCTATCAGTGTAAATCTACTGATGGCCAGTCATTCAATCCACCTCTTTGGCTCAAACTTAAATATCTTTACTGCTATTGGATAGATTTCCTTGAAATTTGATGCACACATTCGCATGCCCCTCAGGATGAACTGTAATTACTTTAGTGCTCTACTGACTTTTCATTTAGTGTCATAAACAGGTCCAAATTTTAATTTGCCCCATACTTTGGTTCACCCGCAAAAAATATTATACTATTCCATCTTTCTCAGTTAGTTTGTGTGTTAGCATACTAACATGCTAAATAAATAGTTTATATTAATGTAGCACATTTTCATGCACAAAGGCAATCGCCACTTGACTATGACTTATTAATGATTTCTGGGACTTAACACAAAGCACGCACAAAAAATAGATAAAACATTAATATGTATACAAAATGTACACAGCTGGAAAAATTAGAATGCAAATTAGATGAAAACATTAAATGAAAGCATGTTATCATTGTTACTGTGAGCATGTTAGCATGCTGGCATTAACATTTAGTTGTAAAAGTGCAGTCTCTCAAAGCCATTAGCTGAAGCCTATAGTTTTGTTGGTCCTGTGCCAACTTGCCTTTGCTCTTGCACCACTTTTGAATTTTTATTTGGTTTGTCTTGATAATAACATGTAAAACTTGAAGCTACTAAGAGTTCCAAGCACATATTGATCTGTAACACTTTTTAAATGTTTTCTTGTTAATTATCAAACAACTGGCTAATTTAGAATCTGGTTATCTTAATTTTAAAATACAGTACAAGTTGAACCATCATCATGAAATCAGCCATCAGCAATTCATTAATGCTACAGAATGGCTATCGTAAATCTCTAAAGCACCATGCCAGGAGGGTATTTTATTTAATACCCACCAAGAATTGCAATCTGACCACAGGTGTCTGCTTTCATTTAAACTGAGGAAAAAACCTATTAACCTTTCATATTGCCCAGTGCATATATAAGAGTTGGAGTCCCAGAAATCATTAATAAGTCATATCAAGTGGCAGAACCAAGACCCTGCAGTTATGCATGTGCACAAAACTTCACCGGGTTCCCTCATGTATATAGAATCAAATTGTGCAGTAAGTCATTAAGGAGGATGAAGACAAGGTGGAAGATTTATGAGGGAGTCTTGAAAACAAAAGTAGGAAATGAATTGGTCAGTACTGAGTGAGCTCTCTGTTGGTAGTAGAAGCTTCCCTCTCTCTTTCCTAAGTACTGACATCACATCGCAGTAGGTTCAGACCACATCAGGCTGTAGTGGTGTAGTCAGGACTCATTGCTTCAGTAAAAAGACACAAAAACTGAAGCTGAGTTTTCAGTGTTTAAGGAAGATAGATAATTCTGTCATAAAAGAAAAACAGACTCGTTATTTTGATGAGAAACAGCTGGTGTACTGCCAATTAGGCACTGAATTTACATTATTAGTAAAATTTGCTGCTGGCAGTAATGTTTTGTTTTTTTTCAGTTGTGCATTAGCTCGGAAAGAAAACTGCCTCTCAACAGACAGGCTTTTTTGTCCACTCTGTACCAGAGAAAGATGTTATTTTGGCAGAAGTTTTGGAAAAATTTGCAGAAAAAGCAAGTCACTGCTTAGAAGTTTGAAATCAACATGACAGGTGGAGTGAAAAATATGGGATGTGACTGTGCTCTTAAAAGGCTCTAGCCTACATTGTTATATAGCTGTATTTTGAAATCAATAAATCATGAAAAATTTGTCTCACAGTTGGCATTTTAAAGCCATCCACAACACATCAGAAATTTCAACAAATACTTAAAGTGACACCAGACATTTTAATGCCATCAAATTCATGTCGAGGCTTCAACAGTCTGGACTGAACTTCTTCTAAACCTCGAAACTCAGTTTGCTAATAATAACATGGTCGTAAGTGACAGTCTCAAAGGCTAAATGAAAAAAATTAGACCTTCTGACCTTTATACAACAAGAATCTTTATATTGCTGATTTAAAATTCAGAGGACATTTTCACTCTTTCAAGGAGGTCATGAAGGTGAGATGGGTACTGAATAGGAAGACATTTGAAATGATAATTTTATCAGCTAAAAATATTGATGTCATTTAAATTTATCATCATGATAAACTTTGCTCAGTTAACATTCAACCTGCATTACAAAGTGATGTGCATATTTTTCAGCATGTTTCATGAGTCAAAATGTACTTTTCATTGCACATTTCTCATCAGATGTTCAGTCTGAAAAAACAGAATGAACAAATGCTGGAATCCTTTTGTTAGCCCCTGGTTGGTCTGTGATCTTTATATGAAGCTGAGTTGGATACAGGGATTAAAAAATATTAATAAAAACAAAAGCAGCTTTTGTATCAATTCTACTTTTGTAAACAGCAGTTTTAATAACTTACAATGATAAGAGGATTTACTGCAGCCTTGTGAAATTTGTGTGTATTTTTCTGCCTCTAGATTTTAAGAAGCAGCTTCCAAAAACACATCAGAATGAGAATCAGTTTATTATTGCTACTTTTTTACTACTTTATTATTGTGATTGTTAATACTTATTGCTTATTGTCCACATTTTGATCTCCAGTCATGTTTCTTTGCTAGCCACTTGTTAACTCGGGCTATTTTTGCAGTGAGGAGTAACATACAGTCATTAAAGACCAAGTCCCTAAATTAGATTCCCCAGTTTCTCTAAAATACATAGTTTCTCAAATATTTGCCTGTCTGTATTATAATTTGTGATATTAATAGTGCCATTTTGTGCTAGTATTGGAGAAAAATACTGTCAGTTTTGCAGAAAAGCTTGAAAACAGAAATAACATGATACACACCTTCACTGCCTCTATTGTGAAAGGTTTTGTAGATTTCAAGCAATGGAATCCTTTTGTAAGTCAATTTTATTCTACAAGATTTTTTCATTCTTCAAGATTTCAAGATCATTCGGAGTCATAGTCTTTGCAATACTGAAGGTCCATCTGCTAGCAGCATTGGCTGATGGATTAGACAATAACTGATGTTGATAAACCCAGGACTGGACCCCTTTTTTGAAGGAAGAGTTAAAGCCCCCTCCTACCTCTGTAAGAGGCTACAGCTTCAGTAAGAATACTATATAGTGGCTTGGTGGGGCACAGCTGAATTTATATTCTGCATGTAACAACCAAATCCAGATCTGAAGATGTCTGAGGCTTTTGGTATTTGTTAGAACTGTCAAGATTCCTCCTTTTGTGTCAAACACTTGAATATTGCCCGCTGACATGGAAAATAATACAACCCTCCTTATCCCTGGGTAAAACCTACTGTATCCATCAACAGTAAACATATTGTTTGTGAATTAAGGGCATATGATGCTTTCATTTCTTTCCTAAAACCCTCTGTGGCTGAGACCCAGTGAGTGGTTTTGTAAAATCCAGGATCCAGCACATAAATCAAAACCAATTGGGCTTTTGGGATCAGTAGAGTAATTTATCTATCACAGTGTGTCATCTAGTCATACCTATCATCAGTATACACTCTGATCCTGTGAATGCCTCACCTACACTCCAGCACTGATAGTGGCTCCCAACCCAGTATGGCATGTTCTGTTTATCAAGATCCTAGAGGTCATCTTCAGATCCTTTCTTAGACTTGGACTTCCCTGTTTCACTGACCTCATTCAGCCCTAAGCACTTCACCCCTCCCACACTTTCCTCTGTGCTCCCTAATACTCTGACCCCATTTTGTCAGGGGTTTTAGGGTTAAAATACTGCAAAGCCACCAGATACCTTGCATCATTTAAAACCCTTCTTTTAAAGATCTCTTTCCGAATACCTTTTAAAACAGATTCATTAAGAAAAAAGGATATTCCTTATTTTTTAGTTATGACGACAAAGGACATGCATTATCTTGTCCCCCTAGACATTCCCCTGTACATGTTTGTTTGAGCCTTTCCTTGTAGAAACCTTTTTGACAAAAACAGAAGTTGATCACAACAAAATAATTTAATGTTTTCTAGGTTTAATATTTAACTAAATTAAAATCATACATATGATGTTTAACAAGCTAAGTGTTTAACTACATCCTGAATTATGTGTTTGATAAAATAAATATTTTACTAAAGTTAAATAGTGAAAGGGCTACACTAATTTTTTCACAGATTAAATGTAGATATGCTCACCCTGCATTACATTATTTTCTACCTGAGGATAGCTGGATTCAGTAAAATTTGTATTGTCCATAAAAAGTACAGTAAAACAAGCTCTAATAGAAAGATGATTGTTGGTTAGTAAGAGACGCAGGCCTGGATAAAGTAGATAGAAAGCAGTTAAAATGTAAAGCTCCACTGAGCTCCTCCACTCAGTACTACAGACATCAGACAACATTTTTCCTTATATCTGAGGATAAACCTCAAATGTAAAACAAGAAGAAGCAACATACATTTGCAGATCTTTGATTCTAACAGGAGACCTCACAGGAAATTTTATTTTGACCTAAAAATAATATGTCCTTATTTGCAACAACATACTGCTTTAAAATTAGAGGCTGCCCCAGGCAGTCCTAAGCAAGAGACTTTAATTTTTAAACAACACATATGTGCAGTTTTTCCACTAATGATTATTTTCAGTGGCAGTCAAAAGAAGTAAGCTGCTACACTAGTCCACATTAGAAACATTCAATTATGAATACAGTACAACGCTACGCAAAGACTCCTCATGTATTCACAACACAAAGCAAAGCTGAAACACAGTTTAATTAAAAACCTAGGAAATTATCTTAGCTAACATTCAGAAATATTTTTCTGTTAATATAATACATTCAATTCAATACAATTCAAGACTGACCCTTTGTGAATCTCTGCCTTACATTTTTGTATTATGCAAATCATTTTTTGTTTGTGGGTACACTTAAAAGAAATAACTGTGTTATAGAAAAGCAATGACGCCTAGGAGGGGACATACATTTTTATTTTATTCTCATATGTCCCTTCTCGGGCGCCGTAAAAAGCTGCAAAAACAGTATCATAGTTCTACCAGAAGTAGTTGTGGCATAAAAGCTTTGATTGTGTGTAATTATAATGCTGTTTTCTAATGTGGCAGCACAGATGGTGCCACAGAGCTTGAATATTTATATGCTCAGTGTCAGTGTCCATCAACTTGGGTCATAATTTCGCACAGCACATCAGGTCAGTCTGGGCTTTCCCAGTGAAGAACAAAGGCAATATTAATGTAGGCAGCACTCCCACATATTACTTGTCATTTTCAACTGAATCCAAAACATTCAGTTTACAGTGAATCTGAAGGAAAGAGAGAGAGGGTGAGAACAGGTAGTGGCTCAGAGTTGTCACATCTGACAGTATTATCTTTTTGTGCCTACCAGTTATGTAATCTTGAACACTGCATAGAGGTCAGGGACTCGTGTATTGAAATGAAAACTGACCACCTTTTCTGATATCTGGCTTCCTTTAGAGCTGTAACCTTGCTTTTTGTCTGTGTTGTGCAGAAAATGAAAAGGTTGCAGAAAAAATTTCCAGCAAACCAAGCTTCCTTCTATAAGTCATCAACAGAACACAATTTTGGGATATTTACTTCAATATTTGAATGTTAAATGTGCCCTGTGTTTTTCTCTGGTAAATAAACAAATGTTACATTCATGGTTACTAACCAACATACTTTATGTGAATTCATGAGGTCAAACGATGTATTTTCTTCTCCATAAACCATTTGTCAAGCCAATTTTTTTTGGAACATTCTTGCTTTGTTTGCATCCACATTTATTTGCCTCCGTCTCCTTCCCTGATGGGGCATTCACACATATGGAGACAAAGTAGTTGGCTGGCGCTGGGCTCTGGCGATGCTATACTTCTGGAGGTGTGCCTCAACCATAGCTCCACCTCTGGTCACTACTGGTTGCAAAATGCATCACAAAAGCCCCGTGCTGACAATATTTTGGCTTCACTTTTGCATAGTGACAGGAAGTGGCGACACGTCATTCATCTGTACAGTCTACGCTCTAGCCTCAAGCTGAGATGATGTCTCAGAGGTCTGGTAAACTCACTTCTTTCTAACTTGACTAACTTTGTTTGTATTCAGCTAACATTGCCTCGACAAACATATTTGAGGCCCTTTTTTTCAGGTTTCGCACAGCTCCCTCTGGAGCCACCAAAGACCTTACACATTTTTTTTTTCACATACTGTATGCAGTAGTATTCAGAGTACACAGATTCTGATGTGTAAATTCAGTTCTTATTTAAAAGTAGGTGGCTATGCTAACAGCATTCAGATACAGTCTGAACTTGCAGAGCATTTATTTGTCTGCATATCCTTTGAATATTAGATGGTACATATTGAGCATTATAATGAATTGCAGGGATTTTTAAGCAAATCCTTTCATGAACCCTGAGGATGATCCACAGGGATCAGAGAGGGCCATAGGTCCACTGGAAAAGTCTTATCCAATTGTAACTTTAAATTAGTAACTGTAAATCAACTGGCAAAAAAAAACTTCATAAAACGGACATCAGTTGTTGACCTGACCTCTGCCTGGGCAGTCTGCCAACAGCTGTAACCTAGCTTAAAAAAGAACAAAATTCATGAAATATGGATTTAGATGCTTTGATGGTGTTAAACTCATAAATATGGCTATCAAAAACAGTGCCAAGAATGTAGATTTTTTGGAACTCTCTAATCATAACAGAAACATATCATCAAGTTTGATCAAAAGTATGCAGCTCTGTTTAATAGTTGAGCTTTAGACCCTAACAGTGACCAATACTGAATGGTAACACAGTTAGGATACAAAATAAATGATGGAGTAATGTTTAACTAATACATGACTTTGTGATAATTTAATGCATGAGCTATGGCAAGGCGTATCATGAGTTCCTGTTACTCACCATTCACACATGATCAAGTCACTGTTGCGTTCTGTGACTAGTTCAGAGTTAATATATCATCAGTTAAGGAATACTAATTCGCATTTACTTCATACATTTAATTGATGTGCCACCAAATTAGCTGCATTGTAAGTTCAGACCTGTGTCAGGAGAACAGTATCTATTCTAATGAAAATATGAAATAATGTTGTTTAACAGAAATAAGTGGTTTGTACTATAGTAAAGAATAGTACAACCAAAATCATTTAGCAGGTGCAATTTGACAAATTAGACACAATGCTGGCATTTTGTTACTGGTCTCCCAAAAAGTGTACATTCAGTTTTTTAAAACTGAAATGAACCTTTGTGTGGAATGCAACTCGTTTGGTGGCACATTTATAAATGTATGAAGTAAATGTGAATGAACATTCCTTAAGTGATGATCTATTAGTCTGAACTAATCACAGAAAGCCACGGTGACTTGATCGTTAATGGTGAGTAACAGGAACTCATGATACATCTTGCAGTAATTCGTGCATTAAATCATCAGGAGTCATGCATTAGTTAAACATTACTTAAGAATTTGATTTGTACCCTTATTGTAAAGTATTACTGACTAAACTGAAGGAAAACAGGTGAAATATTATTTAGAATATTTATATTCAGCTTCTTTTTGTAATGATGGATTACCTTGCCCCAGCACTGCAAGCTCACAAGTTGTTTTTATTAGTTTTGTTACACAGCCGGAGAGGCTGGGGACTGCAAACATGACAAAGATTCTGTGGATGCGAAAGCCGGTGGTGCATTTTCTGCTAGTGTGGAACAATGCTGGAATAAGCTGGAAATGAAATTCTACGGTTTCTAACCTCTAACTGTTGTACTTGGTGTATTTTCAAACTATTTTAAGACATCATCTCAATACAGTCATGTCTAAAATCTGGAGTTTTTCAGTTTTTGACAGTCAGTGTCTTCAGCGGATAAGGCCAGAGATTTTTTATTTGTTGGTTATTTTTTACAAAGCTCATCCAGAAACTAAAGCAACAATGAATTTTGTGTACTCATCATAATGTCTGTGAAACCAGATTCTGGTTTAACTTACTCGTCTGTGCCACTGTTGTTCAAAAACTTTTAAAAACACACCAAAAATGAACACCAAGAGCTAGGAATGGTCATTAATTTTCCACAGTCTCTTAGCTACTGCTAACAATGCTTTCTCACATTGTTAGCTGTTCACACACTGTAGAAATGTAATGGCCATTCTCAGCTCTTGGAAGTAATTTTTGATGAACGTCTGACCCCACATAATATCTAGTGAGGTAGAAACATGGATGGGATTTGTGGAAAATAACACAAAAGTTACAAGCCTTCCCTTTTAAAAAGTGAGTTTGATACCAGGTAACCTAACAAATTCATATTAGCAAATGGGTACAGATATCTATAAAGAAACAATACAGACTGGCATCTTTGTACACTATATAGCAAGCCCACAGTTTATCGTGTCCTTTGAACACGAACATGAGAAACAATGGTTCTGAATATAAATTATTTTGCCCCAAAAACACAAACCCACAAAACATTTAAGCCTTTAATTTGTAAAGTCATTAGGATGTCTAGTTTTGTTCTAAAAGGTGCTAATGATTGAGAGGCAATTGGGCCAAATGTGGATGGCTTATTTAAAGATTTCTGCCAAAGAGAACATCACTTTAAGCTTCTGAAAAACAAGATGAATAGTGTTGATAATGATAATGATGTTACAGATAATAATGATGGCAGTGATGCTGAGCAACAGATGCACACTAACAGAAATGTACCTGTAGGGACCCAAATGACGAATACATTCTTCTCACATCTTTCAAAATAATTGTGCTCTTTATAAATGTACTCACATCAGCAGGGCGCTGTTATTATGTTGTTGCGTATTTCTGTGTATCAGCCCACACAGTGTACAGCTCACTGCTCATAAGCACAACAAAAACACACATCTACCTGAAGAATATATACACCATGACAGTCATTTAGCTACTCTGTTTAAGCTGAAGAGAGTTCATTTGGGATATGAAATTAACAAAGGCCACATGTGTGGGATGCACTTCTCTTCAGTAATACAGTGTCTTTAGGCTTTCATTGATGGAAGTGGTATCTTGACAACTTGATGTGCCTCCAGTAATTTTCTTAAATTGTCTTTTTGGAACAGAGCCCAAGATTGAAGCCCACTAAAGCCTGAACTACATTAACAATGGGCTTCAACCCTTTGGCATCACTTCAGGTTATGCAATAGCTAATCATCGTGAGTGCTCAAGAGTTTATTAGGATGCTCCTATACTTAAAATAATATGTCAAGGCCCAACAATTCCTCCCAGTTGTTAATCTCGGGTGCCTCTGTGCATGTGAACTCTTAACATGTTTAATACACATAAACATCTTATAACTGCTCTACTAAATATTACAGGGGTTATATACAGACAGTATAATACTTCTATGTCACATTAATGGAAAGGTATGTTCAGAGTCAAATTTGACAGTGTAACAAGGATTAACAGAAGATTTCAGAGTGAAAGCACTCTGTCCAATTGACATTTCATACTGACAAAGTTTAAGTACAGTAATTACTCTGGATCTAGTGGCAGAGGTTTAGAGACAGGTGAAAATCAGTTTAATTCAGACCATGTCAAGACACTATCAGGCTTTGATGAAAATTAACAGTGTGCAGGAAGAGCCAGTAAGAACGAGTCTAATCACTTCCGTAGCCCTTTCATGCATGGTGTCCACATTTGTGGGCAGTTAATTTAAATCCCTTTTGGATTAGATTATGATGATAGAGTTCTCCAAACCACTTGGGAGCAGTATCAGTAGACTCTTAGCAATTGTAACAGTGGTTACTATCTTGTATTCCACAAATTATCCGTTGACACCCTGAATCCAATATCATTCAATGGCAGTAGCCATGTGCAAAATGCTTCAGGCATATTTGTAAAAACAAAGAGGTCAACTTAAGCAAAAAAAAAAAAAAGATTAGATTAGCACGCAAAGGAAACTGTGATGAACATTTTTGTGTTTTGTAAACCTAAATTTAGGGTGAAATGTAGCGTTTATAGCTCAAAAACCAATTGTCCAGGTATGTGGATGTCATACAACATAGGACTCAGATTGCATTGCAAGTCTTGTTTGTGTAACCTGCTATTACATCTCTTGTCTTTATTCAAAGATGATTTAAATTAGCATACATAGAATAACACATTGCTGCATTAAATTCCCACTTTACACACACATGCAGACAAATTGTATTTTGCCTTCCAAACAAGGTCAGCATAGAACAGAGATTCAGTACACATGAATTAAGAACATCCCAGAGGGAAGTGGAAATGACATCAGTGACAACAATGATAAGGATTATACAGTAAGCCAGCAGAGTCCAGCTCTGAGACATTGTTACAAGGTTTGCTCATACATCTAATCACAATTCTTAATATCACTTTGAGTTTTCCTTTCTGTTTTTTTCTTGTTTTTCTAAGTGTGTGTGTGTGTGTGTGTGTGTGTGTGTGTATATGAGTGAATGGGCTGCAGGACTAATCAAGGGTGTTGTCCTGCCAACATGGCGCAGCAGATGGCTGCCTCAGTTGAACGCTTTCTCTAGTAGAGAGCCTCTGTACCGGACACAAATTCCTTGTGTGTTAAACATACAAAAATTGTAATTGTTTTTTTAACAATTCATATAATATAACCTAAAAAGGACATGATATTACTGATTGTCAGCTGTGGCTTTATACCCCTTTTTAATCCAGCAGCGAATCAAAGTGAGAGGGAAACTATAGTACTCTACTACAATGTGACACTTTTCTAATTGCATACATATGTTCGCATATGCTCACAAATTGGATTTCACCCACAATGCTGAATGACATTAAAGAACTACAACAAAAGTATATAAAAAAGATCACCAGATGAACAAAAGCTACTAACAACATAACTTAATCTCTTCCTTTCAGAGATTTTCACTTGGCACAAACCAAACTGTGGAATCCGGTCAGAGAAGTTAATTCTCAATATTCTCAGGTGCTGACTCTAAAATATTGTTTTAAGCAAGAGTTTTGCAGCAAAGAGGCCAAAAAGTTTGTGAACTGAGCTGGATCACATTTTGCGCCAGTATGCTCAATTCACTGGGCTGCCTATTAAAAGAAACAACAGCAGTTGGACTGTTTGTGTAGTGCATCCATGCTGTTTGCGTGTCTGTCTCTCTGTTGTAGCCTTTGCTTTTTCTTACCAGAACTGATCTATGGCGATTATGTTGCTCACTTTAAGTGTCTGCAGAAGCCAGAAAGTAACTTGATAAACATATTTACTTCAGCAATAATATGATTTCTGAGTTTATATACTAGTGCAAAAATTATCATCTAATTTTTGGCACTTTGTGTGTCTGGTGTGTTGTCATATTGTTGTATTTTTTACCCTTTAAAACCACACAAGTATACAGTATTTTACTAGAAGTAGTTACCAGGTTGCAGCTTTTGTCATGAGCTTTGAACTGAAAAGCCAGTTTTGTACCCAAATATAAACAAAGATACATGCAGTAAAGATTTGATCTTCTCCTGTGTTTACTTGGGACTGAGATTCACATCACACATGAGGTTCACAGCACAACATGAGATTGCTACTACTTAAAAAATAAAATTAAGCTGGAATATATTCATGGCCCCCCGATGGACTGGCGACCTGTCCAGGGTGTACCCCGCCTCTTGCCCGCAGCCAGCTGGGATTGGCTCCAGCCCCCCGTGACCCACTTTGGGGCTAAGCAGTATAGAAAATGGCTGGCTGGCTGGCTGTATTCAATTTGGCTACAGTTAGAGCAGCAGTAAGACAAAACCTGAACCTGAAATACAAACCGGAATTGAACCAAAAGCAAATATTTGCTTTTTCCTTCCAGTCTGAGATCATGTGCTCTTCACCTTCAAACGGGTGGTAAAAATTGTGCTGGTTGACATAATTATTATGAGAACATTTCATAAGTAGTTTCTAAAGCAGGTTCCACCTTGTTTAACTGTTTTATCTTTTGTATATTTTCCTAGTACAGCACTCACAGCTCCATTCTATTAAAGGTTTCCATAAAACAGAAACATTGATTTAGACACATTTTCAGTTTTATTACTGCAAACACTGTTCTGATTTCTCGTGGGTTATTATATTTGAGATCACATACTGCACAGAGAAATGTGACTTGAGCTTGGGGGTCGGATGAATGACAACTGCACACACTTTGCCCACGCATGTCTGATATCTTGAAACATAAAGAATACTTTCAAGTCCAACACCATAGCAACACTTCTGCTTCTGCTTACCTGTTCTACCCACACATGACTCAGTCCCTCCAATCCACAACAGTAATCCTTCCTGTGATGTTAATATGAAAACACTCACTCATCCTGAAAGAGGTGAAAAATTAATAATGATCAAAATAAGAAAGGAGCAGTTCTTTGTGGTGATTGTTCTAGTTAATGTTTCACTTAACTTACAATGGCATCCACCGATTTGACATGCTGGAGCGACTCGCTACCTCTTGTGATAATAAATAAAATTTCAGATCCAAAAATATATTAAAACAGAGGAACATGTTTTGAATTACTTTAGAATAAAGTATTTTTGAATGCATAAACAGCAGAATACTTCACCAATCGACAGACATCCAGAGACAAGAGACGATAATGGAAGTTTCATCATGCCTCACTGACTGCTAATGAAAAGAAACTAAACAAAACTGTTCATTTATGCATGAATTAAGCCTTAATATAAGCCCAATGCAAACTGACTTCATCAGAGGTATAGCAAAGGTTAATTCGCATTGGCTGCAATATAAATAAATGAAATAATGGTAATAACAAGAAGCTTGCTTGTTGATCTCCCTGAAGGCTATGCTAACTCCTGCGGTTTGAGACATGGATTATTCATAGGGTTCCATCATTAGAATTCTCTAATTAATTGCTGATTTGCTCCAGGGCCTGATCTCGCTTTCGGCTGGAGCAAAGTTAACATTTTTGTACAGCTTCATAGGGATGAAGTCTTGTAAAATGTGTTACAGAAATTGTCAAGACTGGCCTTTGGTGATTCTAAAGCCATTTTGTTGGAGGACATTTAATAGGTAATATACCCAGCCTATGCGCTAACTTTATTGCAGTGGGAGTTGTCAAACCTCCTGCTCAAACACGGGTGATATATGATTAATGTTATACAAAATCTTAAATTCAATTTTTATTATTACTACAACATCTTTACATGGCAGTCACAGTATAGTTAAGATGTGGTAAAGGTAGGCAACTAAAACCTGTTAAGCTCAGGCAAAGGACACAAGTCACAACGGACAACATGAATTGCTCCTCTGCAACACAGCACAAATCCTGGTCTTCAGTCTTAAACTCGATACATTAAATTGTGTACTGCACATGCCATTTGCATTGCACTGCAATGGCAACAAGTTAGTTTCAAATATGAAAAATGTATGTACTGCCCCTGGTTAGCAGACTAGTAAAATATTTTGGTTCCCCTTCACTATAAGAAAATAAGAGAACCTGCTTTTGTACAGTTAAGTCAGGCATTTGAAACTAGAGCTGGAATCAGTAAATTTATTTGACAAATGGCTGAAAATTAATTGGAAAGTTAATTGGCTTTTGAATAATCATTATATTCATTTAGAAGCAAACGTCAAACACCTGCTGTTTTCTCGCCTGAGGATTTGAGTTTTTTCCTTTCTTTTTCTTTAAATTCGAAATCACTGATAATGAAAATTGCAGATCTAATTAAGATCTTGTTTTGGCTCCTTCAAGACTTTGTGTTTGAGGCACAATTGTCCCATAAAGGCGTATTTAAAACCGATTTTTATGTGAAACAAATGTGGTAACTTGTGGAATACATTACAATAGCATTATCTCAGCATCCTGTACCCATTATGTAATTCTAGCAACACTTAATTGACAGTGGTGATACATTGAGTTAAATGTTCTTCTTCTAGAGATTTAAGTTTAATCAATTCCTCTTGTGCATGTGTCTACAGTACACGACAACTGAATGGGTCTGCTATCCTTTTTTTGTCTTACATGAATTGAGGGCTTTTGGTTAAAATGGCTTTCTCTTTTGGAAAACAGTGAGCAACCATTATTGCCTAAAGAAGAATCTTACCCGGTTCTCTTAAAGTTTATTTCATGCATTGCGGCAGTCTTCATTTGAATAATTTAATAACAAAAAACACCTTTCAGTGTAGAGTAAATTAGAATGTGAGAAGGATACTACCAAGGGGCAGATAAGAACAGCTGAAGTCAAACATAATGTTCCTGCTCAGTGAACACATTAAACTGGCAGATTTTTGCTCCTCGTGCCTGACAAGCCCTGGACAATGGGCACACTCAAAGACACACACAGCCTTGAACATCGGAGGCTTTGCATTTGAGTCTGCTCAAAACAAACTGTAGACCAAAGCAAACACCACAGAGACCACAGGGGTAAACACCTCCCTGACCTCATCAGCCACTACCCTCTCACTCTTTACCCCTCCAAACGCTGACATACAACCGACAGGCTCTCTTTATTTCTGTCACTCTCTCTCTCTTTCTCCAACTCTCTCTCACACACATGTGGTTTTCCATTGATGTTATGATGCTTTTGTGAATGATTTCAGGCAGGCAGGCCTGCTCTGAGTTGCCCCTGCCATGTTTTTAATTTAGTGGCGCGCTAAACGAGAATTAAAGAGCAAGCTAGACGGAAGCTTGATTTGCACACAAATGTATACTTAAGGATAACATGACTGAAGGTTAGCATTTATTCAAGAAGTTCATGAATGGAAATGCGTCCTGGACTTCCTGTGGTAAATTGTGCTGTTTTAACTGTTGCACATAAAACATTGTAATGAAATTAAAGAAACACTTAGTAACTGTTGACCTTGGAATAGTTGAAAGGATTTGTAGTATTTTGACAATCCATAGGGCTGAAAAATGGTTTTTAACAGTGGAAAATTTTTGTATCTTCTGGGGAAAAAAAATTACTGTCATTTGTTATCCAACAATCTTATCAAACCTGCACCAGCCAAGATGGAATATTGCAATTGTGTGGTACTGAATAATAAAAATGTATATTCTGTCAACTTTTCACTTGAATTGGTCCCAACGACTGAGATAATTCTATTTATTGAACTATTTGACAAATATAATAAATATGTAATAATACACTTAAAAATACTGGTATCATACACAAATTATACAAAATCACAGAAAGTTAAATCACAAGAATATACAAAGCCCTACTTAGGCTATTAATTTACAAACAAAAAACTCCAATTGCTCCAAGAATTACTGCCCAGGATGGACAGATGTGCAATAGGTGTTGTATCGCAATATAAAAGCTAGGCAAGTTTATTTATATAGCCCATTTTCATACACAAAGACAATTCAAAATGCAGATGGATAAAACATTAAAGTGCATATATAGATACATTATAATGTAAATAAAATAACTAATAATATTACTTGAAAGCAACAGTTGCATGCCAGTACAAGTAGCAACACACATGAGTAGTTAGTAAAGCTGTGGCAGACTGTGGATTCTCACTGTCCTCATTCTATGTTGTACCCCTTTACTCCAGTCTTCCCAAAACTAACCACTGAGAATTTTACACCAGAGGCAGTTCTACATTCTACAGTCAGCTAAACAGCACAGTGAAGCCAATTGGTCACCGGGTAATGGATGACAAATAAAAGAACAAACAAAAGTAGATAAAGTGCAATATTGGGTCGAATCAAGAAACATTCATTAAAAGCAGAACAAAAGAATAGTGGCAATATGGCAATAATGTGTATGTGTGTGTGTGCAATAGTCCAGTTTTTAATGAACTGTGAACTTGTATTTAGCCAGTGTGCCGTGAACAGATGCATCTCCATTCACAAGCCAGATCACAAATCTCAGAAATGAATGAATGATATTCATTTCTGCTATTCTTGTGAATCATTTATGATATTTTACAGCTTTACTTTCCAGCCTAGATGTTAGATAATCACATAATGAAAAATTAAACAAGTGGTATAAATAATTGACTGCCCTCCTTTTGTTCTAAAATGCCCTGAGGATCTAAAACAAAGACTTTGTTGACAAGCGGAAAGCACCCGAACCTGATTAATCTACAGTAACACAGTCAAAGTTCCCGTCTTAAGTTAGAGCCCATAGAAGGCGGTGGCTCTCCAGTGAAGCAGCCTGGGTAACATAACAAAGACCAGTAATGCGATGGAAAGGCAATTTGCTGCTGTTTTCCATTTTTCTCTGTGACCTTTTCTCAGGTGTGCGCCTCCCACTGTTCTAAATAATGCCAAGCCAGAATCACAGACCTGCCACCATATCTGCATCCGACTTCACCAAATGCCACCCAGTCATCAGACACAACGACCCAGATTGATGAATGAATTTAGGGTGGTCCGCCTACAAAGACATTGCTGTGTCACTGTAAAATATTGTGCCCATTATGTTTCGTGAAAAACAATACCCATATGGTCTCATGTATTCATCAGACAACAAACTGACTGCCAGCCAAATGTGAGATCAATGATGGTGGGCCAAATGTAAAAGGCTTAAGAAGGTCTGGTATTCCACATATTGAAGAAAGAAACCCATTTCAATTATTTTTTTCTTTTTTTCAGTTGTCTTGACATTATTCTCAGTGCTTGTGAACAGTCATCACATGAGTGTTAAATCATGCAGAATCACTTACAGCAGTTGAAATGAAACACCCAGCCCAGCTGCCAAAATGGAAACCGGCTCGCAAAAGGTCTATGCTAAAATGAAGAATGCTTTTTGAAACTGCTTGTAGATTACAGATTTAATTTCCCTTCCCTGCTCTGTCCAAAATGTGTTCACAGTGTTTTCTACTTTCAAGAGTATTGGAATAAGAACTACAGGTACTCAAATATTATAAATCTGCTGCCACAACTCTCTTTTGAGTCTACATCTGTGATTAAAATGGTTCCTTTGTCTGCTGACAAAACCTTTCTCAGTTGCCCTCCCATTGTACACAAGAACAAGCGACAAGCAACAGAGCTGCCTGTGACAAGTCTCTTCCCAGGCAGCAATACTGATGGGCTACTGCAAAACCTGAGTGCTGTGCAGAGTCTGATGTGAACAGGAAAATCATTCTCACAGAGACGGCAAGTGTTGTTTTATTCACTTGATTGTTCTGATGTTCAACTCATGCTAGTTGAACACTCGAACACTTCGTCACATAAAGTATTCAGATGTGAATCTTAGCAGTGATGCATGCTCGAGAACTTTCATCTCCCTAAAATATGCACATTGTGTATGTTTTGATGCAATGTGAAATATGGCCCCTCCTCCTGCCTCGATGTAACAGTTCTTACAAGTTACACTGTCTTGTATAATGAACATCGTTAACCTGCATAATTCTGTTTTTATCTTGCTTGTTTGTGGCATGTTAAGTGAATTAATCATAGCAAATGATCATTTGTAGTGTCAGAGTAGCAGAGATTCAGTCTGCTCCACAGTCTAAGATCCTCATTTCCTGACTCTTTAGGGATTTGAAAATGACTCAACATGTTCAATTAAAGACCAAGTTATTAAATATGCATCCACCTTCAATCTGTTTTGTAGCGAGCTACTCTGGATTCACCTGACTCTTCAGTGTTCACAATTCAAAGCGCATACTGCTGTAATTGTTCAGGTTCTAGTTACAGTGTACAATCAAAATAAACTAGACTTTGGGTATTTGAGCCAGTGCTTAAAATTGCAGGCCAATTAGGAAATTATAACAGTCACAACCAAATCAGAATCAAAAGAAGAAAAAAGAAATCAGAATGAATGTAACACCATATCCGAAGATGATGACAAGTTATAGTTCAGCTCATGCTCTGGCTATTCAGATGTGGTAAGAATCTAATGATGAAGGTACAGCACTTTCTGACACGTGCAAATCGCATCCATCAAAATGTGAAAATCACCACTGACTTCCAACATTGCTAAAGAGGTTTTGTATAAAACACCATATCCTCTATGTAATGCTATATTACTTCTACTCTACAAGCTTTTAGAGGCCAGTATTGTTTTATTTACTTTGTTACAGTTAACTGATGGTTACAATTACTGATTATTTTGCAAATTAAGAATTTACATAAATACATAATCAATGTATATTATGATGAAGTACTGGATTAAACTTAAAAAACTGCACATAAAACAGTTACATCAAGCTGTCTCAACCACCTACAGTAGAGCATTAAATTGCTGCTTACATGTTAATGTATCAGGACTATGATATAAATTACACAGCCATACAGTATAAACAACTTTTAAACTCTGTGTCCAATATGTTCACTGAAACAGGTTTTGTTCACTGCAATCATTCCTCCTCTTCATACTGGCCATTAAGAGATTTGTTCCTGAGGCACTTTCGGTGGAAGTGCTTGGGGAGGACAGACAGACTTTAAAAATTGTGAAACTATCACTTAATAGCACTTTGTTGATCAAACATCCTTAAATTTATGTAAGATATAGAATGCAGGACTTTTTCTCGATGATGTGGTATTACTACTTTTACTTAAATAATGGTGTGCGTATTTCTTCAACCACTAGCCAATCATAATTCTTGTCTTTATTTTAGTCCTTCACGGGATTTTTCAATTTATGAAATTTACCATTTACAGTATTATCTGCCATCATACGTACATTTGGCTTTTGTGACAGCCAGAATTAATTAGCACGATCAGTAAACATATAAGAGAATAAAGTGAAACCTCCTTTTGTGATTTACTCTTTAAATCATGTGCAACATCAGCTTGTTTCTGCCAGTAAAGGGAATTTTAAAGAATCACCCTAAAACACCTTTATGTTAGAAATTAATAGCTTTCAGTGTACATTGTATATCTGTGTCTCGAATCTTTCTTCACATTCACATTCAGATATTTCCACTATAAAGAATCTGCATAAATGTGATAACCATCACAGTTTGGTCAAGATTCAGCATCAAAGAAAACAGAAGAGCTTCTTTTGATTTTTTGCTCCCGTTTATCAGTATATCTTCGGTTTGCAGCCACAGTCATCAAGTCACAGTGACATGCAAGAGATTTGCTCAGTTTCTTTTTACAAATTAGTGGATTGACCAGCTGTATTTACATGACCAGACACCCACTTTTGATGGAAAGTAATCACGTCATGTCCGTCCCCCTGAGTACTGTTGGATGTCATCCTGGGAAATGAAGAAAATCTGACACTTTCATTAGACGAGGGAGTCTGAGTAGGCACACCAAAAAAAAAAAAGCACTAACTTCAGTATAATTGTAAACTGATCAGAAGGTGTGATTTTCTTTAACATTTAGAATTCATCAGTCAGTCAAATTAGATTATTATTGGAGTTAACACCTCATGAGTGAAATAACCAGACAACGTTAGTGTTCCTGTTCCTGTAATTAGATACAAGCAACATTTCCACTTGGCATGTCTGTTCTCTACTTAGACTTATGGTCCTCACTGGTGTAAGTTATGGAGCATTTCTAGCAGTGCATGTGATCCGATGCACTTCACTGTGTACATGCCTCATGGTTTTCCAGGAGGCCTTGGGTGTCCTGGTATCAATAGAGATTGAAGGTGTGGGGTTAGGCTTAGTTCTCCACAGGACTTCTCAGAGACAGCATAGAAAACTAATGGATGCCATTTGAGTGCAGTTCCTCAGGCATCAAGGTAAAAAGTAACTCTTCCACATTACCATCTGTGAAAATGAATGCAATGTACTTTTTATACTCTCTCTTCTGCATTTCCACCCTCTAGAATAAGTAAAGTGCACTTGACTGGAGTGCACTGCTGGCATAAAATTATACCCTAAAATTTGCTTCCCAGCGCCACAAATATATTTTTTAGTTTTACTTTTTTTATTTTATTACATTTTTGGAAATTTAATTTAATTTAATTTTGTTTTATGTTATTTAGCAAAAGGGAACTGAAGTTTCAAATATGTTTTGGTGTACATTTAAGAATTCAATTAGAAATAATATTGCTGCCAAATATTAATATTAATTGTTTGGAATTTTTAATTTCTCTGCTAGACTGCTCTGAATGCCTTCTGGCTGTGTTGATTTAATGAGGTGCTGCATCACAGACCAGGCAGATACTCAGTGGCACAAATTAACAGTTATGTGAATTAATCAGGTGATACATTTGTGTGAAGTTTTAAACAACACTAAAGGGCACTCCACACTTATATGCATATGTTAAGAGCCAGTTGAAAATGATTACTGTTCATGAACTCATCTCCTGATTTTGATTACATCAATTCCATCTTATATTAACAATTATTGTCATAATTGGCCAAGTCTCACTCTCAGTCTACACAACAAACACATAGGCTTAGTAAACTTAGTTAAGAGCTAATGAAAGTCGTTAGTAATAATTAATGATCACAAATTCAACCCTGAGGACTAAATGCTGCATTTATGTGTGAGAACAATGTACATGTGAAGCACTTAATCATCTTAATCACCCCTGAGGTGAAGAGCAAATTGTTTAAAGTAAGTCTTTATAGCAACTGAGTATTCAAACATTCTTCTCACAAGGTAAAGATGTGAGCTTTCCACTCTAAATATAAAAACATTAGGAAAATAATGGAGAAGAGATTAACAAGAATGTTTCCAAGTGCAATCTGTGAGCAAGGACAAGTAAAGTCTGCATGCATTGCTGACCTGAATACTGAGAAATCAGTAGGTGCTGAGGGGTTTCCAGTTATATAAAACCTTGCAACTTGCAACCAAAAAATGTGGTTTTACTTTCAGCGTGATGAAAATATTAATAGTGCACAGAGTTCCCACCTCCGCTCAGGTCTGTGGATGTGCTCTGTCCTTCATTTCAGTATAAATATCCCATAAATTGGTACATGCAGACAATTCTCTTATACTTTAACTGTAGTGAAGTGCAGATTTATATGATTTAATAATCATTTGAATACTGTAGAAATGTAAATTCTTTTTTTAAAACATGACAGTAACAGGACAATTATAAGCTCTCACCTCCACTTAACATCTGCATCACAAATTACAGCACAGAGGTATGTCATGAGCATAAATGGGAAATCTTCCTAATGACCTACTATTAAGGAAGTGTTATGTAACTGTAAATTCATAGTCATTTGGCACTGATTATACTGTACCTTAAGAAACATTTAGTCAGTAGACAACAGATCAACTGAACATGCAAAAATATATAATTACATTTAGACAACATTTCAACTGAACATGCAAAAATATATAATTACATGACCATTATTGGATTCTTTTTTAATTTTTCAAATCAAACAAATTAGTTAGTTAGCATGAAGCAAAATCTGCATTCAGTGGGGCTACTGTGGCACCAGTATGAGATGAAACAAACATTACAAAATCATTAAAACAAAAAACATTATCCTAAAAGTATTGACCAGAATAGTGTGAGATACTTCTTGTGAGTTAGAGAAGTTTTCAGCCCAAGGTTATGTTATTTGACAAATAGCCTAATCGGATCATAGTTGGATTAAAAGATTACCTCGGCATGCTATGTTTGTTTCTGCCCATGTATTAACTTTGTTACAGTACACCTTGAAGTGTTAACAGATGCCTGTGCCTCTGCTTGAGGGAAAACTTTTACAAACTGGATACTGGTTTGTACATTCATTAGTGCAGCATTTGCCGCTGGTTATTTGCATTTTAAAGCATGTTTTTATGTCATTTTTTGCCTTTCTGTGGTATCATTTGAGAAGTGTGGAGTAATTTAACAAAGCATTCAGACATTAAGCCAAAAACCTTTAGTGACTGAAGGATGTTAGTGACAAATTTTATGCGTGCATTTCTAGAACGCTTTGAGGAACTGAGACGAGACAGGGTGGGAGGTGTTTTTGCTACTTCTCTCATTTCTGTCTTCCTTTCCAAAATATTTGGATCTGCCTTATGCCTTCAGAATGAGTTGTTTGCTGAACACTTCCTTGCTGTTGTTGTCCTCCATTGTTGAGTTGTTGAAAATGATTGGGAGAAGGGCTATGCGTGGCATTTCAACAGGCAGAGATTTTTGTCTTACTGGAAAGTGTTTTTCACATGTAGAAACCTTGCTTAGTGAAGTAAATCCTTCTGTTGCTGGATAATGTAAAGCTTACAGACTGGCTTTTTAATTGGTCTTATTCCCACACATTTAGATTTTTTTTTTTTTCTTCAAACATAAATATCTGAATATATGAATATATCTTAAACCCAAAACCACCGGGTGGTCTGCGGGCAGAGGGGATAACTCACAGTTTGTTAAGCTTTTCTAACAAATGCCCTGAACATGTTGTTTTCCCCTTTTGGTTTGTCTTTGCCTGTATTTTAAAAACACTTAATGGAAACTAGCCCCAGCAGTTAAGCCCAAGTGGCATGATTGCTACTTTCAAATTTCATGGTAAAGTTGCTTTTGAGCTGTATCTGTAATACAGCACAGCACTCTAGTGGCCGCAAGGGTAATACTTGTCTATGTGTGTGAGAGAGTGTGTGTGTGAGTATGAGAATTTGTGACTTTGAAATGTACTGGGGCATGAAGGTGTTCCATTTTGCCACTATCTTTAGTGATTTTACAAACGTTTCACTTTGATTTTTGCTGATATACTGACATTATTAATGACCTGCTATTAAAAGCGTTGTGATTCAAAACATGTAAAGAGGCACAAATGAGTTTGCATGAAATATATTAATTCTGTACCAAAGGCTTTTTGAGACAAATACATGCAGCAAATTTAAATGTGAAGATGAAATGCAGGAGCTACCCCATCCAGCAAATAATATATTTTCATCTGAGATGACATTTTGACTTTGAGAGTTTTGCGTGAGACAGACAGCCAGAGAAAAAAATGCTTGACTAGTCATACAGACAGAAGGATGGGATGTGTTTGTAAAATTCAGAACCCTTAAGCACCATCAGCTCTTTTAGAAATGTGTGACAGTCAAACTTTCTTTTTCTTTGAGCGATGCCAACGCTGAGCTTTTTGGGATACAGCTGGCATTTGTAGCATTTTCATTGCCCAAAGTGAGAGCTAGAAACAGCACCTTTCAAGGATGTCTTCCAAGACAGTTTAAAAGTGCATGTGCTTTCTAAATTTGACATCCAAAGTACATGTTGATGAGAACAAATCTATTTACACTACCAGCAACCAAAATTACATGGCTGCCAACCTTTGATATGTAATTTAACGGTTCTGATGTCAAGGACCTCCCCATGCATGTGCATGTACTGTACTGTAGCTGCAAGGCTACGATTCTTAACATTTCAGATTATTTGAAAAAGACTGAATGCAAGTAGAGGAATGGGAGGAAGGAAGAGGACAAATCCACTGATTTGAAAAGCATGAATACAGTTATTCTCAACTAGTGCTATCTTCACACAAATCACATTGTAATGAGTTAAACTATTCTTCTTTTCCTTGTACTGTGAGTCTATTTTAATTCATTATGCAAAGCAAGAAAATGTTAACTTGAATAAGTAAGATGAAAATAGAACTCATTACAAAGCCCTAGTAGTTTTTTTTTATCAAATAAACCACTGGACAGGATGGTTATGGTAGCGTAATGGTTCCAAGAAGGTTCCGTGTTCAAGCCTCTGTTGCCTTTCTGTGGGGAGTTTGTATGTTTTCTCTGGGTACTCTGGCTTCTTCCCTCAATCCAAAGACATGTAGTTTAGGCTGACTGGCAACTCTCTGGCATTAGCATGTGTGGTTGTCTGTCTCTATGTGTCAACCCTGTAACAGAGTGGCAACCTGTTCAGGGTGTACCCCATCTCTTGTCCAGTGTCAGCTGGGATTGGCTCCAGCCCCCCGCGAATATCTTCAGGATAAGCGATATGGATAATGGATGGAAACCACTGGATAAACATTAACTGTGCACACAATCTTAGAAATAGCTTTATAAGAGAAGCCTGTTAATTAAAACAGTGCAATGAGGACAACACTGATATTAGTGCCTTTTAAACTATGACATGCACTTTAAAAAGTGCTAAGAAGGACATTGTTGTCACTGTGTATGTGGAAGTTTGTCTCATATAAGAAAAATTCATATTCATTGCATGGCATTACTAGCTCAGAAGAGCACATTTCTCTGCCTTACTCGTCATTTTTTTAAATTCTCAACTATATAAAAGTGACCTGTAATTAAAAAGAACATGAACATATTTCTCACAAAGGTGCCATCATATTGTTTAAGGAATGACAGACCTAAATGATAATGCTATGTGTGTAAAAAATTCACAATTCCTGTCGGCCATGAATTTAATAAAAGCTATTACAAAGGTGACACTCAAGCTGCTTTGTTACGATATATGGGCACTATATTGCATTAATCAGCATGAACCTCTACACCCACAATATTAATTCTGACATTAAAAGTAGTAAGTGCTTTCAAAGACTTGCCCATCTTTCTGGTTTGACTCTAGCTGCACTCACAAATGCTGAATCTTTGAGTTTTCTGTTCATGCTGGGGAGATATTGCAGGTAATTTCTTATTCATTCAAATTCAGACAAAAGACCAATTCCATACCTTAATGCTGAAATATTGTATATTTATATTTGTAATACAATTTAGTTTTGATAAAAATGGTCAGTTAAGGACACAGATGGTCATCTGGGAAGCAAAGGGAGCAGTCCAACTAATTCTATGGCGACTGCTGTCCACTCGGAGTGCCACTGACACATGTCTGGTTCTTTTTGACATTGTGAATATCTCATGTTCAAAGGGATGACTCCTTTCACATCAGCTTGATGCAGCACTTGTACACTTCAGCGGAGCCTCACATCCACCTGAAAAAAAAAAACCAAACAGTCATGCAAACACTTTTGTTACCATTGAAAATCCCTCAACTGCTCGTCTCTCCTATAGCTCTAACACAGATGTAAATGTAGGAAAGCTGACTTAATTGTTTTTGTGTGGCCTATATTTTAGCATTTGAATACTGCTAAAATAGTAAGACCATACCTTGTTTCTGTTTTTATGTTTATATCTTGTTTTGTTTGAATTTTTATTTTCCATCACACATGCTTAAAAAAAACTTTTCTTAAACTATTTACACTTCCATCCATTTTTGTCAAGCACAAATTTGCACCACCAGATTATGAGAAAATCAAGCTAATTAAAGCTTTTAATGTCCTCTCTATCTATTTCCACCACAGTGCCAATGAAATTTTAAAACTGTCCCAGTAAATAAATAGTTTCAGCCTGGGTTTTAAAGTGTCACTCTGTAATAAAACTCTCTGCTAAAGATAAGTAAATAAAAGTAAGAAAGCAAGACTATCTGCTCCTGAATTAAAGCTTTATTGGCAGTTAATTAAAAGCCTCCTGCTTCTGTGGTTTCTTGCTTTGGAATTGTTGTTTTTGTTACATAATATGGATTGAAATGTACCAGACTGTCTTATTTTCAGACTTAAAGAAAATCAATGTTGATGCATTAAAGCTCAGTTAAATCATCCTCATTTTATCATAGTTGTTTCTGGGGAAAGGGGATTGTGGATTAAGTATATATACAGTGCAATACAACACAGTACAATGCAGGAACCTTGAATACTATTAGAAAAACACAGTTCAGAAAAAGAATATTTATTTAAATTGGACATATTTTTGTTTTCTTTTGTGAAACATCCAGTCATTTACCACATAGGACCATAAGAAGTTCTTTAAATGAAACTGGAAAATAGAAGCCATCCCAGTGGATCCCCCTGACAGGACCAACAAATAATCTTAAATGGAACAAGGTACACCTCCTACACACTGGCGTTTTGAACAAGGCTGCAAGTCAGAAATCTTGGAAACCAATGGTTTATGCTTCAAAAATGTGATGTAATATAAAAGCTTATTTGTTAAAATAAATTTTTATTTGAAAATTAATTAGTAACTGCAGCTGTCAAATATATTGCATAAATTTGAAATATTCAAGTAGGCCTAATGCACAAGCAGTCTACTGTATCTTACATCAAAATTGTATGTAAATACCTGAGTTAATAATCATTATTTAATTTTCAGCACTACTTTGGATTTTCTTAGAAAAAGTTTGGATTATTGCTGTACAGTATATGAATAACTGCCCCATTTGACTTTGTATATATGTGAAAATATTCGCAATTACTACAATCAGATTTTGTCAGAAAGAAATAGACATATACTTATCTTAATAATTTTACGGCAAATAGTAAATAAATGAAAGAAAAGAAAGTCTTCATGGGAGGTATAGGTATTAACAAATTTATCATGCCGAGCTTGAGCTGAGTTTGAGCTGAGTTTGAGCTGGAGAGTAATCGACGTGGCGTCATTACGTCATCACGCAGCGGTAGCTGTGCGTACGCTTAGTCAAACAGGCACGTTTGTTTTCATGGTAGGTAGTGGATGATAGAACGCTACAAAAGTTTTTGAAAGTATAACAATCCACCGCAGAGACAGGTTTACACTGTGCATTGACGAACTCTCAGGGTGAGGGTTTTTTTTTATTTTACATAGAAGCTGAAAAAGATGGTCGTTTTCATAAATTAACCAGGGCTAGCAGTAGCTGTGTAGCTAACGTTAGCCTATCTGCATGCCAGTACTTTCCCTGTAACCGTGCATCGCTTTACACATAGGTTTTCTTTTAACGTTACTACCCGTACAAGTGATTGGATTCCTTAGCAAGGATATACGACACAATTCTCGAATAAATTTTTTTGTTTCGTTTGTCATCTGTTCTTAACCGCTAACACTGTGCGGAGTCAGAAAAGCAGGCTAACTGAACTCACGATGAGATAAGTTAGCTTTATATTATTTCTGAAGACATTTTGAGCAACAACGGGATTGTGATACAGTTATTCCATTTAAGGTTATTGTCAAATACATAAAGCAGGAAGGTTTTAAGCTATATTTGAGATCAGTTTGTGCTTTGTAGTTTTCGCTAATCGGTTGGTCTACAAATCGATTTATAGACAAAATAGTTGGCACATTAAATGTAATACCTTCTTTATAGTGCCATTTCAACACCGAGACAGCAAATGCGTTAGTGGTGTCTTTTCGAGTGATCTCCTTGAGCCCTTGTATGTTTCTTTCTCTCCCCAGCATTTACGAGATGTCTTCTCCCGCGCCCATTATCAGATCGAGACAGACAGAGAAAGAAGTCAATGGAATTTCAACACAGGTCGCCTGTACAGAGTTCAGTAATTACATATTTGTAGTACTCACACAGTACGGCAAAATTGGGACATTGATATCTGTCACACCTGACTCCAGATCTAATGATATCACCACCCCGACGTTGTCCACCAAAGTACTGCTGGGCAAAGACGAGGTACACTGCATTAAATTGCTCATATAACTAAACATTTTATCAGTGTGATATAGACTTGTTCACAGGACACCAGGCAGACTTGATGAAACACAGGGTAACTCATTTCATGCTGTGGCAGATGAAATTGGTTCTGGTAGACTGGGAGAAATTACTGTAGATCTGTACAGGCATGGAATTCAATGGTCTGTTAAACTTTGCACAAGAAACCCATTACATCTCTGCATGAGCATGTAACTTTCTAAGTGCTGTGCAATGCTAAGGTTGGATCACCTGTAGAGAATTCTAACTGTTAACTTACTACAACTACACTGTCCACTTTGTCACTATATGCTAAATCTCGTAAGCACTACACTCAGCCTGTGTTGGACATTATCTGGCTTCCATGTAATCCTTTTAACTAGACCATAACAGAGATGAAGACTCTGCTGTTGCCAGTGTTGAATGAATATAGGGAAAACATTTGGAGTGTCTGTAAGAAAAGTAATTTTGTCAGTGAGGTTTCACACCTTGCCACTGCACTTTTTTTTTTTTTAAAGGATCGTTGAAGTTATTCATTTTGTGCTGACAGACTTGTTAGATTGCAACATTTGGTATGCAGTAATCTAATGTCTGATTTGTGTTTCTGTTTTCAGCCACTGACACATGTCTGTGCCAAAAACCTGGCAACATTTGTTTCACAAGAAGCCGGCAACAGGCCTGTCTTACTGGGACTGGCACTAAAAGACTCTTCCATAGATTCAATAAAACAAATGAAAGAGATCATCAGAAGTTGTCAAGTCTGGTAAAAAGTGAGCAAAATGGACATGAAGTGTTCTGGATGCCCCTAATATTATTATTATTAATTTTTTTTTGCTTCTTTTTAATCTGAAAAGATTTCTCCTGTTTTCTATAATTGTAATTTTAAACAAAACTCTGTTGCTTTTGCTCCAAGACAGAAATGTAAAAATCCAATTTCATTTACACTGATTGTTTTGATTTGGTGAGACAGTAAGAAATGCCTTCTGGGAAACATAATTAAGGGTTTATCTGACTGCAAAGAAGGATTTTCAGCCTTCAACTGTGCTCTGAAAAGCTGAACTAAATTATTGTTTGCAAAGCTGTGGCAAATTGTTCTGCTACTTTTACTGTAAGACAGTTTTTCTTTATACTTTATACTGTTACTTGAATGTTATATTCTAAAATGTTTCATGGTGATTGTTTAATAAAATAGGCCCATTAAAAAAAGTTGTGTTTTTATGTTCTTGATACAAAGTCATGTCAGCCTCAGTGAAAGATAGTTTGGGCTTAGTACTGGATAAACATTTTAAGCATCACAAACTGGAACATTTGGCAAAGCTTTTCAAATCATGTTGAGTTTGCCATCATAGAAAACTGAAAACTGTCTAATTTTAAGCCTGCAGTTTTCTGGGCTTTGCAGAAAAACCCCACCCTCAAACCATTGGTTTTAAACGAGGTTTATTTTAGGCCTATGTCAAATCTGAGGTGGTATATTTTGGTCCACCTTCCCTGACAGCTCCTCTACAATCCAAACTGTCTGCCATCTGCCATTAAGGACTAGGAGTCTTCAAGCAATCAAGGACTATATTTGACTCAAACCTATCGTTTAACAGCAAGTATAATACAATCATGGTATAAGCTTTCTTTAGCCAAGGACAGCATCTAAAATGAAATAATTTTAACTGCTGCAGATATCAAAAAGGTTTTTTTTTAAATAGAAATACAATTCAATATGAACAGTTGCATAATTTACACAACAGGATGCATCGTATAAAAGTAGGCATAATACATCTAAGTAACCTTAAGTAAACAAAGCAGAACAGGCAGGACAAAGTGAAACAAAATACCAGAGGTAAAGTTATACTGATATAAAATAATAATAATAAAAAAAATTGAATGCATACCCTCATTTTCTTTTGTTTGGACTATTATAATTTTCTTTACTCTGGCTTCAGTCGCAAGTCAGTTGACCATCCACAGCCCATACAAAATGCTGCCATTAGGCTTTCATCAGTTCACATCAGAATTATTGGTTGTAAGATTTTGCTTATACAGTAACTTTTAAGGCTTTCATGGCCACTTGCCTTTTTTCAAAGGATGCCACACCTTTTTGATCCATGCCCCTCAGCCCTGTAACTCCCAGTCCAAGTGTCTCAGGATGACCATTTTTAATGAATGACATTTGTGTTCCTGTGTTGGTCTTAGTCGTATGCTCTTAGTCGATTTATTGGAATATTCTTTGTCATACTGTTATAGTTTATTTTAATTTAGCATTTGTTGTTTTTTTTTTTGTTAAACACAACTTTAAAAAGGCAATATAAAAATGCAGTTGTTAATTTTAGTTAAAAATTATTATTACTAGTTAATTCCCAAATTCTTACTTTTTCCTTGCCAAATCAATAAATCAGTCATTCTAGCTCTAGGGCTCTGGTTTATGTGCTTGATAAAATAAATAAATCAGTGGCCCCCCCTTAGGAGGTTAATCCAGCCATGGCAACTATTCCTTTAGTCCATAAATGTAAGTAAACATACTATTACAGCTTTCTTAAATAAAAATGCAGCTTTTAGTTAGGACTATTGCCAACCCCTGGGTAAAAGTACTTCCATCATAAAGGCAACGTGATGACGACATAGGTGGAGCTGTGGTCACGTGATTAATTTACCTGCGCTACACCTGTTTATCCGCTCTACTCTTTTGATTCGCTGCCTACGGGGGAAAAATCATATTCTCGTTATTTGCGTTGAAGGTTTTCAGTCTCTCTGATTTCGCAGAGTCCACGCTACAGCATTTGTAGCCGAACGTGGTTTTGTTTGAGATTGTATTTGAGGTTTAACCCGTCGACTGTGTGGACTTCTGCCTAGGTAAGGGTACCTGTTACCAACAAGGAAGTTAAGTCTGTTGAACCCGTCTTTGGCAACGTCAGCGGGACGTTTGTAAATAGGTTTCAGTTCCCACTGTTGGTTATTCTGAAAGGCGATTGTATTGTCGACGCGGGTTCTGTAACAAGTCGTGGCCTATTTGTGGACAGCACCATCCAAACTGGATCAAGCTGCTTTAACCCTTCCCTGGACAAGGCAGTCTACTGACGGCATAGAAGGTGTATATCAAGGCTAAAGTCATTTGAGCAACATACCTAGTTAAGTCTGTCATATGTCCATATAATTATAGATTTGAATGTTTTGAGTTGTAATAGAAAAATCTAGATTTTGTCTTGTGTTTAACAGGCAGCATGAAATCACTGGGTAATATTCAGTTCAGCCAACAGAGATGTGTTTTAACCTGGAAGCCCTACTCTGACTTTCTGTCTGTTTCATATGAACAGAACCTTTGAGGACATGGATTCATCATCTAAAAATAATTCAGTTATTCACCTGGATGCACCAGTTCTCCCAGACAAGTATGACATCTCCAATGTGACCATTATTCAGACAAGCAATGGGACAATCGTAGAGGACCACATATTTTTAAACACAGTGGCTGCTCAGATCCTGTCAGGGATATTTGTCTGGTCTGCGTTGCTCCTAACATGCCACCAGGTGAGTCCGTCATTTCACATAATTCTTATTATGCCATACTCATGCTTGAAGAAACCAAAATCACTGCATCTCGTGGCACTAGTGAGTAATACAAAGCAAAGTATTGCACCCTCAGTGATGTACAGTAAATGTGTAATCAGAGATGGTCAGGGGCTGAGAAATTGCCCCTTCCTTGTCAGAGGACAAATTCCTCTTTGCATAAAAGCTTTTACCTTAAAGCACAGTGCAGTGAATTCAATGTCCCAGCACACTCAGCATACCCGCCCTGATGTGCTGTTGTGTATAATGATAATATAACAATTTCTTTCTTTCCAGACAGGTATTATTCATTCTGCTTTATGTGTGCACTGCCCCAGTGCAGTGTGGAAATGTTCTGCTTACTTTATAGTTGACAGTGGCTATAAGATTAAAAACGATGAGAATTCTTTGCTTGATTAAAGAAAAATGAATACACAGCACGTGCTCTCTGTGTGAAAGGAAATCATGGGCTAGAAGAATAAATGACTCAACACAGGCTAACTTCACCCAGAATCTGTTTCATCGCTGCTGTAAATGAGCATTTCGTCTTATGTGGGTGAGTTACCCACTGTGCACAGATGATAGTTTATTGTTATGATAGCTTGTGGTTCTTATCATTTGCAGAGAATACAGTAGGGTGCAGTGTGTTATCAGCAGGGAAATCAACTGATATTGAGTTAACATTTATGACGCTGTATGTTTTCGCTGTGGTTTTAATGTTGTGCAGCTGTAATAGCTCTGAGATTTAGTTGATTATATAACCCTTGGTATTGAACATGCATCCATCGATCATGCTCAGTTTGGAAATCATATGCCTATATCATATTTATGTTAATGCACATATAATCATAACTCTCTTGTATGATATGTAATTAGATAGTTATGTGTTATTTTCAACTTATTAACATCCTCACAAAGAATCAAAATGTATCCGTCAATCCTAAAACAGCTCTTGTTTAGGGATTTGTGAGTCAACATTCAGAAAATGGGTTCCTATCTTTTTAATGTTGCACTTGTTTGGCTAAACACAGCCAGACATTTTAATTGAGAAAATAAATAAGTGTACCGCGGGGATAATAGAGCAGGTTTGCAACAGGCATTGTTTCTATCACACAGTGAAGTGGTCTGCAGGATGCAGTGTTGCAATGCTGGTGGTGTTTTGTCTGACGTTGCTCCATAGTGGATTACTACGTTCCTAAACTCATATTCTGAATACTAAACACTGATTAAAAAATGACCTTAGATACTTTCTGCTGTAAAGTTGCCAGTGCTTTTTTTTGGACTGGTAATTTGTAGAGTGTGGCTCATTTTTCTTGGTGGGCTTAATGTTCCCTTTGCTACATGAATCATTTGGGATTAAGAGCAGCAGACGGCACTTACCTTCTACTGTATGGCTGCGTCACGTTTTACACCGGGCACTCTTATTCAGATACACTTTTCAAAATTGGGATTCCACATCCCACTTCTTCTCTTAAGGTAGAAATAGCATAAAAACCTATGAGCATAGGCTTGAAGGAATTATTCACAATACAACTATAAATTACTGTCAGGTCAGTGTTGAGGAGTAGGGAAGGACATAGGGTTTTCAGGCAAATGGGGGACATCAGTTTACAACCTGCTTCACTTCACTTGTAGACATGGCCCAATGCATCACCCCACCACAGTAATCAGGCTTTAATGTGCAGTCTCTAATAGGCGTTTGATCAAGTTGCATGCATTGAGTAGAGTAGCCAGCTCCTCTAAATAGATGTTTTAAAATTTAAAAAATGTTCAGACCTACTGATGGTACATGGTACAAAGAATAAGAACATATCACTAAGCAAGTGAGCCAAAAAAACGAGTGCTTCTATCACATAAGGTTATTATAACTAGAAAATAGGGGGAGATTTCAAAAGTGTTTTTTTTTTAATTATTATTATTCTTAATTTTAAATTCCTGCTTCTCACAGCACCATGTTTCTCTTCTCAAATAAAATAACTCTCCTCATAGCCACAAAATGCCTTTAAGCACACATCATCAGAAAAACAGGGTGGGGTTACAGATAGATGTTCCCCTTGGGAGATTTGTCATGGGAATCACATTACAGCATCATAATTTCAGAAACACCAAAAGTCATAGATAAATGTACATAAAATGGAAAGATAAAGGTTTTCCTAACAGCGAATTGGAGCAGCTACGCCACCTAATTTATGTCACTTAGTACTACTGAGGTTATTCGGTGCTCTAACTGATCCAGGAACTAATACGTTATTGTGTTAGTTGAGTTTACATCTGGGAACCCTATATCATTTGCCGGAGGGTAACAGTTCAAATTCGTTGTGGTGAATGTGGGAATGGCCCTTTATAACTTTTTCTTACCTGTGACAGGACACATTGTTCATACAGTCTGAAGGCTGTGGTGATTTTTATGAGCAATTACTTTCATAGTTTATAAAGGAGTTTAAAAAAAGTTGAAATTTCCAAAAAAAAATGAATAAGACTGAAGAAAAGAATCAGGATCATCAGTGCAATCAGTACAGTAGCTGTCTTTAATGTATGACTAAAAGGATAAAGAAGATGTATGCTTACTATTCTTTGTTCTTGTTTGGAAGAAGCTATGGTTAATTTTATCTGGGCAGAAAATCCCTAAGCTTGGCTGGCTATGTGCTTGTTCTGGCTGAAGTTGAAACCAGCTTTGTAAGTAAGTTTTTTTTTTTTTTTTTTTTTAATGGCAGTATATCAGCTTGTTATTTTCTCAGTTCATAAAATAGTAAATAAAATACTCATCACAATTTTCTAAAGGCCAAGATAATGTTTTCCTATTTTTTTGTTTTAACCCAGCCAACAGTCCAAAAGTTGTCCAATTCTCAGTCAGGCAAGACCAAGAAAAGCAGCCAATCCCCAACATTTGTTAAGCTAGAAGCAAAGAGTGTTTGACTTCATTCATTTATTTTCTACCGCTTAATCCCTGAACGGGGTCACGGGGGTGGGCGGAGCCAATCCCGGCCAGCAATCGGGCGAAGGCGGGGTACACCCTGGACAGGTCACCAATCCATCGCAGGGCTGAGTGTTTGACCTTTTTTTGCCTTAAAAACTACATGAATGATCGGCAATTATAAAAACAGTTGCTGACAAATTTTCTGTCATTATACCAGTCAATGAATCATCTTGTCAACTTTAGCTGTAATGGGAGCTTGTTAATTGTCTGATGAGGTTGAACACACTTGACAGTGGTAATGATTTTTTGCGTATTGATTTCTTGTCTCATTTAAGAGTTACTTGTCAAAAGTTGAGCTTGAGTTTGCTATGATTCCTTAGAGCCCAGTTTGGACACACTTTCCCGTTAAATTAAATGAGAAAGTGTGTCCACACTTGTGACAGGTAGTGAATCATCTCAGTCAACTGAGAAACGTCTAACCAATTAGTCATTTTCAAATTATTATTTTTATTTATTTATAGTGGAGAATGAGACACCAATTTCCACACCTCTGGTTTCACAATGAGCTTTTTCTGCATGACTGCATCCATCTGCAGTGGGACGGTAATGCTGGAGAAACAAGTTTGACTGATTTTTCAATTAAATCTGCTAATTGTGTGGGTGACTAGATCCTAGGAGTATCCATCAAATGAGAATTTATTTGATGACAGATTAAAGTTTTTGTTCTATACATTGTGTTGGATTAGTGATGCTGCCAGGTTTTGGCAGTTTCAGCTTTATTAGCAAGACATTTGTTGTTAATTTGTTCACTGTGATGGATTAGTCAGTTTACAGTCATATGAAAGCACAAAGAGAGACAGTTTAACTCTACTTTACTTGGTATTGAAATCATATTAGCTTCAGATCATAATGTACAAGTCAGTCCTTACTTCAGCCTCACAACCAAAATTATGCATGTCAGTGGTGAAGTGTAACATGGCTCTTTATATTAGCTGCTAGTTTTATTGTGTCTAAAAACTTGGTCGCTGAAAATAATGCTAATCAGCTCTTCATGCATATGTTGTGTGCATTCTCTTAAATGTTGTTAGTTCCAATATCTTTTTTTATGGTGGCAAGTTGTTCCTGTGTGTGTTTGAAAACTAAAGGTTAAGACTTTTATCAGCTCAGTGAGAAAAGTGTGATGCTGCTTTAGTCAAGTCAACTCTGTAGATCTTTACACACAGAAAGCAATCGGTGCTAGATTAAAACATGTCTATTAATAATATACAAATAAAAAGGCTGACATTCCACACTCATCTCATCCATGTGGTTTGTATTATGTCACTGTCAGTGCTATAGAAAACCAGCTAACTTATTCCTTTTTCCAGGGGTGTCTAATAAACAGTCATTGTTGACATGGTAAAATAAACAAATCACAAAACCTTTAAATCAGAGTGTCTTACAGATTTATAAATTTTATTGTCAACAATCTTATGACATGCATTATGCACATTTTGCAGTAACACTATGAACATGCCATCTGTCAAGTTTGGGGCTGAAATGATTTGTTTTTGAATCAATCACAATGAAGATTTTGTGCCTCATTTTTTTTTATATCAGTGTAAATTGAATGTGTATTTTGGACAGTTGATCAGGTACATGTGAGGAGACTTTCACATGCAGACAAGAGCAGAAATTGGTTCATTTATAACCCTGTTCTATGAATCTGTAAAATGCTCACCCAGATCAGACTTTTTCTTGTTTACCAATATTATGCTTTGTTTGTTTTTTTCATCATAGATCTATACACACCTTCGGTCCTACACTGTCCCCAATGAGCAGCGTTACATCATCCGCATCCTGTTTATTGTGCCAATTTATGCCTTTGACTCTTGGCTAAGCTTGCTCTTCATCAGTAATGACCAGTATTATGTGTACTTTGACTCCATTCGAGACTGCTATGAAGGTAAATATCACAAGCCCACCCTTTTAATGATCTGCCTGATGACAACTTTTCTAGTCCAGTTGTGGTTTTGTTTGCCTGCCGTCATATTTTAGATACAGTAGCTGCCATAATGGAAAGACAGGGAGCTCACCAAACTAGTTTTTCAAACAGGTCATTGTTCTCATGTAGGTGGATCTTATTATTTGGGGTGTTGCATTTCTATAATTAGTAATTTTAGGCGCATCTGTTTTTGCACTCTGGTTCATAGTGTTAACCTACAGTCTGCTTTTTACAGTGGGTATGGAAAGTATTCAGACCCCCTTAAATTTTTCCCTCTTTGTTATATTGCAGCCATATGCTAAAATCATTTAAGTTCATTTTTTTCCTCATTAATGTACACACAGCACCCCATATTGACAGAAAAGCACAGAATGTTTGACATTTTCGCAGATTTATTAAAAAAGAAAAACTGAAATATCACATGGTCATAAGTATTCAGACCCTTTGCTGTGACACTCATATATTTAACTTAGGTGCTGTCCATTTCTTCTGATCATCCCTGAGATGGTTCTACACCTTCATTTGAGTCCAG
>NW_018127985.1:3364425-3465682 GCF_001952655.1 Monopterus albus | reverse complement strand
GGGGGGCTGCAGTGATGGTTGACTTTCTACAACTTTCTCCCATCTCCCGACTGCATCTCTGGAGCTCAGCCACAGTCATCTTTGGGTTCTTCTGTACCTCTCTCACCAAGGCTCTTCTCCCCCGATAGCTCAGTTTGGCCGGACGGCCAGCTCTAGGAAGGGTTCTGGTCGTCCCAAACGTCTTCCATTTAAGGATTATGGAGGCCACTGTGCTCTTAGGAACCTTAAGTGCAGCAGAAAATTTTTTGTAACCTTTGACCTCATGATTTTCATTTGCTCTGACATGCACTGTGAGCTGTAGGGTCTTAGACAGGTGTGTGGCTTTCCTAATCATGTCCAATCAGTATAATCAAACACAGCTGGACTCAAATGAAGGTGTAGAACCATCTCAGGGATGATCAGAAGAAATGGACAGCACCTAAGTTAAATATACGAGTGTCACAGCAAAGGGTCTGAATACTTATGACCATGTGATATTTCAGTTTTTCTTTTTTAATAAATCTGCGAAAATGTCAAACATTCTGTGTTTTTCTGTCAATATGGGGTGCTGTGTGTACATTAATGAGGAAAAAAATGAACTTAAATGATTTTAGCATATGGCTGCAATATAACAAAGAGGGAAAAATTTAAGGGGTCTGAATACTTTCCGTACCCACTGTAAGTAGGATCATTTAAAATCTTTTGAAAATTTGTTTAGTGAAATTCTGCAGTGATTTCAGTCTTCATGTTGTATGTAAACCCTATCCTGTAGACAGCAGTTTTACTGCCTTGTAACAATAATAATGTACTGGAGTTTTAAGACCCAAGGACCTCACCGCTGGCAAAGGTGAATCATATGCAGAATGGATTACAAGTAATTTGAGAAAGGAGAAAAGTAGGAAATATATTATTCAGGAGATTAGTTTCCAGTTTGCAGGCCAATTTTGTGGCTGATTGATAGTGCAGTGCATCAGAAAGCAGGGAGGCCGGAGTACCACCAGTGACCATGGCTAAAACATAATGAACCTTCTCTTGACTGGACACCATCTGCATTAGCTTAATTTAATCCCTCCTTAAATAGCAACAAAGGATTAGGAAGGGATTTCTAAGACACAGACCCCGTGGAAGCTTCTTATGTAGGAACCAAAACATTTATTGTTCCAAATTATTTTTAATCTCAAATGATTTGACCCTTTAAAAAGTTATACTTGAAGGCAATAAGAAATTATTGCACTGTTAACATGTGTGCGAAATATGTATGAGCCAGAGTTTATTTAAAAATGTGACTGCTTTCTTTGTGTTACAGCATTTGTAATTTACAATTTCCTGAGTCTGTCCTTTGAGTACCTGGGAGGAGAGAGTGCAATCATGACAGAGATTCGAGAAAAGCCCATACAGTGAGTGCTCTCATTCTAGTCCTACATTCAGTCTGGGCATGTGTCTACATACTGCCTTGGAAGATTTTCATTTTGCAATAATGTGTTGCCTGAGCAGTAATAAGTATGTTAGCTAAGCCCTACTATTTACAATCACAGAAGGTACAAGGTGCATCTTACTGCCCTTGAATTAATATTTAATTTAAACACCACAGTGAAAATGCTGGCAATAAAAAGTAATAATCAGTGGTAATTAACCTTTATCTCAGAGCTTTTGACCACCCTTTTTATGGCTGATTCAAGCCACAAGGCAGCAGTTCTTTGCCAAGTTCTTAAGACATTAGAGCTCTGCCAGTGCTTAACACCAGGCATTGGAGACAGTTACAAACTCTCTTTTTGTCATTTTCCAGGTAATCTACTAGATTACATGTGAAGAACTTAAAATGCACTTCTAATAAAAACACATTCTGTCAGACTCAAGGCAGACAACAATAAGGAGTTGGACTCCTTGCATGCTGCAGGCAAATGCCAATTTGTTTTCTTCCCAGTTTGAATTGACTTTGACTGAATGTCAATGCTTATTTGCAAGTAATGAGTTTGCATTTGGGTGTCAGCAGCCTATCTAAAGTGGTTAAAAAGAAGTCTGATATGTAATCTGACTATGAGCTTGAATGGCCTGCTCAGTGTTATGAAGCTGAAGGTGCTCTGTAGTTGCACTTACAATGATTGTGAGATTTTATTTAGGTTGATAAACCATTTTAAACACTTTTGTTGGTTGTCAGTGCCAATTTTAACAATTTTAACCCTATAATTTATTGTTCTTACAGTGTTTGTTTTTTATATTTTTTACTTGTACATATAAGGGAAATATTAGGCCAGTGATACATCAAGCCGGCAGTCGGTTGTCGGTGAGCATCTGTCGCGCTCATCTTCGCTGTATGTCCCGCACAGTTGGCACTAGTCAGACCCTGTCGGTGGCTTTTTAGCCAGTTTGGCATATTGAATTGGCAGTGGGCCTCGTCGGTGAGAGAGACCAGTCTGAATGGCTGTTCAGCTAAGCAAATCAATGCACACGGGGAGAACGGTTCAGGAAAGCCCCTTTAGAGCTTTCACCTGCTTGACAAAGGCACAGACTGAGCTACAACCTAAAACCCGCCATTCACTTTTTTTTTTTTTTTTTTTTTTACCTCCCCAACCTCCTTTTGTTCATAAGACCAAGGGCAGAGAATGCCAGTGCCAAAGACAGATGCTTTCTTTACAAATTGTATTTCCACAGTCTAGCTCTTATTCTCTCCCATTTCTGAATGGCGAATACAGCTACCACCACCTGCTGGTAGGGAGAGCTATTTCTCTCACGCAGGTGCAGAACATACATGCTAGGTGGCCGTTGGCTGTAGTCTGTGCGGCGTGTTCAAGTGCCAATTTTTTGACCCAACTGGCCCAGACAAAGGCCAGGCGACACAACTGTTGGCCTACATCGCTGATAGTTTTTTCATGTCTGCTTGGAGTGTGTCTGTCCTGTGGAAGACCTTATACCATATAGCAGTCAAATACAGCACCACCCAGAAAATATTTGCAGAACTAAGTCGACATACAACCAGCTAAAGTGGTAAGGCCTGCTAGGGTTGCAACTAACAGTTATTTTTATTTTCATGATTGATTAACCTGCAGATTATTTTCTTGATTAATGTGTGTTTATAAAATGTCAGAAAATACAAATGCACAGTTTACAAAAGCCAAAGGCAACTGTATATGCTGCAGTGAAAGTCTAATCTGCCTTCTTTGTTCAAATGTCTTGTGTTGTTTGAACAGCAGTTCTTACCCAGAGATGTATTCTTTTTACAGTTATGTAAAACAGAAAAAACAACAAGTCCTTACTGTTAAAGAAGCAACTGTCTGGCAATTTTGCTTTAAAAATGACTCAATGATTAATAGATTGATAGAACAGTTGCTGATTACATTCATGTCATTGGACTGATCCATAAATCAACTAATAATTTTTTGTGTGTGGCTGTTTTACATGTGCACCTTGCTTTTCCTATCTCATGCTTAACATATGATGTTTCAGTGTTGCATAATGTAATGGCTCATCATTTCCCGTTGACTTTGCAGGTCAAGTTGTCTGTATGGTACCTGCTGCCTCGTTGGAAGGAGCTACTCCATCGGCTTTTTAAGATTCTGCAAACAGGTGAGCTTCAATCATTCCCTTGTTGCTGCTCTAGAAAGGCTCCCTGGAAATTACCATTCTGTCCAGATCTTCAGACTGCTTAAAACTGACAGTTGTTATAATTGACTGTGTGCTCTTCGGAGGATAACATCCACTGGTTCAAAAAAGTGAAAACAAAAGCAATTGAGGCCAGGTGAAAGAAGCTTGATAATAAACCAAGAGATGATTTGAGCTGTCAGCACAGAGTTCCCTTCTAGTGTCTTGGGATGCAGCACAAGCTCCCAAGCGAACGCTGATGGATATTGGAACTGAGTTATGTCTTCAAAACAAAACACATGGTGAAATGAACATTTTTTTCATATGCGGCAAGTGATGAACACTCTATGTGCCTTGACAGAAATCCTACGTGAAGTGTTTTAAAAAGGAAAACCTTTCAAGTGTTTTTGGTGGCATTTCTGAAAGACAGTTAAAGATTATTTTGAAGATTGAAGATCGGATTGAATTGAAGTTGGATGGTGTCTATGCTGTGAGAGTACAGGCTTTGAGTGAAGGCTTAGCACTGAGCTGTCTGCTTTTAAAACAGCTAATTGTCATTCACTGAAAAAAATTCAGAAATCAATGTACAGTATCAAACAATTCAGAAATTTATTAAATGCAGTTTTTCAGGTGAACTCCCACGAAGCTATAGAAACTACCTGGATTCAAAAAACGATCAACTGCTGTCATACATATTAATTTATTCTGAGTGGATTGCTGAAGCACTCCATCATATTGATCACACAGTATTGTGGCTTGGAGTTGGAAAACACCAGGTTGTGCTCGCTGAGAGAGAATTTCGGACGGCTTTGACAGCTCATCACAGCCAAGAATTAAAAGTACCAGATAAGACCCTGGTAGAGCAACAGATCTAAAAGGCCTTGATCCATTTTGGGGTTGGATAAAAAGAAACATTAACTTTCATTTCACATTATGGGAAGGCTTCAGCACATGATTAAAGGAGGGGTTAACAAATAGATCAGTGACATGCAAAAGTAGCCTAGAGTTATGGTGGTAATATGAGATAAGGATAAGCTGCTTTTGCATCTTGTATCCTAAACCTTTTTTGGGGTCATTTCAGCTTTAAGTCTTTTATCAGACTGTAGGACACTTGCAGGCCTTATTTTCCTGAAACTGAGTGGTACAAGTGGAATCCTGTCAATCCCAGGGGCAGCTCCCGTGCTCATAATGGTGATTGGGGATCCAAATAAATTAAAAAAATAAAAGTCAGCGCGAGTGACCAACATAATTTTGCAGTTTTGGTAACTTAAACCAGGCAACGCCTATAAACAGTACATGATGAAAGGATAAGGCCAGTCATTTTCTATATTAACAGTATTGTCAATACTCCCCATATACAGAGACTAAAACCAACAAAACCACACCCTGATATTTTTTAAAAAATGTTGCCCCAGAGGCTCTGAACAGCCAAAACGTTCTATGGCATCAAAAGCCCATGTGTGAGATCTCTTGATAATCTTTGCAAATATCAGCTCCTCATGGATGGTGTCATAGCCAGATATGTGCAGTGATGTGTTTGAGCTCTAAATGACTTTACACCAGCACAAAAATCAGAATTTCAGTACATCTGGCTTTTCACTGCCCATAGTTTTGTTTTTCTTTAGTAATAAAGGGAGAAATAGCAGTAAGAATAAAAAGCAGTTGGTACAAAATATGATCCATAAATGACTTGTTGTTCAGCATGTTTTTTAAATCAGAAAGTTTCCTTGCAAAATAAATAAAAATGTAGGAATAAACAGCAGCACAGAGCCTGGGAGTATCATAAGGCAGCAAGACAATAAAAACAGTGGCCTTGTGTGCTGATACATTAATTTAATAATTAAACAGTTTGAACAGATCCACTTTGGAGGTCTGTTTATAATACACAAAGTAGAGGGTGTTGTTCTTAGTTGGGAACACCATTAGTGAACTATTGCTGTGAACACTGAATTTGTTAAACTATTTATAAAATTAATACCATGAAAGTGCTTTGGGTCACTTCAAGCTGTGAATTTTAAATGAAACATTATTTGGTATTGTAATGGAAAATCCCAGCAGGCTGCTCACACAAATGTGAAAAGGCACATGTGGTGACGGATGTCCACATTATCCTAAACTCACAATCCATGTGTGTTCAAGTGCCACTTTTTTGACCCAACTGGCCCAGACAAACCTACCCCCAGTGGTGGGGTAGGTTGCAACAACAGAACTCTTTGCATTTGATTTGAACTCTGTGACTATGTAGTCATCCAAATGAGTTTTATTTGTAGTAAACAAATATGACTACCTTGTATCAAAGTTCGACAGATCTATCATGAACAGCCACCAAGTTAGTGATGCTCAAACAAAAGGTGTTAGAATCATCCCCGGTCTCCCCTCCCTCTCCTCTGTGTTTCTGCTTTTGCAGTTAACATGCAAATAAAATCTTTAAATTCTTCATCACCCTCCAGCAGAACCTTTCTCTCTGCTGCTTTGACAGATTGCATTTTCTCCTGAGACATCTGCACGTAGCCAGTCAGAATCATGGTTTCAGCTGTTAATATATAGGCTATAGCCTAGTCAGTGAACACGAGAGCATGCTTTTATCTTGGATGATTGTCAGTATCATGGTTTACTTCCAACGTTTGAAGGAAAAGCAACTTCAACAAAAGAAACATTCTATGTATTTCACAACCTTTTTCTGTCGGGGGTTTTAAGTCTTATAATTAAAGCAATAACTTGACATTTTAGAAAATACACTATTTGCTTTCTTATCTGGAATTAAATCTGTTAAATGTAAGGCTACAGGCAGATGTTTAACATATCTTAGCATAAAGACTGGAAATGGCTACGCTGGCCCTGTTCAAAATCCATATTTCAACACCTTTAAAGCTCACTCATTAACATAACAGCTTGTTGATTAGAAGCGTACAAACACCAAAATGAAAAAGTGACAATTTGCTGTTTTATGAGGGGTTATTTGCTGGTCTATTTATTAGCTTTGAGCAACTGCGAGGCAACAAGCAGAAAGTTACTGTTCAGAGGCGAGAAGTAGTTCTACACATTAAGCAAGTGATCATTAAACAAATGATATGTAACATATTAATTAGTGGGCTTTTGTGGCGCTGGTAGGCTAAGAAGGCAGCACTTTCCCCTTTTCCAGTCCTTGCTAAGCTGACCATGCAGTTATAGGCGACTTAAGGATCAAACTGTTTGGTGAAAATGTAGTTGTCAGTCCAGATATCAAAACACTGCATCAAGTCCCACAATTAATGGAAGTGTTGAATAGATATAGCTTTATTTGACCTAGTGTATGAATAAAAGCGTGTGTGTATGTATAAATTAGAAAAAATAAATAATACGCAGTTGTGATGTAGGAAATGACCACTGGTTTTAGTTAAAGGGATTGGGAAACAGACACCTTCTTGTTGCTGAGCAGCTACAGATTCCCGCTAATTAGACTTACAAACAGGTTCAGATGTCCTCCTTCATCCTTCATCCTCCTCCTTCATGGTGTCATTGCATTCTTGGGTGTCTCATTCTGAATTATAAACGTGTTCTCCAGGCGACTCTTCAGTTCTGTGTTGTCAAACCCATCATGGCAGTCATCACGATCATCCTGCAGGCCTTTGGCAAATATCACGATGGAGATTTTAAGTGAGCAGTACTTTTCTTTGCATTTCATTCTTCATGTATCTTATGCACCCATGTCATTGCCAGTAGGCTTGTTTGCTGTTTATGTGCATATGGAAACAATTTGCAAATGGAGATAATTATATCACCTCTTCACAGCAGGCATGATGAAATTGTTTGAAATGAAAGAGTTCTGTTTCATGCTGAAAATGCTAGGTTAAAACTTTGCAGCTACTTTGCTGTATGTTGTCCCAGTTGTATCACTGTCCTATTCAGACGTTTATTGCAATATGGACTAATGAAGTTATATTGCAAGTTTCCCCTAAATATATGTGTTCTAAAATGAAGCCCCTTAATTCTTATGGTATGTTACACTTGGCAAAGCACAGTATTATATAGCAAGATGCATTGTTTCATTTCATACTTTTTATTTTGAATGTCAAGTGATACCTAGTCTAGGGATAAGCTGCAGACTGACAAATTTAATTTTAGTGTATTGCAGTACTTAGAAGGAGCCAATAAGAGTCTCAACAGAATATGGAGGGTATAATATATTCAATAAAGTTGTCTTTAGTGTATAATCAAAAGCTATGAATTCTGCCGCCTATAAACTCCACCAGACTTAATTTCAGGTGCTCTTCTCCGCCTGCCTGTTCAGTGTCTTATTCTGAAGATTCATCTGTGACAACACTTGTTTCTAAACTACTGAGGAGAACCATGGACTTCGAGGGCTTGAGAAAAGTTCCAAATAGCTTTTTATCATCACCCTCTTTTTTTTAAAATGTAGACATGATTACATTCTTGCATATTTTTCCATATACTTCAATGGTAAAATTAGTAGACACAAATATCTTTTTAATGTCTTTCTTTAAGCTCATTGGCAAGACCGTGATAATTTACTGATTTGAATGCTGATGCGCTTTCAACCACAACCAACCATACACTCTATATTGCATGGGAGTAATTAGCGTAGTCACAGCTGAGCCCTGAGAGGGCCCCTCGTGAATGCAAAGATGTTAAAAAAAACCTGGCTGACAATGAAATATAGACAAATCTGCCTGTTTAGCAGATGCATCCTGAAATATGAAGGCCATGTATAAACAGCTGCTTGTTGAAATAAGATTAAAAAGGCTGCATCTCCTTGTATTTATTCATTAGGGCTAAAAAAATATCCTTACATTTAAGTTGGCAGTTTTTTCATTAAGCCCAAAATAATAAGTGGAGTCAAAACATGCATAAATTGTTTCTGTTTAAAAAAAAAAAAACACATAGGGAGGTTTACTGTACTCAAGCTTGCCATGTCATCACATATGGGGAAAAATGTCATATAGGTTATAAATTTACAACATACTTGACAGTGGGGTTTTCCCTAATCCTTTTCTGTGCAGCGTGAATGGAGGATACCTGTATATCACCATCATCTACAACTTCTCAGTCAGTCTGTCTCTCTACGCTCTCTTCCTCTTCTTCTTCGCCACAAGTGACCTGCTCAGGCCGTATGAACCGGTGCTCAAATTCCTCACAATCAAATCTGTCATCTTCTTATCCTTCTGGCAAGGTAACCACACCCTTCCTTCTTTCTGTGTGTGTGTGTGTGTGTGTGTGTGTGTGTGTACCAGTACATGAAAGTAGTGATTGACGATAAAAATGTTGCTGCTTTGTAGGAATGATCCTCGCCATCTTGGAGCGCTGTGGCGTCATTCCCAACGCACTTGTCATCGACGGACATAAGGTCGGAGCTGGTACCGTGGCAGCAGGCTGGCAGAACTTCATCATCTGCATTGAAATGTTCTTTGCAGCCATTGCCCTCCGATATGCCTTCACCTGCACGGTCTACCAGGAGAAGAAAAATCAAGTGCCAGGTAATTACAGTAACAGTAATGAACTAATATTCAATCTGGATTTTTGGACTTGAATATTGTGAGCTGTGTGCCAGTTAAGTTGGAAGTCAGTACAGGTACCTATCAGCCTAATGGCTTACTTTGTTTTACATGGCTCAGAGGACAGCTGCCATTAAAGATGTACAGAGGAAGATGAAGAAAATTTCAAAATATTGTACAGTAACTAGCAGGGAGTAAGCAGCACCCTTTTGACATCAGTGCTTGCAAGTAAAAGACAAATGAAAGCCAAGGGAAAAGTCTTCTGCAGGGGCACCAATCATTTTGCCGTTCCTGCTGTAGGAAACCCTCTGTCCCCTTGAGCTGTTTAACATCCAGAAGTAATGGAAGAGATGATGAAAACTCAAGAATATCTTTATCAACCTTATGACCTTTTTTCATTTTTTTAAAGATGAAAATCTAAGAAGGTAATGACATAAAATTAATGATTTTCATCTCTGTCCATATGGATAGAAAGCCATTATCCATCTTGCTGTTCAGTTGGGATGTAATAATAATGTTGCTCCAAGATGTTTTACAGCTGATAATTATGCTATTTGTTTTGGTTGATTAGTTTTATTGCTTCAGCCACCCTGCCCCTTCTGATAAAAGAACTTTTTGGACAGTAACACTAGTTCTGCACCCCCACCCTCTGATGTGTGTCAGTGTAGAGGTTCCTCTGCTTCAGCCCTGTGGAGTAGGCAGACTATAAGGAGAAAGTCGGCAGACCATGCCAAACTGCCCTGTATCCCTCACCCCACCTTGTCCCCCTCTCTATTCTACACCCTTCATAAACCGACCAGACAGCACTGCCACTGACCCTGAAACAGAAGGCTGTGGATGTCTGCCGGCTCTCACACATTCATTTCTGGGGTAACATCAACCTGGCTCACAGCTGGGTGCTGAGGGACCATCACTGGAGATGGTGGCTGTGACTGAGTTCCGTTCAGCCCATTTATAAAGTGCAGGCTGGGAAAAAACCATGTATAGAGAAAATCATACCTATATCCGTAAAACAAACCTAAATTATAGCTATTTAGGTTTGGAGGGAGCCAGTGGAGAGAAGCTAATACGGGAGAGATATGATCACAAGTCAGGATTTAGCAACCTTTGGATCAAAATTTGATGACACACCCACACGATCCTGAGCTTTAGAGCCTTGCACATCAAATAATCCCTTTTGATCCACATTTGTTGATTGTTGCACATTTAGTAACGAATATTTAATGTCATAGAGAAATACTACATTTGAAAATGTTTTCAGGGCTTTTGTACTGTATTTTTTCAGTTTTATTGATTAACAGTAAATCGAATTAAAGTTGAATTGACATTTTACAATACTCACTAGTATTTTGCCAGTAAGTATTGTAAAATGATTTGAGTCAACTTAAATCATGAAGCCAGTGTGGTTCCAGGATAGACCAGCATTTTCCTATAACCCCTCTTTTGGTCTTCAAGAAATAATATTGATTATATACTGAAGCAGCACTGTTTTATACACATCTTCATTTTCCTCCCTCCTTATTTGTATGGAGATGACCAGATTGATCCCTTTGTTTCAGATATGTAAAGCTGCAACATTGTGGTCACTTGCATTATTGTCTGAATATTCAACTCCCTCTGTCCCTGTTCCTGTGGGGTTTTTCTGCAGAAAACCTCCCCCAAATGCAGAGCATCTCCAGTGGTCTGAAGGAGACCATAAACCCAGGAGACATGGTGCAGGATGCGATCCACAACTTCTCTCCGGCATACCAGCAGTACACCCAGCAGTCCACGCAGGAGGTGAACCATTCCAGCACAAATGGAAAAGTGGCAACAGGCAACAGGAGCTCCCGCAAGTCTGACAAAATCATGCTGATCACTTCTGATGATGAATTCTAGAAAGAGCCAGGTTTTTGTGTCTACTATCTCTGACCACCTGGGGAAAGAGCTGCCGCATATCTCTAAGAGCTGGATTGAATCCATGTGTTTAATTTCTGTTATCACAGTATTTAAGATGGACTGCTTACATATATCCTGTTTTAATGAGTAATTTCAGCTCCAAGAAGGGGAAGAGCTTAATAATAGTTTTAAAATTGATAGCTGGGTGATCAGAGCGCTGATCTGTCTTCATCTCTGCAGTAATAAGCTATGCGTTTTATCCAGTCAAGCTGCTGGTGGTTCCGCTGACGCTGCTTTTTGTCTCTGTCATTACCTCAGTGCTTGCTCTTTGGTCCTCCAAAGTATGCTCCCTCTGATTCATGTCAGGTTCAAAGTGGGGATGATTAATATGCGACTCCGGGTGGGAAGCTGTTGAAGCCAGTGATGTTTCGGAATGACGCTTGATGGACAATCTCTTGCAGCTGCTCGTTTGAAGTATTTGCTGAGCATCCCTTTGCATATTTCCTGACAAATAGAAGGATTCATTCAAAGACACTCGTTTTGGAGCAGGCACTTCAAACTGCAGACTACGGCACTTGGCGATCCTTTGTATCTACTGAAGCATAGATAAATTGGATAAACTTGTCTCATACAAAGTGGGACTTATGTTATTTTCATAAATTTTTCCAGCATGCTAAATAATATAAGCAGAACACCATTCCACAGATGCTGACAATTAGTCTTCCTCCAGCTTCTGCTCCGACCTCTTCACTTTTTGCACACTGTTGCAGGTTTAATTTTAAATTGATAAAATTGCCATTTTTGTTCATCCTGTCTACACTCAGTAACCCATAATGAATGAAGTTTTTAGAAAGCTTTTATTAAAAATCAACAACTGATAACGCTAACAAAAGTTTTCTGACTCCTAATTCAGTACTTTGTAGTAGCCTGTTTGGTAGCAATTAGAGCCTTGGGAAGTCTCTGCAGGCACTGCACACCTAGATGTGGGCAGTTTATCCCATTTTTCCTGACAGATCTTCTCAAGCTCTGTCAGACTAGATGAGCCGTGTCTGTGAATCAAACTTCAGGTCTCTCCACTGATGTTCTCTAGGGTTTAAGTCTGAGTTTTGGCTGGGCCACTCTGAGATAGTCAGAATTGTCCTAAAACCACTTCATCTTTGTCTTGGCTGAAAGCTTCAGGGGATTGTCGTGCTGAATTATGAACTCACCCCAGTCTTATGTTGCGTGCACTCTGGAGTGGGTTTTCTTCAAGGACCTGTATTTGGCTACATTCAGTTTTGCCTCAGACTGTGGTATTAGCCAGATGATGAGTGTCTGGTGTTCACCAGACATGCACTGTGGCTAGTGCTTTTTATCTGATCAGTCCAAAGAATCTTTTCCCTCATGCCCTCAAACGCTGTCGGGCAAACTCCAAATAGACTGTGATCTACTCAGTAGCTTCCATCTAGTCACTCTACTATAAAGGCCTGGTTAATGGAGTGCTGCTTGGTTTTTGCCCTGACTTGCAGTGCAACTTATGGGACCATACATAGATGTACCACAGGTGGACTCCAGTCAGGTTCTAAACATGACTACAGAAAAATTAAATCAAACAGAACGCACGTGACTACAAGGGTTATTGAGTGCAGATCGCTGGGCAAAATGGCAGTTTTATCAATTTGAAATGAAATCTACAACACAATAATGTGCACAAAAAGTCACCTGGCCTGAATGTGTTCACATCATTATCCATGTTATAATTCCACAGTCCAGTGATGATGAAATATGTATTTTATATACAGTTTGGTGTTTACAGTTTTTATTTGTGTAAAAATGTTGTATTTGGAAGATCTTAATGGCTTTAATGCTTGTAGTTCAGGAGATAGAAGCACAAACAACACTGTGCTTTAAAGCCTTTTGGTATTCTCTTATCCCATTTTTTCACTAGTAATGTTATCACCTGTGTTTACGTCACATGAAAAGCACATACTTTAGTACAGTAATTTGTATATCAGGTTGTAGTTTGATAGATACTTGATACTCTTGTGCCAATGATGGTTGCCTGTCCAAGCCGGCAGAAATTAATTTAATCTGGTACCAAAACATAAACTGACTCGTGTAAAATTACAGCTTGTTTGGCTTTGTAACTCACACCAAACTTGAGTAAATATGCACTTTGCTATGATGAAAAAGCTTTATTTGAATTTACAAAAAACAGACACAGCTGATGTATTTATAGGAATAATTTATCATAGTTTAAATCAGAGCAGAAACAAATACAGATTCTGTTTGTACATGAGGGTAGTTCACTGAGAAAATGTAAATATAAATGAATGTAAAGTAAAAATAATTTAGGTGGGTTTTTTTAATAAAATTACACAAATCAATGAAATAAATATATATAATATATATATATGAGCAGAGTAATGACAAGTTGTGAAGGGTACATACTGTTTATGCTGCCTTATCTGTCCTTGCTTACAGTCACTCATAAAGCCTCAGTGTTGCCACAAGACTTGGAAAAAAAAAAGTAATGTACAAACCTGAAGCTACAGTATGTAAATTTTTCCAATATTTTGTTGTAGAAATATGTTTCAAAACTTGTCTTAATTTAGAGAGGTGCTGTCAAAGCCTCCTGTGACCCAGACTCTTTGAACAGCAGTGCAGAGATATCATCAGCTTGTACATAGTTTTGAGAGGGATTGATCTCTCTAACCAATCAGAGATGTTAATTTGTTTCTGCTTGAACAATAAGTTTTGTTGCATTCTCATTTATTATAATTTCATAATGACAAATATCTGAAGAGTTGGGCAGATCATAGTAGAGCACGGTGAGGGAGAAGGAGCACTGGGCAGAGCAGAGTGGACAGATTTGGAGCTTCATGCTAGCGCTCCCTTAAGTTACATACTGTAGCTTGAACATAGAAACTGCTGCTGACATTCATTGTATTTCGTCCATTATCTCACAACCACCATATAATCCAGACACATGCCCCATTCCTTCTGTCATGGAGCTTTTTCTGAATTTATAAACAACCTCTTCAGTCTACAATTTTGAAATTTGCTTTCTATGTGGCTTAAGTTCGATCATGTAGCTTGCAGGGCTGGCAAAGCTTGTGTATGAAAGCTTATTTACTCTTAAGTATTTTTAAATTAATAGCCTTGAATACCTTGTCAAGATGTATGAACAACCTCATGTCTGTACTGTACATAGATTTGCATTGTTATGGTTTATATAAATAATGTAAAATAATCTTAAACAGTACTGTTAAAGCTCCTGAGTATAGCAGGGTTCACTCAGTTTAACTGTTTGGGGAAAACAGAAGCCTGCTCAGGCCAGTTTTAGTAAACATCCATGGTAAATTTTATTTAAGCCTCTTTTTGCCTATAAACTTTATTCATTTCTGCATAATTCTTACTAAAATGGTTTAAACCGTTATGCTTTTATTTTGTGTAGTGTACCTTCATGTAGAAAATGCAAATTACTGTGTCTGGTAAATATTTGCTTGTGGTTCAGTCAGATGGCAATGTTTTTGAGAGTCTGAATGGACCTCTGCTGGCTAGCACTGGATGTAGGTTTAGTTCTTAATTCACCGGAGAAAGGTTTGTCTTTTACTAAGGAATGGTAAAGGTACACACACTGAGTATTATTATTATTATTAAGGTGTGGTTCTTAAAGTTTTAATCTCAGATCCAAAGTGCTAAAATTACACAGTGCCTCATTTATCAGGATTTACAGTAGTTTTGAAACTTTACCGCAAGAGGTCACTGTGATGTTTGTCAGAAAATACTTTTAGCAGTACTGTCTTATAATGGAATATGTGGGAAATTACTTAAGTAAATATGTAATATGTATCAATTCCGCTAATCTTGATTTAGGCTTAAAACCGAACTGGTGGGTGGACAGTCCAGCAGCTTTGGACTTGTTGCGGTAAGGTTTCTTGGCACTTACAAAATCATTACCATCATAATTTGAAACTGTCAACTAAATCAGATGCCATTTTTAGAAAAGTATATCAAGTATACCTTTAAATGTCCAGTTACTGATGACATGCAATCCATTTACAATCCATTTAAAAAGCTAATTTTATTTTTTGTGAATGAAATATTCTCACTACAGGAGCCTGAAAAGACTAACCGAGAGCTGAACATTTGGCTAATATTACTAGAGATCTGATCACCTCAGACCAGATGTGCTCTTGTGGTGAATGATATTGTTGTTTACAATGTTACTTGATTTCAGAGCTAATTTTCTTTTAGATAAATGATCCAGAAGTCATGCATACAACATTTGTGAATTCCTTTCCTCTTCACTAACAGTGTGAACTGGCAGTCAATGTAATATCGCAGTTTGTAAACACTTTATTCATGCGCTATACGTGTGTGTGTGTGTGTGTGTGTGTGTATTAGCTGCAGCCTGCATGTAACTCTAGTCACTGTCTCTCCAATTTGTGAATTAGACAAATAGTACATATGCAGAGAAGAACTATTCATAGGAGATAAATACTCAAGACTTAAGTTAGGAGAACAGCTTTCTCATTGTAAATGTGAATACAACTTCTTTAGAAAAAGGTCAGCATCAAGGTAATTTGACTTCAAAGAATGATTATATAATCACACCACTCCCAGGATAGTAAAAGACATAAATATAGAAAAATATGTAACATATATTTATATACTGCATATGCATATAAAACTAAGTATTAGAAAGAGAACATACGATGTATGGACAAAGAAACTGAAAATTCAAAATGAGAGTAAGAACACAGCAATGCTACTGCTTAAAAATCACAGCAGGTTTTACAGCAGCAAAGTTCCCCGTACTGTTCTTTGCAGCTATGGAACAGGGGAAGAACAGTCATGTCCTCTTAACCAAGAGAAAATCCTGACATGAGCTCTCTCTATCGACTTCACTCCAAATTAGGAATGAAACTCTGTAAGAATGACTTGATTTCAAGTGAATTTCGTATTTAAATAATCTCACAACGTACAGTGGGAGCAAGGTGTTTACTGCATTTCATTGTTATGACACCACTGTTTTTTAGAGATGGGCGTCAGGGCTTCTCTTGCAGAAGACTGTGTCAAAAGCAAAGTACATAGCTACTATTTGAGCGTTGCCAACACCGGCAGCAGCACTTATCGTGACCCAGCAGTAGGAATGATTTCTATCTGGACGGAGTTCTCAAAGTAAGTAAAAATGGAGGCAGTGGGAGCTTTATCATTTCTGTAATATACAGGAAGTGAGTTGAATTGGATTTCACTTGTAAGGGCCGCTCTATCGCTATATCCAATATGGATTACCTACCAAAGAGTGGCATACAAAGCACAGGGGCAAACCATCACCCAGTAAGTGCTGTGGCATACATATCAGAGTATACCATCCAGAGTTTCATTAACTTGACAATATACCTGGAATCATCATGCAGTTAAGCCCCGGTTACTTCAGCCCCAGTTCTAGAAATCTGTTGCTCTGAGAGTTTTTTTTTTCTTTTTTAATTGCGTCTTTACAGAATACTTATGAGGTCTAAATAATGAGACGCTCTGTGACATCAAATCTTCTTAATCCAAACAATTGTGGCTCAAAATGTTTCTTAATCATTTTCCAATTGTATATATTAATCTACCCAGTTCTCTGAAAAAGAGAGTGGATAATTTCTTGAGTCAAAAGGGCTACAAAACAATCACATGCAGCATCTTCCTAAGAGTCTCCAGTGTCTTCAGGAACACAGCTGATCGTACACACTTTTCAGCTCCACTGACAAACTTCTCTACCACAAGACACTTTTTTGTGGATGAGCTACTAAGCGAGGAAATACTGGAAATCCAAAATCTTTGACACAGACACCCTTTTTTTCTTCATTTTCTTGTTGGGCATTTGCCAGTAGGTTGACAGAAAGGCACAAATGACTGTCTTCAATAAAGGCAGCCAATATATTACTGGAGAGTTGCGTACAAATTCTGGCCTAATAGTGGATTGTAAGCTTTTTGAACACAAAAATATAACTTAAAAACTGCTAAATTAGTTTGCAATCTGAAGGTATGAATGTCTTTACTGCAGAGCACTGGCTATTTCTTGTATTCACTCCTAAATACTCTAAGCTATATGGCAAAACTTTGCATAACATAGACAGCAATTTAAATTATGCTCTATCATTAGCAAACCCCTTTGGCTAAACATAGGTCAATTATCCACAGCATAAGGCAGTGTTCTCCAAACACACCATAAAGAGTCATTCAACAAAACACTAACAGGTGATTTACTGCTTAGCACCTTCCAAAAGAAGGGAGGGACATATCAGTGAAAACATCTGGTGTATTGTTTGGCTGCCTCTTGAAGGCATGCGGTTAGAAATCACTAGTAACTGTGTCTGAAGAAGTGTACACCTGAACTCAAAGCTGGAATGATAAATTACATGTGAGATCATTTGTATACTGCAGATCACTCGTAGATCCTTTTTAAGGCAACAGCTTCAAGGTTCAATTTGCATTGAGACACTTTTAGCTTAAAAAAGGTTTTGGCAAAGGCTTTACAAATAGCTTTACTGCCACATATGCACTACTTAGATCTCCTACTTTATGCTTAATAGCATTAAATATCAGACTGTCCTAGGCCAGTACTGCCACCTTTAGGCATGTGAAACACTATTTCACACTGGAATCAAAGGAAATCCTGCTATCAGTCAGGGAGATAGGGTCACGGAGGCCCGGTACCCTGCCGGTGCTGGGGGTTGGGGAGAGGATTTGCACAGTGCACAGACAATGTAGATTGTGTAAGAGAGACAGAAGGAGTGAGACAGAGTTGTGAATGCAGCATATCCTCACATAGAGATTGCCATCCCATTCCATCCCTCAGTCCAACTACTGAGCGTCCTGTCAGTACAGGATGAGTGGGTTCAGGCTGGGTCAGAACCAGAAAGGACCAGGCAGGAGGAGGAGAGCCCAGTCCTGTCAACACTAGGAGTGAGCTGAGAATGGGGTCGGGCTGGAGTTGTTGTGGTTGGCAGACTTAACAATAGTAATGACACTGGTGGTGGCCACCTTGCCTGGTGAGAGGGGCCCGCGGGTCACAGTCCGAGCAAAACACTGTAGGGCCTCGTACTTGGCTCGAAGGGCATCCAGCTCTAACCTCATGCTGGCATTCTCGCGGGCCAGCTTGTCCACCTCCTTCTGCAGCTCTGTCTTTTGTCTCTCCAGCTCCTCCTTCTGGGTGACACGTTTGATGCGGCAGCTGGCAGCATAGCCCCGGTTCTTCAGGGTCCGACGCCGCTGCTTCAGCCGCACAACATCCTCCTTAGTCAGCCCACGCAGATGCTGGTTGAGCTCTCGCACAGACATGGCCACCAACTCATCGTCACTGAGCACTGGGGCATTCTCACCCACTTCCTTCTTGACCTGCAGGACACGAGCAGCGAATGATGAACACCACCAGCAGCATCTTATCTGGACATTTACAAAGTCTGGTAAAACAATGCTCAAACCTCTCACACTTACCTTTAAAGCTTTGCTCGTCTTAAAATGAGTCGTCATTCCCTGCATGCAGACAACTGACCAAAATCTCACAGAAGACACACTAAGAAGTGAAGAGAAGAAAAAAAGTTAACATTTTATATCATATTATGTGCTCAGATACTATAATTGTGTACAATTTAGAAATACTTGGACTTAACGTGAATATTTCCATTTTATGCTGCTACTCTTCTACTCCAGCACATTAAGGAGGGAATTGTAGCCTGCCCTATACCTTTAACATATAAAATGATTGTCTTTAAAAGATCATATATTAATGTAATGCATATGTTAAAATATGTTTCTTAGTTCCCTTTTAACCAGCTACCACATTTAAATGTTTTACATGTTGATGCATCAGTAATACTAATACAATAGGTAAATGGACTATTGCACTTTTCTACCTTATCTGGATAAACCACTACAGATTCTCACACACACACACACACAGATGGCAGTAGAACCACCGTGCTATGCACTGGCCTGGCCGCTGGGAGCAACTTGGGGTTCAGTATCTTGCCCAGGGACACTTTGTCATGTGGACTTGGGAGACCAGGAACTGAACCACCAACCCTGCGATCAGAGGTCAAGCCGCTCTACCCCTGAGCCACAGCTGCCTCCTGATCATTCTGTTGCATGTGTACATTTACTATAATGTAGAATTTTTAAACTATTATAGTGTTACTTTTATTTCAGTACCAGATCTAGAACCTTCTTGCACTACTGTATCTTATTGTACACTGCAGGTGCTGAGTATGACATAGGAGCAAACATTACATCTGTCTTGGCACTCCTCCATAAATTCACTTTAAAGACATGTTAAAGATAGGTTATATTGTGTCTATATTTGTATTTGCATGTTGAGTGCCACAGATGCCTGCAGAGGGCAGCATGACAACACCGGCACAAGACAGCGCCTATATTTACAGTACTTGCTAGAGTAGGAGGCCCTTGACAATGTAGTACACTAGACCAAGCAGGATTAGAAACAGGCAACCTCTTCATCTCTTCACAGAACTTTGCATTTAACATTTTCTGCATAGGCAGTTTTTTTGAAATGCCTCTCTGTACTTGTTAGAGTGAGGCACATGCTTTCCAGACTGCTACCAAAAAAAGCCAGAGTGCTGAGCTGTGATCCAGTGAAAGGCACACATCCCCCAGGGCTCCATTTCAGGACCTACAGCCCAGCCTGACTACAAGTGCACTGTTCCATGCTGGACTGCTACCATGGAAACACCCTGGAAATGGGCGTGGGAGTGTGAGTCACATGGTCACCAAAAGGGTAAACAAGTCTCATTCATAACCACACCACAGCCTATACATAGTACAAATAAGAAGAACTAACTTGTTCTGAAAAAGGGTATCCAAATTTCTCAATTTGTTTATAATCTGCTTATCCTTTTACTTCCCTTAAAGTCAGTTTTATGGAGATAGATTGTTCTTCTAATCTGATATCTCTGCATCTACAGAGACACAGTCTATCCACACAATTCTGCCTTCTCATCACACATTAAAACCAGCCATCACATCAGCATAACATTTATAGTTATGCTGAACTTTACAGGGCAGTAGATGCGCATGCAGAAAATTCCTGTAGAGAGTGTCAGAGAGAAATAGTTTCCTTTATAGTCACTGATGTATTTTTGCTGTGAGACAATGTAGCCTATCAATTTAGGGCTGTGTCTCGCTGGCTGGGTCCTCTTACACTGGGCTTTCCTGAGCTGCTCTATGCCCTTATTTAACTCTGGTGGATATATTTAGTCCATAGTGCTGACACAAAATTCTGCCAACTAAACAGTTTAAGTGAGCATGCGATAAGTGATACCTTGGTAAGAAGGCACATATTCTCAGAAGCCCTGCTAGCTGCAGCTTTCATGGAAGAAAACAGTTTGGGTGCGGCTGTTCTTTTTAGGATATTTATCACATTTCCACATCCATATGGCCAGTACAAATATTGCTAATACAAGACTATGCAGATGCTGAGTGAAAGGAATAGTGCAGTGAAGATGAAAAACTACTTTGGACAATGACTAATGTTTGAGTCCTGTCAAAGGCTTAAACTGAACATCACTGTCTGAGTCTATTTTGCAATTCTGTCACAAGCAACCTCGAAGGCTCTTAAGCTGGAAAACAAACAGATGAGGAATACATCTACCACCCAAGCAGCTAATACCCAGAGCGCACACACTCATGTTTAGAGATTTAGAGAACAGCTGTTACCCTCTCTGATGTACTTGACTCATTTTGTAAAACAATCTGCAAGCAACTGCATAATTGAACTGTCTAAAGCTTCAAATAAAGATGAGCTAAAATAAAACATTCCTCAACAACAAGTTGGCCAAAACTGCCTAATTTAAGCGGTATTGCATCAGAGGGGGTCCCTGGGTATATTCCTTGTGAAGATCATGGAAAAGTGGTGCGAAGCCTCCTGCCTGAAGCAAGAGGCCAGGTTGTTTCCCTGAAATTCTTTAAGTATGTGCTTATGTTTTTTCAAATCACACAGGGACAAGGCCTTTCTGATCAAGATGCCTCAGAGAAAGAAACAATCATATGACTATGGTTTTGCCACATGAACAAGACAAAATTCACAACAAATCAAGGGTTTCTCATTCTAGCACTGAAAACAACTGGTGGGGTTTTCATAGCAGTAAGAAAAGGAGTCTGGGAAAATACCTCAAAGAAAAGCCACAGCAGGCAAAGAACAAAACCACATTCCTGAGTGAACACACATGTGCAAAGCCTCACATGCACACAGGCAATTCTTTGCATGCAGTCTGAATATGTCCTACAATGCGCTGAGTTGGGGGGGGTTAATTCAGAAGTGTCTTACATCTTTCACTTGCCCAAACAAATCAAAGCCAGCCTGTGTACACATGTATGGAAGCCAGGTCTCCACCACTTTCCCTTGATAACTATTTTGTTTATGAGTCCTCCATCTTTCACTTTACTTTCTTACATTCCTCATCCACCAGATAATAATTCTTCATTCCTCAAGATAATGATCTGATGGCTAATAACCAAAGGGATGACATTAACTTTAGGCCACACATATCACAGTCATGTCTGTTTGTTAAGCCAATGTTTCATTTGATGTGGAAAGCAGAATGTTTTATGGAAAAGCTGCTGATGTATTCTCACCAGTGTCATAGAACTCGAGTCCAGCACTCAGACTTGAGTCCAAATTTTCAGGACTTGTGACTCAACTTGGACTTGAGCACTGACTGAATTCGGACTCAGACTTTTTTTTTTTATAATAAGCCATAATAATTTGGCATAAGATATTGATATTAAAGCCAGTTCACCCAAATCTTCATCAAATTTCTGAGCAATATGGTGATGCAAGAAAGTTTGGAATATAAAATGGTGAGAGCTGTGTCAACTGGGTGTAATGTAGACCTTGATGACTCAGAGTCGGGTAACGGGGACCCGACTGATTATTCTTTGGTAACTTGGACTTGACACTGGGATCTTGAGACTCAGCACAGACTCGAGGTTTAGTGACTCGACTACAAAACTGGTGTGCACATTGCTTTGAAGATGATCGGACCCTCTGAGACTATTTTGACCATTTCTAGACAATTTTTCTGAAAAAAGGGCTCAATTCTACATCTGCACAAGCAAACATGAATTAAACTTAAAAAAAAACAAATTAATAAAATACTGTATATTCTAACTTAACATTCGAGAAAAAGTCAGTTTAATAAATCTATGTACCTTTAGTTCAGAATATATGTTTTTATAGTCAGGCATCTGGTCAAGTTCAAGGCTGAACTTTCATTACAGCAGGTAATTGGACGGTCCAGCCTTTTCCTTAAATAAACAGCATGTCAAAAACCTGTATGTGCTCATGCTCCAGTAATAAATGCAGAGCTGACTGGTCTAGGCCCTTTGTTTTTCTTCTATTTTTGTTTCAGTCTGGGATGAGGTTAAGCAGAGAGGAGACTTGTTGCTAGACCTGTTGCTACCCTTGACAGTCTGATACACAGCTCTGAGAAAGCTGTTGCTTTTCTTGCATTTTTCTTAGAGAGGTGGAGAGATTTGTCTAAACACTGAGGAGTGCGGCATTCTGTACTTTCTCCAGGCAAGCACATTTGGTGGGATGTTATGTGAAGGAAATGGAGAGCATAGCTGAGCAGTGAGTCATGCTGTTTACTGGTAAAAGCGACGACCAGCGGCAGGGAATCACACCCTCCCAATCTGACATTTCCTGGAAAATCCCGTTGTTTCACTGGGAGGAAGGAAAAGTACAGAGAACCTTGGAAATGGTTGGCATGACCACCAGAACCTTCGGGCGGAAAAGGAGGAGAACGCATCAAATATCTGAGCATCCAGAGATACCGAGGTTCAAAGAAATGTCAAGAATGCAAATAAATAAAGCCATACACGTCCAACAGCTATGTGTGCATAAAAGGAGAACATTTTTGTTTCTAAAAAGCTTGTATTGCATCACATTTCTCATTTTCCAGCTAGACATACCAAAATAAGCCAAAGCCCTTTGGGTGAAAATACTGGTAATAATAAGCCAGTGCTGCCCTTTCAAAACAACTAGCTAAAGTAATGGCATAAATGACAGACAGGATGTGACACCAAAGCATACATTTGGAATATTCTAGAGCCGCAAAGTGTTTGTTTGTGTTGCAGCCAACACGCTGTTTGAGTCACGATGGAATCAGGAAGTTCCCAAGGAAAAAGATCAGCAAGTGAATCAGCAAGTCAGCTCCACTGCAAACCAACAAGGAACTCCCAATAACGCAATTCCATAAAATAAATAAGAGTCAACTTGACACTAACCACATCTCTGACCATAATGAGGTGGAAGCAGCAGGTTGAGATCCAGACATTCTGACAGGAAAGCAGGAAAAGACAGGAGGCAAATCACTGTGGGTGGCAGAGGGAGCGGTCTCAGACGCTATATAACTGTCAGGGAGTCACCTTGGACAGACACACCACAGACCTGTTCACACATTCAGCCTATACGCACTCTGTTTGGCATGTTCGGCTGTGTACAAAATCAGTGGCTTCCAAAGACAATAATCAAAACTTGACATCTTTTTTCCAGTAAGAAGAGCAAAACACACCATAGCAATCGTGTTCCCTGTGAGTCATCACATCACTAACCACAGCTATTTCACTTTCACAATACTCCACCACAAAAACATTTCGCATTCTACGGTGCTTTCATCCATCACTGCTGACCAGCAAAATGAGAGATGTGTAGACAATTAAAGTGTATTCTGTGCCTTGAGGGGAATTTCTCCTCTTGTCACGTCACACTGTGGCCTTAAAATGAGTCAGCCACTTTAACTTCTCCATCCAAAAAAGACACTTTTAACCACACTGGTGATTTAACCACATGTTAACCTCATGACAGAGGAGTGCACCCACTGCCAGTGTCTCTGAAAGCAGCAGACAAGGTGCACCCACTGAAACAACAATGAATCAGCCTCTCATGCAAAAATGTGTGACCAGCTATGGAACAAGTCACACCAACACAAATCTTTTCCATTTATTAATCAGAATGGTCTCACAAGTCCAAGATATTCGAGAAAAGACCAATTATAATGTGATAGGTGACATGAGCCAAGCAGTGTCATTTCTAAGGTTACATCATTTTTATAATTAATCTGCTGTCCTCTCAGTACACTGTTTCCTTATTTTTACCCAGGTCATAAAGATTTATGTTGGCAAAAAATGATAGCTACATAAAAAGATAAGATAAAGGCATTCCTTCCTCCCTCCAGACTAATTTATTGTTTGTGGAAATGTGCGCGCCTCCTGTAGATTTCTCCTGTGTAGGCCAGTCACCGTGCCCTTTGTCCCGCATGCCTATAATGCAGACCACGTGTTGTTACCAGTGTCAAAAGTAGTCTGGTATTTTGCATTATACTATAGCAGCCTATAATAAATTCCGCATTGAAATGAACCAGCGTGCCAGAATGAAAGAGGACGTGGAAATAATTTATGTGAATTAGTTTCAGTAGAACAGTCAGTGGTTCCTTTTCCTAAAGGAGAGAAAGTAACGCAAAATAGGATACATCTTAAAATAATCGGCAATAAACAGAAATAAATCCGCTATACCACCCTATAAAAACGTTTGGTGACATTATAACCTAATTCATTCATCTACTGCGGCGACAAAACAGTGATTTTGAAATATAAAGAGAGGAACAGCCTCACTGACATGAGCCCAGTTAAATTATCTTTTTTTTAAATGCTAAGCTGATTCAAACTGAAGAAACTGCTCATGAAAACAAAGCAGAAACGAGCTTTTATTCTAAATTATTTTGGTACTTAATTTCCCCCCCACGCCATTTTACAGTTCTGGGACACTTTTTTAGACGTTGTGATATGTTATGTTACTTTATGCAACACGTGTCCGCACGAAACAATCCGCAAAGTCAACATCACATTTCATTACCAGGATCAAACATTGATGTGCTACATGACGGGCGTGTGCGGCAACATAAGCCTGTCAGCATGCGCCAATATGTCACCATGAGAACTTAAGCATTTTAAAAAAAGGATGTCAAAAAAAGACAACCTCACCTCTGTGGACGCGGGTATTTGTGGACCGGAATGCGCAAAAAAGTGACAGAGTAGGTTCCCAGCGGAGGCAACGAGGTAACTTGACACAGTTGGTGTAAAGCGTCCAGCAGACGGGCCGCGGCGCGTCCTCGTACTAAATTAACTACAAAACAACAACAATGTACCAACATTCCACGCTCTGCTTCCGCAAGCACTCACGTCACCGATTCCTCGTGACCGCCCCCTCCATTCATGAAAATAACTTTGTGCTGACGTCAGTCTGGGAAGGGGGGCCGGGGGAAGCCATAAATAGAAGATAGTGCCGGCGACTGCTTTTGCTTACTTTACAAAATTAATCTGTACAAAGTCTGTTCATATCACCAGTAAAATACCCGAGGGAAAAAATCTAGCAAAGGTTTTAAGTTCATAAACGTGTTACGGCCTCAGTCTACTCACCCCCTCCTATAAGTAGACTCTCTTATAGTCAGATCTGCACTACAAGGTATTACAAAATGTGCATTAACCGGGAGAAAACAGCGACCTCCTCCCTCCATCTGACTTGGGAGCAGCAGCAGCAGCAGCATTCCATTCCTGAGGAAAGTATGTGGTGTAGTAGCCCGGCGGTCACAGAATTTCTCTTATTTTGACTGCTCTGCTGCCAGTAACGTCACAGGTTATTCTGGGTAATTAAGTACCAAATGTAAATATGTTAAGTCAGTAGCCGTTTAAGGACTGCAGTGGTATGGGTTTCCCTGCTCATTTCTTGAATATAAGAAGCCCTCAGCTTTGAGACCGCCTCAGACTGTGGTGCCTGTTAAAAGCAGATGCAGGGTGTTTACACACTATAGACACTGTGCACTACACCATAAAAAACAAGGCTAAAGAAAGAGGAGGAAAATGCTGGACAAAGATGAATAAGGGCGTGTTCTTTAAATTTAAAATTATTCTATGAACTATCCATACATTTCTTGCAGGAAATGTTGCCTATGCAGAGATAAATTGCTGAAATGCAAAGCTGTAGCATGTCTGGAGGTGTGTGTGTGGGCGTGGGTGGGTGGGGGGCATTTAGCTTGGATCACAAAACAATGCCCGGATGAGGTAAACATCTGGATGTGGAACCTGTGTACATGTACTGACAAAATCAGAATCTGGCCGGTTTAATTATGGACCAGAACCAAGAAAAGCAAATGTCCAGTGACGCCAAGAGTGGCCCCAGGTTGACACCATATAACTGACGACATCATTTGATTATTTGCACATTTTGTTCAAGTTTGCACCACTGAAGTACAATATCAGCATCTTGTGAGGGACCTTCTAGTTTTAAGATCTCATTTATATGTTTTCTAATTATGTTTAATTTATATTTGTTGTGCTTTTATTGTGTTTTATCAAAGTGATTTTCTTTTTTTCTGTCAAGTAATGAACACAAAAAACGTAGAGGATTATTTATAATATTATTTTTATTATCAATACACCTGACAATCATTTTCTTTAGTTCAGTCAATAAAATATGAGAATATCTGGTTTTGTCTGATCAGCTGTTAAAAACAACATGCTGAGTTTACTGTCACATAAACCTAGCACTATTCACATTTAAGAGGCTGGAATAAGTGAATTTTGGGGATTCTTGGTTAAGGGAGTTTAAACCAGTCATGACCAGACCCAGTAGTTAATGTTGACTGTGCAATTCATTACATTTTTTTGGCCAGTTTGTGTAGTTTTATGTTAAAAGATACAAACTGACAGAGATTCCTCAATGAACCAAAATGGTGTAATTACCAGATATGTCACCAAACAGCGAGATGAATCTTCTGTCAGTGACTCACTGGTTTCGTCCCTGTTTTAATTGACCATTTTAGGACAAAAGCAAATTCATCATTTTTGCTCCATGGTGATTTCTGTTTAGCGGTGCTATGTTTAGCCATCAGAGTTACAAAACAGGAAGCAGAGAGACACACAAATAAAGGCACATACATCATCATCTTTCATCTGCACTAGAGCAAGTAAAAAAAGAAAATAAACCTCATCAGATGATGTAACTTTGACCCTGAGATAAAATGTGACTAGTAGCTGACAATAAATATATGACAAATGTTGAGCTGAAATTTTAATACTGTGACTATTCTCTCTCTGCTGTGAGGAGGTTTTCTTTTACTGTTTTTCCAAAGCATTGAAATGAGAAAACTCTGTTAAATATCAACTCTTCTGAGTCATAAGGTTTGCGTCAAGCAAAACGAACTCCTGAGAATTCGTCTCTTTTATTCAGGCTTTGTGCCATATACCTCGATTGGTTTAGATTCAGGTTCCTGTCCTGCTTTACAGTTACTGTAGTGACTCAGCAGATCAACCTTTTCCCCTGAATCGCATGAGGAATCTAGTCATTTATAGATGGTGGGCCTGATTCTTTCATCTGCACTAGAGCAAGTAAAAAAAGAAAATAAACCTCATCAGATGAGTAACTAGCTTTGTGTTCTGGCACAAGAACACAGCAGTTCCTCTCTGTAGACTTCCTGTAAAGAGACAGACACAAGCATAAATCGGTGAAGCAATTTTCATTTTCATCATCTACTGTATTTTCTAGATAAAATGAAACAGCTCTCTCGAGAACGACATTCTAACTCAAGGAAATGCATCGAGGCAAATGAGATAGAATGGATTACATCAGAGTAGATATGAGATGGAATGGTATTACATTAGATTAGATTAGCAAAAAAATGAGATTACATTACATTAGAGATTAGATGGGTTGGGATTAACCTGAATAAGAAGAGATGTGAGAATAATAAATGAGATCAAATTGATTTCTTACAATGATTAGAATAGAGATGAAAATGGGATTAAAATACATTGATTAGAAATTACATTAGATTAGATTAAATTATAGATGAGATGAGACAACAAACAACATGTGGATTAGATGAGATTACTGTAGATTAAAAGTGAGATGTGGTGAGATTAGATTACATTGCATAAAATTAAAACAAAATTAAGGTAGATTAAATGAGACAAGATGGTAGAGATAAAACAAGATAAACCATGCAGAAAAAACAGCATTAGAAAAAAAGGGTAAACCAACTAAAAATTCAAGCATGTGCTATATTATGTGTTTGCTGTTTCTTTGCAGCTAGTGAGACAGTCTATCTAGGACAGCCAGTGATATTTTAGACCTGTCAGGCATCCAGCTGCTCAGTCAGTGCCATACCACCCAATTACTACCCATCTGGCCAAAGTGTACGTCGATGACCTGAAATACACCCTGTCCAGCAGCACAACAACAGCAGACCATGTGCAGCAGCTTGATCTGACTTTGTGTCGGAGCAGCGTGCTGTGGGGTCTACATTGTCACCGGCCGTTTTAGATAATCAAGGAAGTAACACTGAGTCACTAATCTTGTTCCTTTCTGACTCAGAAATCTGATCTGGCACAGAGGGGCGGGGGGCAAGGGGGGTGGGGGGGTTCCTTCCAAATGCTCCAAATTATTAGTGAGTAAAACAGCTCCAAAGTTTTTTAACTGAAGTAACAGCATGAACAGTGAGGCACAAGCACACACAGGATAAAAACATTAAATTGTACCTCACATTTTCTGTCTTTAAGTGTTTTCACGTGGTTCAGGAATAGCTAACTGAGAATGCCTGACTCATTAGAACGTGGCCTCTGGCACAGTCAGGGCTGAATGTGATTTTAAAGTAAAAGGACTGTTTTTGCAGTTTTGCAGACTTCCCATGTAACCCAAGATTTAATCTGGAACATAGAATGAACATTCCAGTGACTTCACCAAAATGTGTTTCATATGAAAACACTTTATGTAACCAGCTGGCAGGTCAGAGCTGCATGGAAACGGACATGAAGTTACAGTAGTAGTGGCGGCGGCAAACTGTTTAAGGCCTGATATTCACAAGTGATCTGTAAGATTTTCTTAAAGCATCACCATACTGATGCCTTTTTGATTGCCAGAATAAAAGGTGGGGATTTTGAGGACAGCAAGCAAATATAGTGCAGCCTGCTATACACAGTGGTTGAGAGTTACCCATTTCTATACTTGATGGTCTTGTCAGAGCTGAGTAATGTTCAAAGAATGAACAAATCACTGCTGCTGACCATGGGCGGGACTAAATATGGACATCATTAAGGGTGGTAAAGCTTTGAGAGCCTAAATTTGTTTTCCTCAAGGCATGAGGAGTTAAAAAAAAAACAGTTGTCAGGATGAAACATTGCATATATTTATTTCTCAGAAAACATTGCATTTGCATTGCTTTAATGTGTGACCCACCATTTTACAGTTTCCTTGATGACCTAAGGCTGAGAAAAATCTGTATCTTGCTCCCTTCAAGATTTAGTCTGGTGGTTTTCTCTGTGTTGATGAATAACATTTAAATCTTCTGTGTTATTTGTACTGAACTGCCCAGACTTATGATAAAGTCGCTCTTGTTTTTGTTTTTTGTTTTTTTTGTTAGTTTGGAGCTGTTCCCTTTCAGGTTTGTGGTGATAAAGTCACCACTAAATGCTACACTTTTATCATTGCTGGTTATTCTTTTTCGATTTATAGTAAGTCTTGGTTTGCTGGGAATTCATTCAGGTATATTTCAAATTCTATTCTGATAAATGAACCAATAATGATAATTTAGTGCAGTAAAATGGAGACTGCTGCCACCATGTGTTAAATCACTGGGATTTGAAAGAAGTAGGCAAAAATAAAGGCAGTCTACTTTATTTTTCCAGAGAAGAAAGTCATTTCTGGCAGTGACACAACTGAACATATGGAGACACTCTGTTATAAACAACACATGCTGCTGTTTCCATAAATACCAAGTCATTCTTTTGAGGAATGATTATTGATTATCAGAATCAGACTACTCGATGACGGTTACACCTGTTAATTCAACCTAAAACTGCCAAAACAGTTGTTACAAATGCAAGAAACACTGTGACTGTGAAAATAACAAAACAAACAAACAAAGGTTAGGCTAAATTAGTGTCATCATTTTCTCATTTCTCTCAGCTACAGCTTTGGACTGGTCTGAACCTGTAGAAATAAATGGTGATGATTATTAGATGGGAAAATATCTGCTGACACTGACACAAGTGGTGGGAAAACTAAGCTTTCCCAAGCACTGACTGAACCACATTAAAGCAGCTGTGCTTACAAGGCTTCATTGTTTTGAAGCATTTAATACAGCCAATATCATGATCACCAGTTCTTGGTAGAACTATTGCATTTGTGCACATGCAAAACCTCATGAAGAAACTGTAAATCAAAATATACGTACACTCACTGTTGTGATGTGTGTTTTCTTCAATAAGGTGACATTTTGGGCTAAGGTAATTCTTTTAAACAGGGCAAGTCATCTTGGAAAATTTTGATGTTGTAATTGCAATTTAACTGTATACTTCTTTATAGTTTTATTTTGAATCTCTTCTCCAAAGGTCTGTGTTTGCCTTTACTTTAAGCTAAATCATCATGTGTTGTGTTGAACATTTTATTAGGAGACTGCAAGATAAAGATGCTTTTTTTATTATCTTTGGAGACAAGAACTATTTGTTACAAGTATATATTGTGTTGTAATAGTAGTATGTATTATAGTAGTCCTACGTTTGTTGAAAATGGGATATAAAATTAATGCACTTGTTTACATTGTATTAAATATTATTTTTAGTACAGATTGTATCCCTGGTAAGATCAGGTTTTTGTGCATTTGTAAGCAAATGAATAAAAAGTACGAGTATTCAGTGCCCTCCAGCGGTCACAGTGCGTAACTGCACCTCTGTTTGTTTTAAAAGTTTTACTTTGAAAGTGTTGACCGAAAATGTTGCTATATTATTGCGTTTAACTTGATAATGCAGTTGTATCTTACCCACACTGGCCACCAGAGGACATATACATCAGTTAACTATTATCGCACTACATACTACGGACTACAACCATTATCGGACTACATAAATAAACTACACGTTTATTTATCAAGTTAGCATAGCATAGGGCTATGTGGGGTAAATTTGTAAAGTAATCCGCTTGTGACCACTCATTTTAAACTTTCATTAGGTCATGCCTATGAAATGATCACGGTGTCTGCTCAAGTGTGGAAATGTTGATTAACTACAAAGGCACTCCTATGGCGTAAAGTTAGAACAATGGCATAGTAATACGTCCTGTTAATAATTTAAAGTAAAACTATGTCAGTTATGCAGTGCATCTGGTAGCCTCTGTAGCCTGCTTCCGGTGTGATCTTAACCGACCATTCCATGGCCTGGCACCAGATGGCGGCATGCACATTATTATGAACATCTTCAATGCAGCGAAGGAGAAGTCATTATGCTCAGTCTGACTATTAGCTTTGAGTCGGATAATGTTACACGTTGTTCAGCGGTCAGGTTGACAACGACTCGTTTTATAAGTATGATTAAAAAGGTGAGTCACATTTAAGTTCATTCATATACTGACAAGTTAACACTAAGTATCTGTCAGCACTTGACACTATTAGGCTAGTTAACAATGCTAACAGTGTTAGCCTAGCAGTGATGTCCATTAGCTAGCTAGCTAACTAACTAACGTTAACGATATATTGTAAATAACCTCATGATTTGCAGACTGTCGACAAGGGATGAAGACAGCCTTTTGCTCCATTCTGTGTGTAAAGCTAACTAATGTTATTGGCCTTAGTAGGTGATGCGATTTATTGACCGTAACTAGCCGTGTTGACGCTAGCTAGTTGGCTGTTACCGTAGCTACTAAAATACATTTTAACGTTACGTTTACCTTTCGTGTATTTTTTGTCTGTGCTTTTTTTCCCCATACACAGACTACTGCTACTAGGCAATGCCACCTGTTCACACTTCTTTGAATTTGGTTGTTACTTGTGCGCGTTAGTCAAGATGAACCGTCCAAAGCCAACAGCTCTGAGGCGTCCCAGTACTGCAAAACCATCAGGTATGCTTGCCAACCCAAACCTTGTTATGTTGGTGGTGTATCGTCATGATAGAAGCTAAGCAGAGCAAACTGGTGTCCCCTGTTCCCAGGTCACCCTCCACCGGGAGATTTCATCGCTCTCGGGTCAAAGAGCCAGGCAGGAGAGCCCAAAGCCCCCGCAGTCCTCCTGAAGCCAGCATCCACAGGTTTACCTGCGGACCGTAAGCGAGAGCCTACCTCCACTCTGCCCTCCTCATCGGGTCTGTCCAGTCTCGCCAAGCGGCCCAAGCTGTCCACCACTCCTCCAGTCAGTGCCCTAGGACGACTCGCTGATGTTGCAGCTGTGGACAAGAGAGCAATATCACCCTCAATTAAGGAACCGTCAGTGGTACCTATTGAAGGTAAATCACTGTCTTTGAGCCTGTTTATTTAGAAACAGAATTTATGTTGTACAGTCCAAACATACTTTAAATCTTAGGGCATTACACTTTAACATATTACATGTTATTTTCTTTCAAGTTGATTTATTGACACACCTTGTGTTTTAGTGTCACCAGTAGTGCTGCTGGATGAGATTGAGGCTGCAGAGTCAGAAGGAAATGATGATCGCATTGAAGGACTGCTGTGTGGAGCAGTGAAGCAACTTAGGATGAACCGAGCTAAGCCTGACATCACATTGTACCTCAGTCTCATGTTCCTGGCCAAAATCAAACCCAATGTTTTTGCCACTGAGGGTATTATTGAGGTAAGTAAGAAAAGCTAAATAAGAAAATCACCTTTCTGTATAATACAGTACAGTTGAACAGCAGCACAAACAGCCTCAAAAATTATCATCTGTTTATAATACTTTGCACCTATCTTGCTCTTGTCACTAGGCCTTATGCAGCCTCCTGCGTCGCGATGCTTCAATAAACTTTAAAGCAAAGGGAAACAGCCTGGTGTCAGTTCTTGCTTGTAATCTGCTGATGGCAGCCTATGAGGAGGATGAGAACTGGCCAGAGATCTTTGTCAAAGTGAGAATCTCCTAATGACTCAACATTTCATGCTGTCATTTGTGCTGTTTAGTTTTATACATATATGAACTTTTTTGCAGTTTGTTGACCTAAAGTGTGTTTTCAGGTGTATATTGAGGACTCGCTGGGTGAAAGAATCTGGGTGGACAGTTCTCACTGCAAGAATTTTGTTGACAATATTCAGACTGCTTTTGGCACAAAGATGCCCCCAAAGAGTATGCTGCTGCAGGCTGACACAGGCCGCTCTGGTGGAGATCTCAGCGCAGGTATGGTACCATCAAAAGACACACTGGCTTGTTGGGAGTTGGGATTACCAATGCAGGAAACAAGTGCTGATTTGTTTTGCTGGGTTTGGGTCTTCTAGGTAGCAGCCCTCATCCCTCAACCCCAGATGAGGATGACAGTCAGACTGAATTGCTGATAGCAGAGGAGAAACTGAGCCCAGAGGATGAGGGCCAGGTTATGCCAAGGTATAAAAACTACCTGTATTGATGTGGGGGTTGCTACAGTGTACAGTCCCATAGACACCACTTGAAATAGTCTTGATTGTGTTTTAAGTTTTATAATTTACAGATCAGTTTTAAAATTGTTATTCTTGATACTAAGATTTTTATATTGTATTCAATCACAAGTTGATTAGCTGCAAAAAAATGTACAGTTTTGTATTGTTTTGTCATTTGTGTCACTGGTTGTAGGTATGATGAACTGGCGGAGAGTGTGGAGGACTATGTGCTCGATGTCCTCAGGGATCAGTTGAACCGCAGGCAGCCAATGGACAATGTGTCCCGAAACCTGCTGCGTCTGCTCACAGCCACGTGTGGCTACAAAGAGGCACGACTCATGGCTGTGCAGAGGCTGGAGATGTGGCTCCAGAACCCAAAGGTGAGAGGTGTAACACTGACCCTGTGTCAGCAGCTTGATAAGTATCATACTGGCCATACTGGGATGAGAATCGTGATACAAAACTATATCATAATGTTACCTGCAGTAATAACGTATTATAATATAGATAGTTTTGCAGTGACAATGAGCTGTAATGTCACAAAGTGTGTGTAACTGGAAAAGAACACATGCCCCCAAAATAGCAAAATGTCAGTATCACAAGACAGCGTGTTACTATATTGACATCAGTGTATCGATTTCAAAAATATCAGAGAACTCATCTTAAGATAACTGAGTATTTTTGTGTTTGTGTTTATGCAGTTGACTCGACCAGCTCAAGACCTCCTCATGTCCTTGTGTATGAACTGCAACACACATGGAGCAGATGACATGGAAGTGATCTCCAACCTGATCAAGATCCGGCTCAAACCCAAAGTTCTTCTCAACCATTACATGCTGTGTGTCAGGTCAGTGGAGTGTTTTTGTCTTTGTGCATTATTAACAGTAGTACAGGTCTTTGTTCCATCTTACTGCACTTGGTGACTTGCACTAACTGGTGTTTTGGGTGTGCTTCTCCAGGGAACTTCTCAATGCGCACAGAGACAACTTGGGCACTGTGGTGAAGCTGGTGATTTTTAATGAGCTGTCAAATGCCAGGAATCCCAACAACATGCAAGTCCTTCACACTGTGCTACAGCATAGCCCAGAGCAGGCTCCAAAGGTGAAACTCGAGACATTTGTATTTTTTAAAGAGAAATCATGTTACTCTTTGAAAATGCCATCAGCGTTTGATTTTATTTTTCTGGCCTTTCAATTTTGTGTTAAAATTCTGTGGTTTTCTTAAAATCATCATTTGTCTCTCTTTGTCTGTAGTTCTTGGCGATGGTGTTCCAGGACCTGCTCACCAATAAGGATGATTACCTCCGAGCCTCCCGAGCTTTGCTGAGAGAGATCATCAAACAGACCAAGCATGAGATTAACTTCCAGTCCTTCTGCTTTGGTTTAATGCAGGAGAGAAAGGAGAGCAGCTACGTGGACATGGAGTTCAAAGTGAGTGGGTATGAAAAATGCTGCCATAACAGCTGTACTCCTGGTGTATTTACACCTGTTTCCTTGTTTCTCCCATAGGAGCGTTTTGTTATCCAGGTGACAGATTTACTCACTGTCTCCATGATGTTGGGCATCACTGCACAGGTCAAAGAAGCTGGCATTGCCTGGGACAAAGGAGAGAAGAAAAGTGTGTGTTTGTTCTAATAGTGCATTATTAACAGTAGTACAGGTCATTGGTTTTGCCTTAAACTTGTGTCTGGTTTGTTTCAGATCTAGAGGTCTTAAGGTCATTTCAGAATCAGATAGCCGCCATCCAGAGAGATGCCGTGTGGTGGCTTCACACTGTGGTTCCCACCATCAGCAAAGTTGGTGCAAAAGATTACGTCCACTGGTCAGTAACTGTGTGTCTGTTATCTTTATCAAAATATAAAAGGTAGGTAACTGCTTTAGGCATGAATTATCTCATCTCATTCTCATGTCCACAGCCTTCACAAAGTGCTCTTCACAGAGCAACCAGAGACATATTACAAGTGGGATAACTGGCCTCCTGAGAGTGACAGAAAGTATGTTTTCCTCCAGTATTAAGAAATTCAATGTTTTTTTGTTTTTTTTTTTTTACTAACTGATTTGCCAAGCTAATCTTCTCTTTCCTCAGTTTCTTCCTTCGCCTCTGCTCCGAGGTGCCTTTGTTGGAGGACACACTGATGCGCATTCTGGTGATTGGGCTGTCACGTGATTTGCCGCTGGGCCCAGCTGATGCCATGGAGCTTGCAGATCACCTGGTTAAGAGGGCTGCTGGAGTTCAGTCTGATGGTGTGTGAAGATCCATTTCAGCTGTAGCAGTTTATGGTCACAGTTAAGGCTATGTGTATTCAACTCGGGCACGGTATTTGAACATCTGGTAAACACATGCTTCAGATAAATGAGCAGCTGTAATAAGTGTTCAAAGGGGCATCCCCTTATTCACGTTGTCCTCACAAGTCAGCAAAATAATATTAGGAAAGTATGAGCTAAATTAATGTGCTTTTCATTGTAATAGTTTCAAGAGTTCTTGCCAGGATTCATGGCAATTTGAAGCTGCAGAGCTGACTGAGTGTTTCTTGTTAAACAGATCTGGAGGTACTGAGAGTGGAGAGGATCCAGCTCATTGATGCAGTGCTGAATCTGTGTACATACCACCACCCAGAGAACATTCAGCTGCCAGCAGGGTACATCAAATGTCTTTTAGAAACACATACCGGTTGTACAGTTTACAGTCTAAAATAACAAATGACTCTTCATGTTGAAGGTACCAACCACCAAATTTGGCAATATCCACACTCTACTGGAAAGCTTGGCTCCTGTTGCTTGTGGTAGCTGCATTTAATCCCCAGAGAATTGGTATAGTCAAATAGCTGTTTTATATATAAAAGTAGTTGTGAAATATATTCTAAGTTGTTAAAAATGTTTTTTGAAATATAATATCTGTAATGTTTTTTTAGGTTTGTCTGCATGGGATGGCTATCCTACACTGAAAATGCTCATGGAGATGGTTATGACAAAGTAGGTATATGTTATCATTTCGAATGAAATGGCTTCACGATAATAATGCCGAGTAAGAATAATGAATAAAGATACATAATTTAAATAATAAATTATTAAATTAATGATTTAAATAATAAAGAAAGAAAGAGTAATAATGCTGAACAACTAACACACTCCGCTCTGTGCTTCCGTAGTAACTATAGCTACCCTCCTTGCACCATTGTGGACGAGGACACAAAGACGGAGATGATCAGCAGAGAGCTGCAGATCTCTCAGAGAGAGAAACAAGAGATCCTGGCTTTTGAGAGCCATTTGGCAGCAGCTTCCACCAAACAGACCATCACAGAGAGCAACAGTTTGCTGCTGTCTCAGCTTACAAGTCTGGACCCACAGTAAGACACCTAGAGAAATTATTCTATAGGATGTCCATGAATTAACAGGAATCCAACCTGGTGGATTGATTTGTGCTCAGAAATCATGTCCTCTATCGCTAATGAGTTTGGCTATGACAGAGCTTAAACAATATGCATTTTTCCCATTACAGTTATATCAGATCTATATTTTTGTTGTTGTTTTTGTCTGTCTTATTTTGAGACTCCTTCTCTAAGAGATTTAGACAGCTTCGTTGCCGTAAAGCACGTTATAGGAAATCTTTCCTGCCTTACTCCATTAATTTGTACAACACATCATCTTGGAGCATTAGACGATTCCTGGATTGAGAGTAATTGTTTACTGAATCAGCTTTGTATATATTTGCATATGTTTCATTCATCATGTGATTATGTATATGTACTTGATTGTGTTGGGTTTGTTTTTAACTTTTTAACGTATTTTATATTTTGTTTTATATTTTTAGTGAGTTATCTATTCTATTGTGTGCTTGATATTGTTGATATTGAATGTGAACCGCTGCTGAAACAATGCAGTTTCCCAGATTGGGATTAATAAAGTATTTCTATCTATCTATCTATCTATCTATCTACTATGTCAGCTGACACAGACAGTCCTACTTTTTATATAACAGATAGTTCAATTGAACTTTTATCACTTGAACATAATTGACAAAGATTTCCTGTTTTGTTCTTTACCAGCTCTTGAGTTTTTAAAATCATGATAAAAGTGTTCTTACAGTTTTGTGATTGGAAGGTGGACTCATTGTTTCTGTTTGTGCTCAGGGGTCCTCCTCGTCGACCTCCCCCACAGGTCCAGGAACAGATAAAGAGCCTCAACCAGTCTCTGCGTCTGGGACATCTCCTCTGCCGCAGCCGCAACCCAGACTTTCTTCTCAACATTATACAGAGACAAGTAATGCCACATCCATGCTTTTCCATCAAAACCTAACTCTCAAACTCATGGAAAGAGCAGGGGCATATGCTCCTTGTCTCATATAAAGTGAAATAAATGACAGAGTGATGTTTTTGGCTAAATATTGACCAAGGACAAGTGAACTGAGCCTAAAACCATGTGGCCTGGCTCTTATATAACACTTTATAATGTCACTGTTGGTCCTGTGACTGTAGTACCTTTTCAATTCTTTCACAGGCTTCCTCTCAGTCCATGCCATGGTTGGCTGATTTGGTTCAGTCTAGTGAGGGGTCCTTGGATGTGCTTCCAGTGCAGTGCCTGTGTGAATTCCTTCTGCATGATGCTGCAGATGACACTCTTCCAGTAGATGATGATGAGGAAGGGGAAAGCAAAGAACAGAAGGCCAAGAGGAGACAAGTATGTTTATCATACAACATCTTACCTTACTGTTGAAAGTTGACAGTTCTTGAAATGGTCGTTGTTTCGATTTTTTTTTTTCTCTCTCAAATTTCTTCAAATTCACATGCAGCATGTTAAATTGTGCTTATCTGTGCTTATTTACAGCTGGGTTTAAAATAGGACCAACTGACTCTTGACTAAACCTGAATTCTAATTTCCTGTTAGAGACAACAAAAGCAAAGGCAGCTACTTGGACGACTCCAGGATCTTTTGTTAGGTCCTAAGGCTGATGAACAGACGACATGTGAAGTGCTGGATTACTTCCTGCGTCGTCTCAGCTCTTCTCAGGTGGCATCAAGAGTCCTAGCCATGAAGGTAACGTCCTGGAAGCAGAAAAGATCTCTAGCAGCAGTGTGTTACAGGTCAAAAATGATTTCACATACATTATTTACTGGATTTTGTGTCCAGGGTTTGTCACTGGTACTGAGTGAAGGAGGCTTAAAAGATGGAGAGGAGAGGGATCAGCCCATGGAGGAAGACTCAGCTGATGCTGAGCTGTTGCCGGGGTACCAGTGGTTGCTACAAGACCTCCCAAAGCTCCCCTTGTTTGACAGTGTCAGAAGCATGACATCCACGGCTCTGCAGCAGGTCAGTGTCCAACTCAGCAGTGAATTATCCATAACTGGCATTAAATGTAAACAATTTCAGAGGATTTTTGATTAAGACTTTGTTTGTAAAGCATGTCTTTTTGTTTCTTCTCCCCTGAAGGCCATTCACATGGAGACCGATCCACAGACGATCAGTGCCTATCTCATCTACCTGTCCCAGCATGCACCAGTGGAGGAGCAGGCTTCTCATAATGACCTGGCTCTGGTAATCACACATTAAATTCCAGCATCACGTCTTCCTTTAAAAGGTTTTGTTTTCAAGGAGCAGTGCTGACATGAAATCTTCTCTTCCCCTCACTCTCTGTAGGACGTTGCCCGACTGATTGTCGAACGTTCCACCATCATGAACAACCTGTTCTCCAAACACTCCTGCAGGCCTCAGTCTGATGCTGTGCTTTCTGCTTTCCTCACCATTTTCTCTACCTACATCAAGAGGATGAGGAAGACCAAGGAGGGCGAGGATCTTTATAGCTGGGTAAGCACTACTAACTAACAATACGGGAAACTTTTTCTCGGCCCTCTCCCCGGCTCTTATTAATTTAAACATAAAAAATAAGCTTCAGGTTACACAGACCCCTAGAATCTTATTTCAGTCAAAAATAAGTGCAACATTTTGGGCCTAGTGAAATATTTGGTGATCACATGAACTGTAAGAAAAAATTACAACAGAAATCAGTAAGCAGGTTTTAAAAAACACATTTTGAGTCTGCAATGGAAATTTAATTGTAACTGAGGATTGATCCTTTTTTTTAATTTGTAGGCATTTACTTTGGAATTATAATGTAAAGGGTGCATTCACATTATAATTAATGCTTGACAAATGACATGTTTACCCAGTCAGAATCTCAGGACCAGGTGTTTCTGCGTTGGACTACAGGAGAGACTGCTACAATGCACATTCTTGTTGTCCATGCCATGGTTATTCTGCTCACTCTGGGGCCACCTAAAGGTAGTACTGTACGTTTTACAGTGCAATGTTTTGCACTGTTAAAGAGGCTGCAAGAAAAGGTTTACTTCATTGTATATCCTGTACAATATTTGCAGGGGAGAGTGATTTCTACTCTCTCTTGGACATTTGGTTTCCCGACAAGAAACCTCTACCCACTGCCTTCCTGGTTGACACCTCAGAGGAGGCCCTTCTGCTGCCTGATTGGTTAAAACTGAGGATGATCCGGTCAGAAGTGTCTCGATTGGTTGATGCAGGTACAACTTTGCCTAGTAAACAAAAATGAGGGTTGCTCACCAAGTAAATAAAGGTTAATTTTTAACTGAACAATGCACATGTTCCTCTCAGCTTTGCAAGACCTGGAGCCTCAGCAGCTGCTGTTGTTTGTTCAGTCTTTTGGGATCCCAGTGTCCAGCATGAGTAAACTGCTGCAGTACCTGGATCAGGCTGTCTCCCATGATCCACAATCACTTGAGCAGAACATCATGGACAAACGTAAGAGTGCACTACATATTCTACTCTTGAAACATTTTATGATTTTGAGAGCTATAGACTTAAAATGTTTTCATCTTATCTCATCTTGTATTGATCCTGCATTAGACTACATGGCTCATCTGGTGGAGGTGCAGCATGAGCGCGGTGCCACTGGAGGGCACACTTTCCATGGGTTACTGAGCTCCTCTCTCCCTCCATGCAGAGGTCAGTGTTTTTTAATCCATCAAATGGCATGTGCACTTTCAGCTTTTGCTATGCAACATTATGCATTTAGATTGCTCACATGCTCAACACTATTAACCTTTCTTTGTATTAACACAATCTTTGAGGGCATAAATGTCAAGTAGCAGACAATGGCATCAATGTATATAATTTCGCTTTCCCTGACTACATCCCTCCTGACAGATTCTGCTGAAACAAGTAAGGCCAGAGTTGCTGTAGATTCATCCCATAGCTCTGTGAAGATGAGAGCAGCCAGTCAGCTTCCTGCAGTCCGACCTGATGATGATGATGATGATATTGCTCCTGCATTAGAATTTATTGGCCAACTGGCGGAGTTGCAGCATGAGCGGGCTGCCACTGGAGGGCGCACTTTCCATGGGTTACTGAGCTCCTCTCTCTCTCCATGCAGAGGTCAGTGTCTTTTATCCATCAAATGGCATGTGCACTTTCAGCTTTTGCTATGTAACATTTTGCACTTAGATTTCTCACATGTTCAACAATATTAACCTTTCTTTATATTAACACATAATCTTTGAGGGAATAAATGTCAAGTAGCAGACAATAACATCAATCTATATAATTTCTCCATGCCCTGGCTACATTCCTTCTGACAGATTCTGCTGAAACAAGTAAGGCCAGAGTTGCTGTAGATTCATCCCATAGCTCTGTGAAGATGAGAGCAGCCAGTCAGCTTCCTGCAGTCGAACCTGACGATGATCTAACTGGGAGATTGCTCCAGGTAAGATTTAGTAGTTTTTCATTTCTTTGCAACATGATTTTTTTTTTTTTTTTACATTTTGGATGACAGGATCCAACACAATCTCCAAGCAAAGGTTCTTCCCTCATGAGCCACATCTGTATCAGACTGACCTGTTTCTTTTTCCTTTTCTTCCACAGATATTCCCCTTAAAGGTGGACCCTCGCTGGCATGGACCCTCTCCCACCCAGCTCTCCCTGGCCCTGCAGCAGGCCCTGGCTAAAGAGCTGATGCAAGCTAAGCAAGGCCAAATTCAGAAGGGTGGACTAGCATTTCGACTCCTCAAGGCCATTGCTGCCCTGCTCAGCTCTGCCCATGCAAGACCTATTGTCATGTCAATGCACCGCAGCCATGCCCTCTCCTGTCCTCTCATGCGGCAACTTCATCTCTACCAGGTAAGACTTGGTGAAAATAAGGGTATAAATCTGGCATTCATGAGGCATTTAATTAGAATGTTTTTTTCTCTTTTCTCCCATTTAATACCTTTTTCCGCCCAGCGTCTCGTGTCCCAGGACATTTCTTTCTCATCACTGTTTCTCAAAGTTATTGTTGAGATGTTAATCTGGTTAGACAACCCAGCTGTGGAGGCAGGACCACTGAAGACTTTGCTTAAATCCTTTGCTGGTCAGAACTCTCACAAACACAGGCACAATGATGGTAAGCAGCTCAGCTATTTATCTTTTCAAGTGTTGGTTAATTCATTTTTTTAGAAGGAGTAAGTGATAAGTGTCTCTGTCCCACAGTGCGTACAGGTTTCCTCCACCTGGCTGAGGCCCTGGCATATCGCACAGATACTGAGGTGCCACTGAGAGCCATCTTTGCTATGCTGAAAGCTGGAGAAAGATGTAATGCAGAGGCTGAGCTCATAGGAAAAGGTATTAAAGGGGTCATTGTGTGGATTTGAATGTGGAGTGGATTCGTTTGAACTGAGCAGTGCTGGTACTGATACTGGAATTTCTAACTTTGATACAATACCCCTGCTACTCATTGTTGCATCTGATGTTTGTCTCCACAATCTCTGTAGAGATTACGCTCTACTCTGTTTTGTCCTGTCACTTGTCTTTTGTAAACCATCCACATTATCAGTGTGTTGTTGGGCAAAATGCAAACACTCATCAGAACAAATTCTGTGCACCGAAACACATGTTGTGTGTGGCGCATGGTCAGTATGTGTTAGCACTCTTGTGTAGCATCGCTAAACAGCAGTGCTGTTTTCTGCTGTTTGTCAATCAGAGTTGGTTGCAGAGGTTCTGCAGTTGTCATGCGTAATGAGCAACCACTGTAGCAAAACCCTCAACATACCACAGTCTATTAGCTTAAAATTCAACAGGAGCAAATGAGACAAGCGACGAGGCAGACAGCACTGTGAGTGAATGAGAGGAGGTGAGTCTGTGGGCACTGCAGCGGTGTGTGTGTGTGTGTGTGTGTGTGTGTGTGTGTGTGTGTGTGTGTGTGTGTGTCTGTCTGCGTAAATTTGCTGTCGGAGAGAAGAAAGCGAGAAAGTACAGCTGGTGTTCATGTATCGGTACTGTGGAAATGAGTATTGAAACTCTTCCACACTTTCAGAATCGATGTATTGAAAAATAAATATTTGTGACAACACTAGAGTATCAGATTTAGTGTTCCATAGATTAGCCAATAAAAAAGCTGACAGAGAAAGTTAATTTGTCACTTATGTAAGAACTGGTTAGTTGCTTTAGTCACTTAGCAAATGCAAATAAATATTTTACACAGTTGCAAGGGACTTTGTAGCAGTATAGTGGTCTCTTAGCTTAGATACATGAATTATGGTGAACAAGAACTTTTGTATAGTATTAGTTTTTAGTACAGCAAATGTAAGGAGTATAATAAAATGTACTGGTCCCCACATGGAGCAGAAGCTGCTGTAACATTTCATATGTGGTTTTGTTACATAATAATGTCAGTCCAAAGCCTATTACTAAGCTTGCTGCTGTTATTATGTCTCAGCGTTACAGGGGCTGATGGAGGTAAGGTCGCCTTATTTGGAGGAGCTACTATCTTTGTTAATGACTGTGGGCACACAGAATGGGACAGCTGGCCCTGTTGCCATGGTGATTTCCTTGCTGCTCCAGGAAGGTGACGAGCGAGCTGTGAAAAAAGAAGTGGATTCTAACAAGTGAGCACCACAATTCCATTTCCCTCTTAAATCATGCAAGAAACCTTCATATTTGACAGGAATAAACAACAAACATGACTGGCTGTGATGAAAATGGCAAGCCAGCACTTGCTGTCTGTGACCTTAGATTTGTAAACTGCTATTGGATTTGGTTCAGGAAGGTTTAATAGCTTTGTAGTTAAGTTTTGTAGCTTTACATTGGCTTAATAGATTTGCAGGATATAGAAAATCTCAGAATAGTTTGCAGAATCTTTTTTTTATGCTGGGGTCAAGCAACACTGAGGCAGGTACATCCTGAAAGGTTGCTCACTGTCACATGCGAGGTCTGGTTCAAAGAGTAAAGAGGACTGAGCGATAGCTCTCCTTTGTGCTCCATGTTGTCTGTGCATTGTTGTTGTTTCTAGTAGGGTAGACTGCTGTAATGAACTACTAATTGGCCTCCCCAGTAAGACCATCAGACAATTGCAACTCATTCAAAACGCTGCTGCTAGAATACTAACAAATAGCAAGAGGAGGGAACACAATACTCCAGTCCTTAGCTCCTTGCACTGGCTTCTAGTTAAATACAGAATTCAATTTAAGGCCTTATGTATTGTCTACAGGTCTCACAGTGATCTGGACCCAAAATATAGCAGAGATATGTTTGCCTAGTACAAACCTGGTAGGTTTCTCGAATCTGCAGGGACTGATCAGCTAGTGAGCCCCATTTAATATCATGCAATTCTGAAGGGCTAACAGCAAAATGAAAAGCAGCTGAGACAAGTTTCAAGAGGCTTGTCATAAATATCTTTTTATACCTCCTGAATTTTTGGATCTGCTTGGTTGGTGTGCATGAAACAACATTGTTTATGAACATAATGTCTGGAGCTCTATTGTATTGTGGGTGTATGGTACTTTATTTTTCTCTGAGGTCTTGATGAAGGCTGTTGGAATTCAATAGAAATTCAGTCACATATCCATACAAGTAACCCTTCACTTTGACCTTTGCCAGCAGCTCTGAAGTGACAAAGTCAGGACTGAGCTCTGGGCTCCTGGTTGACTGGCTGGAGCATCTTGACCCTGAGGTCACTTCAGTGTGTCCAGACCTTCAACAGAAACTGCTGTTTGCCCTCAACAAGGTAGGGATATGCATTGCCTTCAGGTAGTATTACCTCTTGTCTCATCACATGGGAGTATATGTTTGCCTGGCATTACCGATAATCCTTTCTTACTGTTTCTCTATTTCAGGCACGAGGCACCCCTGCCTATAGACCCTACCTTTTGGCCTTGCTGACACACCAGTCAAACTGGGCCACTCTCCTGCAGTGTATCAGTATTCTTCTTAGCGAGCGAAGAGACTACAAGTACATCTTTGTTTTTTGTTAAACATTGTGTCAGCCATTTTTAATCCCTGTAGTTACTACAGTAGGACTTTATGGTTCTTTCTTTTATTAAGCAAAATATTCCTTGCAATGAGAGATTATGTTGAATGTTTGCATATTTTAGACTGGATCCATCATCAGCCTTGGATTTTCTGTGGGCGTGCAGTCACATCCCACGTATCTGGCAAGGACGTGACCAGAAGATCCCTCAGGTATGATCACAAGACACTTGTTCTTAATTTTGGATTATATAGAAATCAGAAGCAGTTCAGTCTGCAGAAGCCAATGACTTGTGTATTTTCGTGTCTGTGCAGAAGAAAACGGAGAAGTTTGTGCTGCGTCTCAGTCCAGAGGAGCTCATCAGCCTAGTGGACCTAATCCTATCAGAGTCCGAGCTCAGCAGTCACGACTCACCCCACGGTGACAAAAGCAGTGTGGACCAGGCCTCCTGCTCTCTCATCCAGTCCAGGCTACCTCTCCTTCACTCCTACTGCAATGGAGATCTGGAAAATATCAAGAAAGTGTCAGAGTACCTCATCAGCTGCACAAAGAAATGGGATGAAAGGTAAGGTGTTTATTTGCTGTCATCTGGTATATTTAAGTGCTCATCTTCTCAAATTTTTACTCTTTCTTCCCTCGAAGATACATAAGGTCATAGGCCCAGGGCCATTTCTTATTTATTTTCCCCCTACCCCTTGTTTTCAATTAACCCTCAAAACATAGTTAGAAGCAAGGACAACCCTTCAAAACCTCTATGCACATCAGTAGTTAATCACTCAGTTTTGGGTGTGTAGCCCTGCCTCTCCTTCCTAAAGAAGATCGATTTGGGACACCCCTACCACTACACATGAACACACAAAACAGAGGAGTAGGGCTAAGTGCTAGGGGAAAGCGATGAATGGAGATTGGGCCATATTTTGCCATATAAGGTTCACCAAAGTGCTCAGCCCATCTGTTTTGACACATTGTGTTGTTCTTTCTAATTAGCCTCAATATGGAAAGTGTTTTTCTTTCTTTTTCCTGTTATGGTATGTTAATACACTTTGGGTAAATTGCAACAGATTTTCCTTCTCAGTGCAGAAGAACTTTTCAGACTTCCTCTGTCAGCCACAATGCTGTGGGCCAGGGAAAACTCGATAATTAGTTCTATTGGTGTGAAATTAAAACTAGCAGAAAGTCGTCTGTACTGTGATCTCTATAAAAGCTCACTGTATTATAATGAATCCAAGAGGATTAAGGCTGAAGCTCTAAACTTGCCTGTGTTGTGAATCCCTGCTCTGACTTAGCTGTCAGAGATCAGGGTGCAACTCTTTATGGAGGCAAAACCTCCTTTCATGAATATGTCACTGGTTATTAAACCACTTTAATGAGGAAACTTTGGCCAAGGTCAAGCAAAATTAGCTTCCAAATTACAGTATTTTAAGTACAGCTAAGCTGTCCACTAAAATGGTTGCTATTGAAAATAGAGCAGGATAAAAACATGTTGGAATTAAAGGGTTTTGGCCCTGTATTGACTAAACACGTGATTATATGTTCAATATTCTTGTGAAAGCTCGCTGTCAAATAAGATGGTGTTTATTCCGATTACACACCAACTATTGAACAAGGAGCGGCCTCTTTACTCTTGGTCAAGGTCGCTGTGATTTGCTTAATGCATAGCTGTAATAAACTCTTTGAATCATTTGAGCCTGACCAGAGCCTTGGCCAGTAAGAGGATTTTTATGAAACTACAGATGTGTCAGAATTACATTACATTATTCATGTGCCTTGCTTGTATTAATGTACATTAATTATTGTCTCTCGTAAACAGAAACAACAGAGACCTGCTCGCAGCGCTCTAATCTGCAATTTCATATCAGCTCTGTGGATAATCAATTGAAAGAGATGGAGAAACTGAATTCCTCAAAACCTGAAGTATTTTTTTTCTGTGAAACTTGGTACATTGTCAGTAAAACTATGGAGTAAAACTCACTTGAGTTTAAAAGCTGTGACAGATTTTGTGTGGCTGCACAACATTTTTCAGCCATTCACTGTCAGGTAAATATCTTAAAGGTACACAACTCAGTAACATCAGGCTTCATTTGAGCCTGATTTGAGGGATCAGGCTTAATTATTTTGTTACTAAGCGTGTGGCTTTATGACTGACAGCTGAACTGTCCAAATAGATTTTCCAAAATGTGGCAAATGGCAAATTTAGTTGGTCACATACTATATACTAACTTTTTTTTGTTTTGTTTTGTTTATTTTTTTTAGTGCAATGAGTAAGCAGTGCCAGAACTTGCTGCTGCAGATCTATCTTCACTTTCCTGAGGTCATCCAGCATATCACCCTGCCAGAAGGCACCTTCAGTAGTGGTGGGACTGTAGATGGCAGCTGCAAGGTAAGGATTTCTTGTGGATTGCATAGTTGTTGCCAGCTAAATCTCAGCAATGTTGTTGTGGCATGTTTGTCTCGCTCTCCTCTCCATACTAAGTAAAATGTCTGGTTAATTTAGTAGTAACTTCCTGAATAAATGTTAACACTACTGAGTGAAAACAGATTTTCTGAGTATTGTATAATAAGCACAGCACATGCAGCAGTACACAATGCAGTCTGACACTACATGGTATATACTGTATATTTTTGTTTTTTTATTAGCTTGATGTCCTTGTCCATCGCCTGGTCACACTGCTCGCTGACATAGGAGATTCAAAGTCTGCCGAGAGTCGTGTGTCTGATGCCAACCTTGCCTGTAGAAAGCTGGCTGTGTCACACCCTGTCCTTTTGCTCAGGTGGGAAAAATACACTGCCGTAGTTTGTTGGCTTTCAGTCTATTGTCTCAGTTTTCTGCTACTACAGGCTAGGCCTTAACCTGCTTACTGTTCTACGTTTTTCCACAGACACCTGCCAATGATTGCAGGTCTCCTACGCGGTCGCATTCACCTAATCATGCAGGAGTTTCGACAGCAACACCACATGACATTCTTCAGCAATGTGCTTGCCATCCTTGAGCTACTGCAACCGCTTGTTTTCCACAGCGACCACCAGAGGGCGCTTCAAGACTGTCTCCTTTCCTTTATGAAGGTCCTTCAGGTGAGCAGCTCACACACTTTCAAACCTTCACCAGAGGATTTAGATTCAATGAGCTACAAATCCTATTTTCAGTTGTTTGTTTGTGCATCATTGTTATTCTTATTTCAGAGCACGCGTTCTCCGTTGGTGTTCATCAACAAGTTTCTGCAGTTCACACAGAAGTACATAACGCATGGTGCAGCAGCTGCTATTCCTTATCTACAGAAGCACTCTGACATCTTGCAGTAAGTGGCAGCAGTTTTTTTTTTCAAGATATTTGTGATAGTTAAACTGCTTGAATGAGTTCTTTTATATGATATTTTCCTACGCAGCATGTCTTTTGTTTTAAAATGAGTTCTGTTTTGGTGTTTCTCCTGCTAGAGGCCTGTGTGCAGAAAACCCAGATTTGATCCAGCTGAAGTCTTTACTGGCTGCTCTGACTTTGCCTGTTAAGCGCTCTTCTGTAGAGGCTGCAGCAGAAGAGAGAGATGGTAAGCACCGTTCTCATATCAGGTGTTTAGGATCTTGTGAGTCCTTGCAGTCTTATAGAGCCCTCACATCTGAAATGAGTTTAAGTGATTACCTTACACCTAATCATGTAACATGTGTGGAAACTTTTTTTTAAACAATAATTTTCTACATAAGAATATGCTTTGATAATAATTATTGTTGATCATTACCAGATGAATTGTCCACTGGTTCCCTGCCCCTAGTCAACATATCGGCCTCCGTTTCACTGAGTGCGGCCGACATGACAATGTACCTGAAAAAGATGTCAAGAGGAGAAGCAGTCGAGGGTGACTGACATACTGCTGCAGTAATATCACATCTATGAATCCTGTATCATGAATAATACCCACATTATTACTTTTTTTTTTTAAACCCATCTGCTACAGATGTGCTGGAAGTGTTGACAGAGGTGGATGAGAAGTCAAGGAGGAGCCCTGAGATCATTCAGTATTTTATTGTGAGTCATAAACAACAGACACCAGAGAAAAGGTCAAGTGTAGCGCCTGTCAGTAATATGTCGATCACCACTTTACATTGGTGTTTGCAGAATGATCTGCAGAGACTGATGACTTCCTCTGAGGAGCTTTGTCGGAACATGGCTTTCAGTCTGGCCTTGCGCTGCATCCAGAATAATCCCTGGTAAGTTTGTAGGACTTCGGGACAAACCACTTACAGAAAGCATGTTGGAACTGAGACTGAATGTGTGGAGGTAAAGAAGAAATGCCAGAGGTTTAAACAGTAATGATTTAGTGATTCCTATCCATCAATCATTCTTCACTCCATCTGTCTACATGCTTTATTTGTTGCCATTTACTTGTCACTGTAGAGTGAATGTTTTCTGTGCTTCAGCTTGGCAACAGACTTCCTGCCAACTTTCATGTACTGTATGGGCAGTGGCAACTTCGATGTGGTACAGACTGCTCTCAGGAATCTTCCAGAATATGTACTTCTCTGTCAAGGTAAGAAAATGCTCTTCAGCCACATCCTTGTTGACGGTGAGCTGCTGAAAAGCAGTCACACCCGTGCCTGTCTTGTATTATTGTCACATGACCACGCAGTGTTTTTAGCAAAAACAAAACAAAAAAAAAAAAAAAGTGATTTAACAAAGCATGCACCTGAAGTCCAAGTTGTAATATACTTTTTTCTTGCCAGAACACGCAGACATCTTGCTTCACAAGGCCTTCTTAGTGGGTATCTACGGACAAGTTGACACGAGTTCAATGATCTCAGAGTCTATGAAGGTCCTTCACATGGAAGCAACAACATAACGAAGTATATTGCTCCACATCTGAGTGAAAATAGTGTCATTCATTATCTGCATTCCAGAGCTAGATTGTTTTTTTGTTGTTTTTTTTTATTGACTCTAGTTCAAACATTGTTCAGAAAAATTCCGTCTATAATAAGTGTAACATTTCTCTTACTGTAATAAAATCACAATTGGTGCATTAATAACTTCTTGAGGGATGTAAATTATTTTTAATTGATAATGTAATAATACATTTTTCCATGACTAAACTTGAAACATTATTAGGTGATGATATTATATCCTTAGACAATACATAAAACATATTCACAAGTAGAAAAATGATCATCATTCAATATAACAAAATGAATATTGTAATATAATATTACATATCATTTCAACAATTGTTCAATTACAGTGAAATAATTATAAAAACCTAGATTCATTTGAAGAGAGATTTTCATGTCTGCAGTCACTAAATTATCAGCAGTCATATTATTCAGCAGTACTGATCTTGGTCCGTATTTGAAAAAGGCTTCACATTTTTAATAGTTTGAATATGAAGTAACATTTTATACCATGTTTTTAGAAAAGCTTTTGACAAATATTTATTTATTTTTTTGCAGTCGGTACGTGACGAGTTTGACTGATTTTCAAATACACCCAAAATGCCAAACAACTTGGAATTATTAAAAGTAAAAAGCTAAATCTGTCACTGTGCTATACAGTGGTGAATTCCTTTTAAAAAAGGCCATCTGAGAGCCACCTTGACGTCAACTTAATTCAAAGTAATAGTTTAACACCTGGAACAAGCTTTAGGGGAAAAAATACATGGTGTCTTTTGTGGCCTTTGTTTTCATTCCAGTAATTCTTGGATCCTGATTAAATTGGAAACAGCTGTCATAGGTACGCTTCCTCTTCACTGAGGTGTAACAGACAAAACCATTTTGCCATGAAAGTGTGAGTTGTTTTGCCCAGTGCCACTGACTTCACCTGAAATCCTCTTGACGGAGTCAAAGGGGTAAGTTAAACAATGTGCAGGCATGCTGGTAAACTAGGGAAGTGGGCTTACCTATTGATGGTTAATTAACCATAGCAGTAATTGTTCAATCACACAAACCAAAGGCTGCTTTGAAGATATGATGTGTGGGAAGGCCATTTTGCAGCACAGACTGCTGCTGGTGTTTTGTTACATAGGAGGACATGGAGATGCAACCACAACATGGTTAGGGATCCTCGGTGAGGGCGAGACATGCCCACACTGGTGGGTCAGTGGAATCTGTCATTCAGAAATAGCAGGCAATGTGAGATGCACGAGCTGGACGGCTGCAAACGGCCTGTCTCAGACTACATCAGTGAACCTTTTTTTTAATGTAACGCTTTAACCAAGGCTTGAGGTCAGAGTGCTTCAAAACTAGACCAAAACTGACTACTTAAGGTGGCTTTATTGAGTAAAAATTCATGAAGATCGTGTTTCTTTTTTAAAGTATTTGGACAGCAAATAATATATAGCTGAGATCAAGACACATGTCAACAGTCGTACATAATTCAAACCTAAGAAATTCAGAATAAATTATATATGTCTGCCTTTTTCTTTTTTGCGATCAACATACTCCTTAATATGTATTCACACATTCATTCCTGTAATTAACTGGTTCATATGTAAATCCAATCTTATCCTAACCATCAAGCCTCATACCTGCTGATCTCAATGGCGTTTGTCCGATGTGATAATTGCACCTGTGTGGTGTCCTATAACTAGCCGAAAGCTCTGTTTACTGTTATCAATCAACTTACTACATAAGTCTTTGCAGCCTGGGCTCTTGGTCAGGCGCCAGCATCCTATTGGCTGTGCAGCAGTGAGGCGTAACAGAGATGAGTGACAGTCGAGGAAAGGCGGGGGGGCTGTTAGTCTGACAGACCACTAACAAGGAAACAAGCTCAGCCATTATTTGCCATAGCGGGTTGGGTGCCCTCAGATGACGCCGCTAAGAGCAAACTGCTCATTTGTTCATATTGAACATACTTATGGAGGTAATTAAGGGCTGGTGGTGGAAACCCACTGAGTAGTGCATTTTTAGGTACTCAGATTTTATTACTTTATACTTTTTCTGCACTCAATTTCAAAGGGAAATGTTTTTCTTTGTGCTCCAAAGTACACACGGTATTTGATGGCTTTAGCTGAATTTCAAATTAACAATTTACCAAAAAAGCAAATGTTAATATAAGCTTATAAGACATCAAATCAATGGTTTCCAACATTTTTGACTTGTGATCTGCTACAAAAAAAATAGTTTCTAGTTGTGGTCTTGTCACATTTCAGTTGTCTGAGTTGTTAGTAGTTCCAACAAAAAACTTCCCTATAAAAAAGCAAAGCAGAATATAGAGAAAAGTCCAAAATAGTAGTTAAAATTTATGCAACAGAACTTTGTTTCTTCCTCTTTCCTATACCCAGAACCTGCTGGTTTATCTTGTGACTCTTGTTAGGGAGCCTGACCCCGAGGCTGGGAACCACAAACTAAACGACTAAACTGTACCTTCCAACCAGTTACAACTGTAAAATTCTACTTGTGTACTGATACACGACTATAACCAATCTATTAACGTCATATGCATAATATCAGTCCCACAGTGAGTTGGCTGATTGTTCAATTTAAGAGAAGGATTTAAGTACTTTTTCTAAAACTGGCAGTGGGACAGTTAGATTATTTGAAAGTGCAACACATGGTTGTCAGTGGGTCTTCCTGCCTGTGTCAGAATGGACAGCGAATGAACAGCACTACAGGAGGGCCCCTGATGTGCCGCTACCTGCCCATGCACATCTGTCTGCTCTCCGTTTTCCTCTCAATAGCACCCTTGCCTTAGATCATCTCCTCTCCTCCACGCTTGAGTTGCACTTGGCTTGCGTGGAAAAAATGCAGACCATCTCTTGCCTCTTCTTCGGCCTGGCACTTTGATGTCTCAAGTGTGATTGCGATTGGATTGTGGCCGCTTTCCCTTGAAGGTTTTGACATGAAAAGCAGGATGGGCTCTCAGGTTTATCCCACGGCCAGTGATCCGGGACTAAAACAATCAGCCAGCTCACTCTGGGATACTATTACCAGGGAGTGTGAGGCACCAAGCACAGGGGCTTCCTCAGCCATGAAATACACATTTCTTCCAGGTTACAAACACATTTTAGGTGTGTTGATTGAATTACACCAATCCACACTCCCATTAATAGATTTTAGTTTGAAGTTTGTGCAGGCAGTTCACACTAAAATCCATATGCAAGCAACTGGAGAATACATCCCCAATGTGTTTGCACAGAGGTGGATGACTGAAATGATTCAACATTTGCAATGAATTAAAAAGAAATGAGGCCAGTAATTGCAGTTAAGATTGACCCAATCTGATAAGTATTATAATGTGACATGTCATTAACAGCAGAGGCATAAGTGACAACCCTTAAGCTTCACTTACACTTTCATTAAATATTGATCTTATCTGTGCTCATTGCTGTTTCAGCCTGCAAATTACACTAGACAGATATATTCCCATGACGGGAGAGCTGACGATAATCATCCATCTTGGTGTGACATTTGGCCGAACTCTTGTTTTATAAGCTAAAGTGCCATTGTAGTGGATGAGAAAAAATAATAACATGCAGTGTTCATGATCTCCATTATGTCAGATTGTATCTTAGCACGCGAAAGGCAGAGTGTCACAGTTAATGCACTCCATCCATGCCTGTCAAGGAAAAAATGGGAGGAAATAGCATTAGTTCATTAACATTTCAACTTACTGAAATGTTTCGTGCAACAAATCGTCAAAGGAAGCTCTTTAGTTAACAGTTTGAAAACAATAACGTTTGTGGGTAGAGCTGCAATTGCCAGTTAATCTGTAACTAAGTTGGTGATCAAATAATTGATTTAGTCATTAAAAAATAAAACTAAACATTTACTTAAGGAGCAGATCTAGAAAATTTTGGATGGGGTGGCCAGGTTGGGGCTCAGACTGAGAGGAATGGTACATTTGAAATCCATCCATCCATCTATTATCTATAACATTTATCCTAATGAGGGTTGTGGGGGAACTGGAGTCAATCCCAGCTGACGAGGCATTTGAAATACATGCAAAAAGTAAATTAAACCTATGGCTCCATGAAATAATAAACCATACATTATTAAAAGTCAGACTATTTATTTTGTGTTCAGATGAGACACACACACTGCTTTCTTCAGCTAACTTTGGCTGCGCTCCTTATTTACTGCTGGCCGGGGACATCGCTGCTGCACAGTGGTGGTTCATCATGCAGAGTACTCCAAATATCATGCTGCATGCACGATATAAAATAAAACTAATTTGACCATTATCACTTGTAAAACACCAGAAAAATATTAGTTGTATTTAAGGCAACTTTTAATTTAAGGCGATTTTTCATAGTTTTTAAATTCATTAATACCAACATGCATAGCACTAGCAGGGTGGCACCAGGCATGGCCAGTCAAATTCTGGGGGTGGCCCTCTCTTGGCTCTGCCTATGATTTACTGGTGGCAGTTTTTTTTTTTATGTGAGCACTTAATCTTTTCCTTTGTCATACATGATGATAAATGTAATACGCTTGGATTTTGGGATGTTCTCGAGCAAAACTGTACATGTAAAGACACTATAGGGTTGTGGAAAATTATTATAATTATACATTTAAATATTATAATCCCACTACTTTTAGGTTGCCTGAAAAATCTGTGATTGCAAGTTTATTAAACCCTCTCAGACATGTTTTGAATAATAATAAAGAAAAGATTCAACTGGAGGCTTCAAGTTACCACATCACACTTCTGTAGGTTGTATACTGGACTAAAAGTGGCTTCCAAAACATGTTCGTTTGTACCTATGTAAAGTCAGGATTAAGGTGAGCACAGACAAATCCCTCCTTCAAAAGGTGAATGTGAAAACAGTGTTTGAGCGTTATTATTCTCTATCAGTGAAGGTCAAGCATCCGAATGATGTAACAATAAGCAAAACATATTTTTGAGTGGCAGAGACTTTAAAGTTCTCAAATTCAAGGTAAGTTTTGTTATCCAAAACACATTTCAGTAGGATTTCAGGTGTCTCCTTCCTTCCTAGATTGCAATGAATGAATGCAAGCTCAAACAAGTTAATTTCAAGCTAAAGCCATCTCAGGACATCCCTTTGGTGGCTTGCTGAACCCAAGGATAATGCACATCCTGTCCCTGCAGTTGAAGGTCTGCTCCTGATATGATAATTGCCATTGTAGCTGTGGATCTCCAGTGTTACCTTGTCATCCAGGGAGCTTGAAATACCTGAGAGACCAATAAGACCTGGCATTAGCCATTACTATTGTTGTCTTAATGCCTCCTTCAATTATCCACAAGCAGCTCTTTTGAGCAACTACTGTCAGAACCTCCCCCACTGGTTTTTCACCAATTTTGTCCTGATTATCTGGATCAATGAGCATTAAAGGACACAGGCACAGACAAACACAGACGTTTGGGGGTTGGGAGATGGGGGTCTACTTGCAGACAAACCAGAAATCCCTGTAACTACCTGTGTGCCAGGGACAAATGGAGATGGCCGTTCAGTCATCAGTCCCACAGTGTTTATTTAGCCACAGCTCCAACCACTCAAACCAGACACTTTTAATCTATTTTGCTTTTCCCTGCAGAACTTGCAAACCCAAGAAATTGTCTTTCAATCCTTCTCACGCACATACAAATACACACACAGCCAAAAGTGCTAAAAGGTCTTTTTAAGTTTTGATGGTGGCCCTGCATTAAAGTAATGCAGTATACCTTTTCAGTAATATGTATTTTAATGTCATTATGTAGATGGAATAGAACTCTTTTATATAAAAAAAAATGCTGAAGCTAAAGCTGTTTTGTTGGCCTCTGGTTTACTGGGGGACTTCATAGTTTAATGCATTTAAAGAGTTTTTTTTCCCACATTGTCAGGAATCAAATTAAAGGCAAAATTGTGGATCTCTATAACTCTTTTAACAGAAAAACACGTATAACTAAATATTGGCTTTCAGTGTCAGCACCAACTTCTAAATCAGTCAAACCCTAATCCTGACCCCTTTGCTGCCTCCACTAAGGCATTAATTCAATGTTTGAACAGGTGCAGATGAAAGGGCCACAGGTGAGGGAGTTGCGCTCCTCACTGCTTGCTTGCAGAGGAATGACCGTCCTGTGACTCACCTGAGCTCTGACTGGCTGCCTCCTGCAGAGGTCCTGGGCTGATCAAAGCTGCCTCAGCCCGCCTGTTCAGCGGTGACGGCGCTGACAGTGCCGTGTTTTTACCGCTGACTGAGCCGATGAGCAGTTTGTCAGAGGTGTCGCTGAGCAATATGTATCTTCAGATTAATTGATACACCTGTGTTTAATTCACACAGACAGCGCTAGCGATCATCTCATCAGAGATCCATCAACACTAAGCCGTGGGTTCCTTGCTCAAAGAAAAAAAAATGTAATCTTCCTGTCTTGGTTGTGTGTGCTTTGATCTGGGATGGAAACACCCTCAAAGTCTTTGGTAACACTATGACTACCGTCTGCATGCTCTACAGCAAGTGCTCATTCATAAACACTAAAATAATAAAAATATTATGAATAAGAAGTCTCTTAAGTTAGCAGGAAAGATGTTGGCTTAAAACTCCATCTACATGCTTGGATGTTGCATGTAAGTTGGTAGTAAATAAGACCACTAGTCACAAGTTCAGTAATTTTTAGTTGACTGTTTCCCATCCAGGTGTTTCCATGCAGGTCTCTGTGCTGAAGCAGCCTACCCACTAAGTAGGTAACAGATTTTTATTTGTCAAGTTGCAATTTTGTTTCTTAATCCAAATAATGATAGCCAGCGGCTACAGAACTGGTTTTCATCCAGATGGTTTGTAGCAATAAATTTCCATAAATGTCCTTCTGGGTTTTTAACCATAGCCACATATTTAATTTTTTAGAGATGTAAATGTTAGCTCTTGCTAATGCTAAAACATGAAAGGCATAAACTGGGGCTAGAATTTGGTTACCTTGCTCAAATCACTGTGTTTTGCAGTATTTACTCCAGGATTTTAAAATAGAAAATCTTTTGCATTTTAGATGGGATGCGCTTTCAAATTTTGGTTTCAAAAAAGCTGAAACAAAGTGTTTATCAGTCAGTGAGGTCTACATGCATTCTACATGGTACATGATATTGTACAAACATTGGAAAGAAATTCCACCAGACAGACTGTATTATTAAAGTTATAATTCATTTTTGTGACAGTAATACTATGGCCCAAAAATCAGTGAAAATTATAAAACATTATACTTTATAATAAGGATGAAAATCATGAGATGCCAAATGAACATCTGCACTTTTTGCATTTAAACCCAATAGTGTAGCCCTTTAATATTTTTACAGGTGTCAATTTTTCACTACATTTGCCTTACCTGTATTCATTTTTCATTTATGGATTTCATCTGTCAAGTAAAGAAGGAATTTGTATGCACTGTTACTACTCATTAATTTAGAAGAAACAGTGCAATTATATCAACAGTCAAAGGAGGCATGAAAAACATTCGACACATTTCAGTTTCGTCACTTTGTAATCAGGAAGAGTGTGTTTATCTTGGGACCTGCTGCTCAGGTGTGCTGCCTTTTCATTCCACAGGCCTGAGCAGCTTGTGTTTTCATTAAACTACTTCTTTGTAGTAATTTGTTCTTATTATATTTGGCAGGTGTTAAACTGGCCAGATGAGTGTTGGGCAAATCTCTAAGGTGTATGTGTCTAAATGAGCATAAACATCCTCACAACTTAAGAGCCTGTCCATGTCACTGATTGAAATTTCAGAAGCCAACTTGTCAGGCAGATGGACGAACAGACCCTATGACTAAAATTTAAGAAATGCTGTAGATTGTATGGCATATGTGGTTGGGAAAGTAATGACGATTGCAGGAAAGACTGATGGGGTAATGCTGATAATCCATGGAGGGATGAATCAGAGGTTGGATTTTCACCTCTGTCCTAAAAACCAAGCCCTGCTGTATCTTTGAAGGTCATGTGACAGGGAAAGGCGGGGGAGAGGATTGGAGGAGAAGAATAGAAGGCTGGGGTGAGACCACCTCCAAAACTGAAGTCTTACCTTTACTCTTCAGGCAGCACCTTGTACCAGTGCTGACAACCAGCTGGACTGATGCATCTAGTGTTTTTATCATAGCTGTTTTTTTTATTGTGAATGTTGGGATGCATTTCATCTTTCAACCAGCGTCCGTGTAGGAGTCAACCTGAACCTTTTCATTGGACTGACTTAATACTGGACTCAAAATTGCTTGGACATGTTTGGCCCGGCGCAACTAGTCTCTACTTTCCTGCCTGCAGTTTTCCATTCACCTGCAGCTCACCTATTCCCTGCATTCCCAAGCAGGCTGGGCTCTCAAACTCAGATTCTGATCCCAGGGCCCTTTATCAGCTACGAATCCTTGAGGACTTATCTGCAGCCACAGCCATGCAAGGAAGCTTTGCTCCTGGCTACACAGGCACCCGGGATGAGGCAACTCACAGAGGGCATAGGTGAGTTCAAACCACAGCTGCTGTGGCCAGAACTGGACTTGACAGGACTAAAGCACAGCCAAACTGGCACTGTATGACTACAGCCTCTAAGACAGTCAGTGAGCACCATCTGATTGCAGTGTAAATGTTTACAAAAGATTGGCTAACAGCTCGTAACTAACAATCAATTATCAAGCAATGTTTAAGTGGGCCTAATGATTGCTGTGCTAATTATCCAATCTAGAGCCATTAGTTCCTTGTCACCCGTTGGCGATTGTGTAATTGGTGCTTGCGCTGTACTTTCCAGATGAACAGAGGCCAGTGAAGCAGCGTCGCGCAAGGGCCAACTACAGCAGCTGGCAGCTGGAGGAGCTGGAAAAGGCCTTCGAGACCACCCACTACCCAGACATCTTTATGAGGGAAGCCCTGGCCCTCAGACTAGACCTCATCGAAGCCCGAGTACAGGTAATTGGTACACTGTGTTATATTTTAGCACAGCAATTAAATGATATATAATTTGGATAGGCAAAACAATACCAACAGGCCTTTGTGTACAGTGAAACGGTTATTAATATCTGTACCTGTTTCTCCTGTCCACACTGAGACTCCTAACTTGCAGTGTACTGTATGTCTATATACTGTAAGAGATGGGGGGGGGAGCGTCACAGTGTTCAGTACTTGGTCCATACGACAACACATTCAGAAGTTCAAATGAAATTATATGAGGCTTGAATGGTTAGAGCTGGTCAAATAAAGTTGGCATCTTCCAAAGTTACAATATTTCAGTATGAGATTTTTAGTGTGTTTACAGTGGAATCACACTATAACGCTTTCAGTGTACATTTACACAAGTGAGTTGAGTTCACGGAATGTGACGCTATCCTTCGATGAAGTGCAAAGCTATGTCGATTCAGAATTTGGCTTGTAAAATACTGTGGAATGTTCTATCAAACTTTGAAGCTATATCTTGTTGACATTTTGAACCTTTCACACAGCTTTGATTTATATTTATACTCCTTCATGTGTTTCCAGGTTTGGTTTCAAAATCGCCGGGCCAAGATGAGACGGCAGCTGAAACTTCAGGGCCAGCTTGCAGGGCCGCATGTAAAAAGAGACAATGAAACATCTGAGAAGGTGAGCAGGATTTTAAAACAGCAGACAGAAAGCTGTGGCAGAGAGCACTGGGAGAGACGCCAGGAAGCAGAAAACTATTCATGGACACAAGCTGTGGGTGCTGCTCTGAGTTTGGCTTCACAGCCTGTGACCGAGAGGTCGCGGAAATGGGAGAGACCAGAGGGGCCGAGCTCAGAGGAGCTTCGCTCCTGCAGCATTGCCAAGTTGAGGGCCAAAGCCAGAGAGCACGAGGCTGAGATCCATGGCACTGTAAGCGTGTCAGGTGGTGACATACAAACACAGGAAGCTGATGCCATGCACAGTGATTGATCATATTCCTTCTTCCTGTTTATACAGATAATCAAAAAAAAAAAAACAACACAATGTATACTATAACTATAGTGGAACATCCTTTTTGAACCTTTTCGGGATGAAAAGCCTTATTATTTAGCCATTATTAAATATTTTGTACACTACAAAATGATGGTAGATCCATCCATCCATTATCTGTACAGCTTATTCCTGAACAGGGTCGCAGGGGCTGGAGCCAGTCCCAGCTGACACTGGGCAAGAGGTGGAGTCAAAACAATAGTACTCTTGTCATAAAAATAAAAACGATTGTTCATCCATTCACTATATTAAATTTTATGTTCATGGTACATGCCAACATTTTTCTCTGTTTTCATTTAAACCGAGCTGGGTGGTTAACATGTGTCACTGTTTTGTCTATTGATATAACAAAGATAAAAATGTAAAAAGTTTCCACACCCTCCATTAATTAAATGAATTAACTCACATCATTTACATGTGCTCTTTAAGCCTTTTTATTTTTTGAATGTGACTTTCATTTGTTGTCTACCCTGAGTGAATGGCACAGACAGTATGTTGGATCTTTAACAGATGACTATGACAAATGACTGAAACGGGATACAGTCAAATACATTACCAAAGGATTTCACTGATGACAGGCTCGTCCCTGACCCTCACAGGTGGGCAGGATGTCTGCATGCAGCCACACGTCCTCACAGGAAACAATGGAAATAGCTAAAAATCCCAACTCATTAAGACTGAGTATACATTGGTTAAATGATAAATGTTTATATGTTTTTGGAACTGTAAACATCATAGGCTTAATATTTTAAGTTTTTGTTTTAATTCGGCGACAAGAATTCCCTAAAGAGCTGTGAATCTAAAGGTCAAATAGTCACCAATCAATAAATACAAAAGAATAATATTAGAATAAAATTAATAGTTCGTGTGGTATATCAATGCAGAGGTCACAAAATGTAACTTTGTGTATGTTTTTAAAAACTTCCTTGATCTGTCTTTAGCTACTGTTTTGCAAAATTCTGGTCACAAAAACCATTTACACAGTGATATGAGAGTAAATTGTTATTAATGTTCACTTGTCAAACTGTTTAGGAAAACATAACAGTGATTAAGGAAGTGTTTTATAACTCCATGTTTAATTACTGCATGCAATATTTTACAATAAACAATGTGTTATAATATGAGGATATCTGGTTTTAAACTGTTGAATTTAATGTATGTTTTAATTTAACATACATTAATTTGCATGTGTAATTAAAAGTCTAATTATTGTTTTATTTGGTCTCACGTTTTATCCTCTGATAATATGGAGCTACAGTATAACAATTCATATGCACACCGTCTGCAGGTGATGTCCTCAGTTAATTCTAGTTAGGTTGTACATAAATGATCACATGCACCCGGTTTTATTTATTTATTTATTTATTTATTTACATGGAAACGAGTCCAGTGCTGTTTATGCATTTGACCACAGGTTTGGAGTGAGGAAACGCTGCAGTTTGACACTGCCCCCTTCTGGGCACAAAGACGTCCATGAGCTGAAATACATAGTTCAGTCAAGGCAACGTTTGTGTTTAAAATTCAGCCGCTTCCTGTATTTATTTATTTATTTATTTTTACCGCACTGTAACTTATTCGCAGATGTCTCCTAGCCTGCACTGCCACCAGACTTGTCTTACCTGACCGCTTTTAGTGAATGAGGTCGGGGTCATCTCTGCTCTCACAATTACATTCCCTATGTCAAAGGTTTGAACACTAACTTATGGAGTGTGTGTCACATCTAAAGCTCCTTTTCAAAAACAAGTCAGTGAAGCACTATTGTGAAGAATTATTGTGTTTCCTTTTACAATGGAATGATGGAGTATAGTAGTGGGCCTATAACTCTTTGAAACAAATTAACTACTGTATATAAAAGTGGCTGAGAAATCAAGCTGAAAGTTTTCCCTAAAATTGTGTGGGGCGCCATAATATGAGGTAATTAGGTCAAAATCCTTCTGTGACAATAGCTGGCCTCGATCAGGCCCCGCACAAAGGGGAGTGGGGTAAACAAAATGCCCATGTGTTACGACCCAGCTCGTTATGGAGGGGGAAGTAACACAATAAATTCAATAAATAAATTCTTTTACTGGTGCTCATCATGCACACTGACCCAGATATGCTGGCTGAGATAGAAATCACTAAAACGTCTTATTCATTTAACTATAAATCCCAAGCATACAAGCATTTGGATCACACGTTTTTAAAATATCAATTTTATATCATTATTGTTTTGATTATCAAATTTCTACATTAACTGATTTAGCAGAGTTCGTTTGAACAGCAGAAAAAAAAACCTATTTACTGTTCTGGCTGACAATGACGAATCAACAGTCAATTAGCGTAATGAAGGCGCCAGTGAGCGCGTCCTGGACTCTGCGCTCGTTTACTGGAGGTGAAAAGAAGGAAACAGGACGCAGCTGCACTGTCAAACCCCTGCCCAGACACTTTGTTTTATTTCTCTTCCCTCCGGCTCCTCCACACGGAAACCTTAGCCTGTTGCACGCTTTGTCTGTGCTCAGTGTGGAGGAGCGTCTCAGGACGATGGCTGCCATCAAGGCTCTGGAGCAGTGGTGCAAAATGCAATGCGAGGGCTACCGAGATGTGGCCATCACCAATATGACCACTTCATTCAGGAACGGATTGGCTTTTTGTGCGCTTATACACAAGTACAGACCAGACCTGATGTAAGTATTTAACTTTGACAAAGTTAAATTGAATTCCTGCCCGGGTTTAAGTGCTTTGACCAAAGATGCCACCTGGCAGCCTGTCTCTTGTAGTAATTTCTTGTAGCTTTCTATAAAAGTTTGTCTTTACTGAATATTGACTTTATTATTATTATTTGTTGTTGTATAATGCTTCTGCCTTTTCATTCTGTTGTACAGTAAATGACTCCTTAAAATGTTTTATAGAAAGCTGAAATCTTCAGTCCAGATCGAAAGTTCAATACGTTTTCCTCCCACCATGCCTATAACGTCTCTCTCTGTTGTTTGTTTGTTTTTTCCCAGAGACTATGACGCACTCAGAAAGGAGGATGTGTTTGAGAACAACAGGCTGGTAAGTTGTTGTATCTGCCTTACTTCAAGCATGAGCTACAACACACACTACTGGATTTTCACTTGGCATTTATGCAGCAGATTGGTTAGATATTTAGTTTAACAACAGCTTTTTAAGCAAATCCTCTCAACCAACTTCTCACATTAAAGTTTTTGGTTCTTATTCTCCCTCAGTCCGCTTGACCTCCGTTTATTTTGTGAACTCCTACATGGCCTGAGCAGCACAGCCAGTGCCTTTCCATTATTTAGTCCCTTCCATTTACCAGCTTCTTCTGAGGATTACAGACCCTGCAGAGCACTACAGTGTTCTGTGCTCTGTACAACTTCCTTGTTGTTTTGGATGAATGTGGCAGTGTCAGCAGCAAACCTGAGCTCAGGGGACAGGTTCTCCAGGTTATTAATTTTGAATGAGGTTTGCTATCATCTGCCGCTCGATCCACATGATGACGGTGCGCTCAAAGATGCTTTTATTGACAGCTGCTTCTTGAAAGTTATGCAGTAAGGAGAGCTTTAAATCAGAGAGTAGTTGTGTCATCGGGCTGAAGTTTTGATCAGCTGTTGAAGATGTATTGAAACATGAGAAGGTAATTGGTGTGCAAGGTTCACGCCCTTCTATATTTCATGAATAGTTTCATGTTTCTTACAGGTGGTTATTTCACAAGTCTTTTGTTTGCAGGCATGAATACAACCCACAAATGTAGTATTCACTAAAAATTAGGCTTATTCTAAACAATACCCTGATATCCAGCTCCTTCCGTCCTCTTTCTTATCCAGACAATCTCACCGGAAATGCGCCGTTCATTATACAGCCCTTTACAGACTTCTCCAGGCCGAGCCACAGAATACTGCTTGTCTATTTAAAGCACATTATATTGTCTGACATTTTTACACATGCTATAATTTTAGGTGTCTGTGCCCACTGAGTACCATGTTTTATAGAGTAAAAATGCTTTGGCTCTGTTTACTTGATCACCATATACTACCATTAAATGTTGTGGCAGGCTTTGATGGCTCTTTGTTAAACCTTTTTATTTTTTTGTCTCCTTTAAAGGCTTTTCGGGTTGCAGAGGAGAAGTTGGGGATTCCAGCTCTGTTAGATGCAGAAGACATGGTGGCTTTAAGGATCCCAGACAGGCTGAGCATTCTTACCTACGTCTCCCAGTACTACAACTACTTTAAAGAAGGACCTCCCAGTGAGGACACGGCTGGTTCGAGTATTAGAAACTGTGTAGCCAAGATTGAGTTGTCCCCTTAACCAATATGTCTTGTTTAATTTGGAGCATTTTCCTATATATTTCTGTTTTAGGTTGAGGTATATTGTTTCTCTCCTCTGCCTCCTCTGAGGTGTTTGTTTTACTTCTCTGTAGTGGGAGGGGTCAAAAGGCCAGCAGAGGGCTCCAAGGAGGAGCCATCAGAGAAGAAAAATCTCCCTGTGGTTGCCACAAATGTTGTGTTTAAAAAAGACATTGAGAATCATTTATCTTTGAGCCCAGCAGCTCATGCCTCACCAAAGTTGGCCAGAGCTGCTGTTCAGGTCAGTGCTCATGTCAGAACCCTCATCAGGCTGTAGCTGTGTTAATCCTGTTTGTCGGTTGTCTAGTACTCTTACATTTGACCACAAACAGTTGTTTGAACAGGAAGAATTGTGCTTATTTTCAATGGCTTGGGTAAATGTTGTGAAGTTAAATGTAATAAGTCTTTGTACACAGGGTTACGTGACTTTTCTTTTTACAGAAGCCGGTTTTGGCAGACAATGCCAACAAAAATGGAACTCTCAATAGCAAATGTGTTGCATGTAAGAGCCACGTTCATCTGGTTCAGAGGCACTTTGTGGAGGGCAGGCTCTATCACCGAAGCTGTTTCAAGTAAGAGTTTAATCTATATTGAAGAATCTTATTATTTATATAGCATTTATGCATTCAGGTGCCAGTTTGTGGGTAGACCTAGCCCAACCTGTTGCAGTCAAATACGTCAGTATTTCCTGTCTCCATGAAGGCTGTAATGTTCAGTGAGGGTCGGCTAAATGGCAAACCCTTCTTTGTATAACAGCATCACAAACTACAGCCTTCAAAATGACCATAAAATTAATTTTATAAGCAAAGTTAACACCTGTCTAAAGCAAAATGAACATTGTTACTTTCAGGAAAGGAGGATTTATTGCAGAGCTCTTGAATTAGACTGCATTTAGCTTGGTGTACCTAATAAACTGGCAGCAGGATGTAATTTCATGTTTAACAACCTTCCACCAGATGCAGTGATTGCTCCAGCGTGCTTCATGCAGGAGGCTACAAACCTGGGAAGAATCCAGACACTTTTATCTGTATCAACCACCAGAATGGTTGCAAACCTTCCTCCTCCGTGGCTGAGATCAAAAACGGACCCACCGGTTCAGCTGTACCACCGAACGCTGTCGGCCAGACCCAGCCTGCCCCACACCCCTCTTCAGTGCTGTTAACTCCATTAAATGTTGCTCTGAAGCCAGTCAGTCCTACTCCGCCTTCCCAGTGCTGGACAGCTTCGGCCATGAAGACGCAGGCGGCCCGGGAGAGGTTTTTCCAGAGCACGCTGCCAGTCACAGAGGCCTCGACAGGCAAGAGGGAGACAACAGAGGCCTCAGGAAGGCCAAAAGTCCCACTGAGTGATGATGAGAAGAACACAGCCAAGACAAACACTGGACAGAAACTAGCAGAGGGAAACTGCAATAATAACAACAAACGCCTGTTCACCTTCCAACCAGCAGAGACACGGTGAGCTTTGCTCTCTGTGTACTTCCTGTGGCCTTGAATCAATTCTGCATTGTAGTATTTGGATGCTTCTAGTCTTTCCCACTGCTTGTATGGTTTTTAAACAGTCTAATAGTGGGGGCTTTCTTTTTTTTTTTTTTTTTTTGAAGGTTTGGAGATGAGCCAAGTTCAGCTGACAGCTCTGGTTTGATGAAGGGCCGGTGGAGCCAAGGCCCAGCAGGAAACTGGGCAGGACAGCTCTTCATCAGCAAAGCTAAATATAAGGAATTGCCATGTCTGAAGGCCATCAACAAAGACAATACAAGGCCAACAACTGTACACACAACCGCCAAAGGCAAGCGTTAGTGAATTCATTTCAGTTGTTTTTGATCCATTATTTGACATTCAGCCAACATCCCTCCCGTTCTGTGTCTGTCTCAGAGCGCATTCAGCGAAAACAAAGCCCTTTTGTCATTTCTGTCCTATTTATACAGCCAGTGCATCAAGCATGCTGTTAGCTGACATTTTAATTTCTGTCTCACGCTTGTAATAAATGTTCATAGTTGACCTGTCATTCTCATGGGATGCATGTGCATGCATCAGTGCAACATCCTGCTAGTCAGGAGCTTTGTAGACAGAAACATTATTACTGTTGGTTTTAATTGTGAATGGTATTTAGTTTCATTTTTAGCACTGAATACCTTGCATGCAAATGAATACTGTGTTTGCTAATATAAATCAGACATTAACTGTGAACTTAAGTCAGGCTTGTGTTGGAAACCTGGGTCTCCTCACAGGACATTTGAAGACGATTTGTCTCATGTCATTTTGTTAATATGGATGTGCAGGTGAAGATCAGTCACTTTAGTGCATTGCTGTGAGAGTCTAGATAATGAAATGAGTAGCTGCTCTCATTATTAGCTGTTCAGTCTTTTTTTAATTATGTACAGGAACATGAACTGCTTTGTGTGTTCACTTTATTGCTACAGCAGATGCCACACTGACATTACTGTTCTCATTTCTCCCTGGCTTTGAAATTAAGCCTGATTTCATGTGACAAGATGAAGTAATGAGCTTTACCATTATGTCTTTATTCAGAACTGAAACAGTTAGTTGACTAATCAGTTAGTCACTCAGAAAAGTTTGATTAATCCATTCAGATGTTTATCAAACATAAGTCCCAAACATCTGCTAGTTTTATATTTTTTTTTATAAATTAAATATCTTTGGGTTGTGGATTTTTCAGGCCAAACATTTAGAGATGTCGTCTTGGAGCTCTCAGCCTTTGTGCCTTTATTTTTTTTTTCCCACTAATTATAGACTAAACGACAACTTGATTAACCTCGAAATTAATTGACAGATCAATAAATAATGGGGGAAAAACTAATGTGAGCTTTTTTTTTTTCTCTAATAGATCCAGAGTGGAAGCTCAAACCTGAGAAAACTGAGACAGGACTAAAGTAAGTATATTCATCCATGTTAATAATGTGTTGCTTCATGCACTCACCATGGAATGGGGAAAGTCACACCGGTGGAGAGAGAGTCTTTAAATCCTTGCCTTTAATTTGTTGGGCTAGAGACAAATTCCTTGCATTTTTGAAATACTTGGCAATAAAGTTTATGCTTTAAGCATCTCTGACCGTTCAGCTTATCTGCTCTCCAGAATGCAGAACCATCGCACTTCTTCCATCTCTGTTATTGTTGACTGGCTCAGTGTGCAGCCGCTAGCTCTGTCCCCCACCCTAACAAGCCCCAAGGAGTGCCAGGCCTGAACCTTTCCTACTCTTAACACTGCACTCTCATTTCTCATACCTGCTGATGGTTCCTACACTGCTATCCCCACCTTTGTCATTTCAAAATAAAAGGTGAGGTCTTTTCTTATGTTTTCATTCTTCAGGCTGTTTGTGCATTGCATCTGAGTCAGATAGCTGTTGTACTTCTACCCCTTGGTTTTTTTTGTAATGGCCCCACACCTGCTGTACCAGTAATGGCTCATTTCACTGGGACTTTCTGACAGAGATGCTGAAGCTGAGCAACAGAAGCCTGAATTCATGGCAATGACTTCCTCTAATGTGACCATCATTACAACAAGGCCTCCCTCGGCTCCAGCACCCGCAGAACCTCTACTTAGCGGTGCTCTGTTTGATCCTGCACACCTCAGGGAAGTCTCTCCACAGAACCCTCAGCCTACCTCTGGAAACCTGGGCAAGTTGCATTATTAGAAGAGCCACACAGTACCAGTAGTCAGTTTGTATTAGCTGAGTGTTGGATATCCAAAATGTTCATGTTTGTTGTCTTCAGAAGCTATTTAATCTAATTAGTAGCGACATAAAATGTAGTACATGGAAATACCTATTTAGCACTTTTAAGCAATACCCTTAAAATAAAAGCTGTGTAAAGTCTCACGGCATGTCTATGTGTAACTCTTCATAACAGAGCAGCACCAAATAATCATAGCAAATGTATAATTCAGATTTTGTCTAGCTTCATTAATTAGCTGCTCTGAGGCAAAGGCACAGTGGCGCTTAGCTAAGTTCTAAAATCAATATGACATCACAATGGTGATGATGATGTGACGCAGGTGTAACATTTGCCTCACAAGTTCAGTGATTTGAATCTTGTTTGTTTTGGACATAAATCAAAGCATTGGGCAAACTGAAATTCTGAATATCTGTACCAAATTTCATGGCAATCCCAAGTATTAGCTGTTGAGATATTCACTCAGCACCACAAATGTGAAGCTGATGATGGTGGAGAGCTTCTTGAGACCTTGAATATCTTGTACAAAGTTAGGAAATCTATCCAGTATTGAGATAGTTCGGTCTGTGCCATAGCAATCGACAGACAGTGCCGTCCCTAGAGGTACGTAGTATCTACACTCAGTGATTCCACACACAGACATGCTGCCCTGTGATTTGGTGATTCTTGTATGTTCGCTTTTGCTTTAGTAGAAAAAGGTGCTAACAGACTGAACTTGCTGCAGATCTACAGCGTGTAAGCCTTGCTGTCCTTATTTTAGATTTCAAACACGGGAGTCACTTGCCTGTGAAATCCCCATCCCGACGGCCAGCTGTGGAATCTATTAGCTCTTTAACAACTCCAGCCAATCACGGAAATGCATCAGGTCAGTTTCCAGCTTTTTAAAAATGTCTTCGTCAAAGCCACACATAGATGCTCCAGTCACCTTGTTGATCTCATATGAGCAGTCATTATTTACTGACAATCAATCAGACGGCGTCATATGTGATAAGGCTTTTCTGAAAAGCTGCCATGAAAGGACTACCTAATCCTATTTTATCTACCTCTTAGGTGCTAAAAAGGGAAAGTATTTGTCACCCACCAACACCTCCAGGATTGAAATGAGGTCACCCTATGTAAGTTCCCTCCATTAAGTCTTAAGAGCTTAACAGCTCTACAAACATGCTTTCATTATATTCCCTATTTAAAAAAAAAAAAAAGACCTCCTTTACATTTGAGTGGACAAAGTTGGAATTTTCAAATTATTTGTACTTGATTGACTAAGGTTTTTGTTTTATATCAGGTGAAATCGTATCATGTCCCACTAGAGCAGATTGAGAAGGACTTGAATGATATTGAGACAAACTTGGCTCAGTTGGAGGAGGAGGGTGTGGAACTGGAGAAGAAGCTCCGCAGCTGTGAGGAAGGTACTTTCCCCCCCCCCATGACATTTTCTCCCCCTTCCTTCCTTTTCCCTCGTTTAAATCTACAAATCAAAGTTGAATTTGACACATCAGAAACAAACTTTTCAGTTTTGAACATAAACAGTCACTTTCTCTGAGCGATGATGTTGATGTTGACGGTCAACTTTTGACTCTTGTAGTGAATAACCTCGACACATATTCATGTTTTATTGTATTTGTGCAAATTGCTGAATCCTTCTGCTGCCTTAGTGTCTCGAGTGTAGAGTTTGGTCCTGGTTTCTTCACACAGGACACACTCACATTCACTCAGATCAGATGGTGCTCTGTGTGTGTTGGGGGGGATTTATCTGCCATTTCTATTACTGTTTCTGCAGCCAAATGAGGTGAGAGGCACAGACGGCCCACAGGGATGTTGCCTCTCTTTTGAGGTAGTGGGAGTAGGGAGCCTGATTGCTTTGCTCAAGGTCAACATGACTTGGGTATAGTAATATATATTCTGTTCTATTGCATTTCCCCCTCCACGCACCACCCAGGAAGCCTGAACATGCAATCACTTGGCCAGAATTTGACATCAATTGCACACCACCTAGGAGATCATCTGCTTCTCATCTGGAATTTGTTTGTATAAAAGCTAAACCCTGGCACTCAAGTTCAGTTCAGAATAAAATCACGTTTGTTCTCGTGGTGGTAGAATGTGGTCTACCTTGTCCTCAAGCCGTGTCCAGTGCAGCAGTCTTCATTGGTAAGGTGTGCTTTGGGGCGTGTTGCGATTGAGAAGTCACTAACTGGGAATGGCCATTATTCATTCTTAAAATCAGCTGATTCACATGCTCGGATATCCCTCGTTATAAGCCCCAACATTGCTACTAGTGCTGTGCTGTAGTGCATACAGTACCATAATAGGGGGCCAAATTAAACTAAATGAGAGATTTTTGCTAGATGATTAAATAAGTGTTGAGGAGACAAATTGTACTTCACTGTGTATTCCTTCTCTGTTGTCCTATACAATCTGTTAAAACGGGCATATTAGGTTTAGGAGTAGATGCATTTAACAAGGGGCTCTGGGCGTTTTTCATTGTCATTTGTCTGCCGAGCTTTTTTCCTTTTCATAAAATGTCAGAATGTGAATGTTTTGACATTTTTGTATAGAAACTGTCCGACGCAATTAGACATTCAGCTGTTCTGATAAGTCACAACTCATTTGACAACTGCAGCAAAATAAAGGAATGTCACATTCTACAGGAAGTGTGCGATAAATGAGGACTATTCCAGTCTAAACAGCTGAAGATTGCTAACAACCTTCTGGGAAGTACTGTATGTTGTTAAATTACATTGATTCCCCCACAGACATTATAGTGTGTTTGTTTTTTTGTAATATGTTAAATCAACTGTTCATAATTGATTCATGAATCTTGAGTAGTCGCACACCAATGTCTCTCTATAACCTTAACCGCTGAAAATGATCAAGGGTCACAAAAGAATCTCCAGATCCACTTTTACTAACATTTTTAAAAATGTTTTTCAGTGGGTGAGGGGGACATACTGATGAACCCACTAATGGTTGACTGGTTCAACCTGATTCAAAAGAAGCAGATGTACATTAGGAAGGAATCAGAGCTTGTATACATGTGAGTCCTCCTGTTTTTATTGTTTTGGTTGTACAAAGTGGTTTTCTCTGTGGGAATAAAGCCTGTCCTACACACTGGTGAAATGCTAGGAAGAAGCCAGACTTTTTAACTGTCAAACCATATTAGTTTTATGTTTTTGGGATAGAGTCAACAACAATCACAATAAATACAATTTGCCTTTTTGCCTTTTGTGCACATAATGACTCGTCATCTCAGAGCCAGGACTCTGGAGTTGGAGCAGCAGCAGCCGGATGTGGAGGGGGAACTTCGCAGGCTGCTGGAGAAGCCAGGTAAGAGATCACAGGTCCAGCATAATGTCCTTTTACCTTTTATTTCCATTGAGCATCAGGTTCTGCAACTTCATATCACAGATCATTTGAAGTCCAGGGAGGAGCAACAGCAGGAGAAGAAGCTGATGCAGAGACTTATAGAAATTGTGGATGGCAGAAATGCAATCGTGGAAGGTCTGGATGAAGACAGGCGGCGGTAATGTACTTATGAGTTGCTACATTACAGGGTTGACCACTAATGAAGAGGAGTACTAATTATTATGTTACATGGTTAACTATAGTTTTATTTTGATCAACTTTAGGGAGGTGGAGGAAGATCTGCAGTTGAATGAAATGATGAAAAATCTTGGTAAGTATTGTGTAAAATGTCTGAGTTGTTTTCACAGTTTGAATGTGTCATTTTAATACACTTTTTATTGGCAAATAGGAATAAAGAGAGCAAAAAATAAGAGGAAATCCTACATCTCAAAACTGTTCAGACGAAGAAGTAAAAGACGAATTGAGTGATTCTCAGGAGCTTTTTTTTGTAATCTGCTTGTTGTATTATTTTATTATCACTTTTTAAAATGTTATGTGAAGGCTAAGGGAGAGATGTCCTTGGGATGCATTGTGGGTCATGTTGTGTTGTATGTGGTGTGTGTTTCAAAAAGTTTAAATGTAATTTCGTTCCAAGATTCACCTTCAGTTCTTAGGTTGCTGTTACTTGTGGAATGATACATTTCTGTTTAGGGTGTACTTCAGTCTTTGCTCTTTTCACAATTATTTCACTGTTTGTGAGGGGGAGTGTCTAATTATATCACAAATTCCACTGCAGATATTTCACTTATGTTGATAAAACCTGAAGTATTCACAGTAATAGTTACAAGTCACCATATGCCTGTTATGTAAAGACACTGTATTTATTGGAATGAGGTATCTAATTAATTTTTAGCAAATTACTGTTAAATGCATTTGGTCAAAAAATTGGATGTTGGGAGTTAAAATCATTAGCATGATGTGGAAATTACATAGAGAGCACTGGCTGTTCACATGCACATATGAATGAGGAGAACAAAGGAGTAATCCTTCAACAGTCTTGATCCAAAATGAAATTATTTCAGTATTTATTTAATAATGGATTTTAACAAATTTCCTCTAAGGATATTAAAAGGGAAAAAGCCTTGACAATTAAGTTTGAATGGCTGTGGAGTGTAAAATGGAGAGCCACACAAGTTGAACTGCCTTGCTGCACCGTAGTCCCTCTCTCATGTTGTACTGTAGGTGGCAGCCTGCGTATGCTGTATCACAAGCCAAAAAAAAAAAAACTTGGAAATCCAATTTGCCACAGTACAGACAGTTAATTTCTTTGCTAATTTTATAAATGCTGCAAAAATGTTTGGCTGCGCTGATGCAATAATATTATGTGAAAGAGGATTATGTAGAGCGGTAGCTTGTGGCCAGGGAAGGTTCATAAACTATAGGTTGTACTGAGCTCTTTATCTTCAAACCTGGTTTAATTAAACGCTACTCCTTACTAATATCTGCATCAAAATTGCCTTGTACCTGAGCTAATAAAATGTTCAAATGACGTGTGGAGTCACTCATGTATGAAAATGGCTTTCACAGTGGTTGTACTGTAAGGAATATACTGAAATATTGCTTTTTAAGGATTATTGAATGGTGTTTTCTTGTACCCTATAGTATTTTTAAACTTGAAGTCTGTTGTCCAATAAATCCTTTGGCGATTACTGTGCATGAGAGGTTGAATTATTTACCTTTGGCAGACGTCCTTCTATTTAAATACATCCCTGAACTTTTTATCACTCCAATTCTGTGAGAAACCAACAATGCTGCGTCTCCTTGCATTAAAGCTCGGCAGTGATCAGATCAGTGTGTGTGCTTTTAATAAGGCTTTTTTTAAAGACAGCATCAAGATAATTCATTGACTCCCAGTATATCGCAGCTACTTAGAAACTACATATCCCTCATTTTGAGAGGCATGAAATTATGACCATGAACTTGGAACATGAATCTTTCTAGCTGAGCCGAGTTGGGGATGATATTGGTACAAAATGCCATGTGTGATGTGGGTGACAGTCGAGACTGAATGTGTGATATTAGAGTTAATTAAAGCTTTGCGCCCCATCTACTGCAAATGCTTGCACTTCTGCAATTAAGAATCAAAGGCGAGGGCTTAGTGTCGGGGGGGTGTCTAATACATGGTTTTAACAGGAACAGGACCTGATTTGCAGAGCTCCTAGCGACAAGCATTAACAACAGCCTCAAATTAGAGGGGCATTAATATTCATAAGTAAAACAATTCATCCTGTGAATGTGTGATGAAATGGAATCCTCTGAGGTGAGCTCTCGTGTCCAGGCTGCCATCGTTCATTAAAATATGCCATTACCTATGAAGTGCTTAATCTTTATGAAAGGGTGGTAAAATCTGTTGGAAATGCTCTGACAGAAAGGTGGAAATTGTAATATTGTTCAGCACCTTGCATTATGTTAATCCTGTGCAGCATTTATTTTTTTTGTGATGTCTAACAGCACAGGTTTTAGTGCATCTATGTGTTTTGTGCATCAGTTGTTGTTTAGGCTTCCTGAATGAAAATGTATAATCTTTATCTAGTCTGTTATTCTATTAATAAGATGTGAATGCTTTGTGATGTTTTAGGTTGGCTGGTGTACACTGCCACTTGCAACACAATCTAAAATCTGTGTGTGTGTGTGTGATCTTATTCCAGTCCCTGCCAGAGCCTCTGCCACTAGCCTGTAATTATGATCCTCGAGGTAATTTTATCAGGCTCATTAGCTCTGATGAGTAAACGAGAAGTGTGCCTCTAATTTATTGGCCATCTAGGCTGTAGACTTAATTCTCATCAGGGAGATCATAATATTTGTATAGAGAGACAGATATACAGTACATATCCTCAATTACAAGACTCCTAAACCAACACAGAGGCAGAGACTTTTGTGACTTAAAACCAGTAATTACACTCATAACATGAGGTCTGTTTGGATTATTGGGCACGTGCTAAAATTATTTCCATAGATGATGTTCTGTTGAGTCGGGCACCAACATCATTTCTTTTTGATTCAGGCATGATTTCAAATGAAAGTTATTGTTTGTCTTCTACTGAGTCTTGTGACTTTATCTTCCTGCACAAAATTAGATTCTCACACCTCTGCAAACAAAATTGCATTGTTTTGTTCCTTGTTCAATAGAGATGATCCATTTTCTGTGTCAGAGAATGTGTTAAGGGAGCGAAGTAAATATGCTCACAATTTTCAGTGTGTAGAAATTTGCATTGAGGGGAAATTATGCATGCTGGCTAGTGGAAATGAAATGTATAAAGTGCATGACTGGTAGACTTGACAAGTGCAGCTTTCATCCATCTCAAATGAATAATTTTCACTTCCCTTAAACATCCTTAATCCAACCATGTTATCAGCGGGCATGCAGGATTCTGCCAGACTTTCTCCTTAACGGCACAGCAACTTTCAACTTGCTGGAGATTCTGCACTGCAGTTGCTTACCACACGGTCTTAGAGACTCGCTCTTATCCTTTCCTGCTGGTTTTGTGGATCAGTAAAATTCCTTCAAAACACAATATATACATAACGCAAGTCCTAATAGATAGCAGAATGTCTCATTCTACCCTCCTCTGTGCTGCCTCAGAGGTCGACTTTAATGCACTGTATTTTACCTCTGATTCACATTGGCAGAGAACTCAGAGGATGGTTTTTTAAAAAAAAACCTATTTGCTCTGTGGCCCTTTGTCCTCTATTTCAAATTTCAGCGGCGGACCCTTCCATGCTGGTATAACATTTGTTGGAAATTCATATGCCTGAAAAGGAATAAAGAACATTCATGGTAAATTACTCATTTACAGCCCAGTAGTCAGCAGTTTAACTTGTTATTTTGGAGACGTTTTCTTGTCCTCTTTGCTGAAATACATACTTAAGATGATACTCCACACACCCACATCACAATCCTTTTAATTTGACAACAAACAATTAAAAATGTAATGGGTGTTTATGCTGCTAATCCTTGTGATAGCCTCTAATATGAAGGGTTAACCTGGCTATTTTCAATATATCCACTTTCACAGAAGCCCCAGTTTATGATAAGAATATTAACCTCATCAATTTCAGGTAACTTTCAACACTTTAACATCTTGTCTTAAAGACCTACGTGTTAGCAGGAGTCTCAGCCTTGGCATTTAGTGACATTTTAAGCCTTTTAACAGAATCCAGACAGGGATTTGCAGTTTCCAAAGGAAAATAATTTATATCCTCCTTTCTGAGAAACTGTGGGTAGAGGGATTAAATGCACCAGAGAGATTTGTATGTGGTGAGAGTAAAACAATATTGTGACTCAGTTAATACATTTCCTACCATCTACTTTCATGCTTGGAGGAAGTCAGCAGTCGTTACTCGTTGGGCTGAAGTTAGCTTTGATGGTTTTCTTGTTTAATTTTCTCATTTTCGAGGTTTTAAGTGTATAGGCCATAGTGATGCCAGCGCTCTCTTCTTATAACAGTGTTATGAGACACCATAAATAAGTGTCTGGGGCAATGACGAGTCTGACCCTGACCAATTATTTTGCATTCCTTCCCATTCAAACTCCTTTAAAACCTTTGGAACAAGCAAATGTTTTCACGCCACTTAGAATTTTATTTAGAACATAATCATGTCGTGTGCACCAAAAACCCATTTCTGAATGACAGTTTGGAACACAAAGGGTCTTTTCTGCATGTTGGATGGGCTGTGGACTGTGTATCTTCCAGTGTCTGTGATGGCTGCTGTGTAGTGAAGACACACAGTGCTCTGTTCTCTCTGTGGGCAGGCAGCTTTGATGCACTGCCTCTCTTATCTCATGCCTGGCAAGGTTAATGAAGTGGTGGCACTTTTGGAGGAAGTAGAAATGGGATGAGTAGCGAAGACCAGAGGAAGTTTGGAGATGAAACGTGCTGCTCTTAACAGCTGTAAGTGGCAATTTTGGTGAATTACATAGACAGTAAGAAAGAGGGCTGTCATCCTCTTAAACACAACAATCGCCTAAATCAGGAAGGGTCGATTGCATCTCTTTCAGCTTGGTTCATATGAAATTACATTAGCATTTAGTCATCACTTGTAACTTGATCTGTGAATCACCTCCTTATAAGGCCGTGTTAGTGTTTCTCTGCAATATGTAAGTCAGTTCTTGTGCTATGCAATGTTGTGAATTGTATTCTGATGTGCAAAACAACATTATAACACCTGGTAATCGACTTGTGAAATGCCAAACAATCTAAGATGTTTTCTGTCTTTGAGCATCAGATTATTCCTCATTTGAATCAGGGAATGGTTTTTAGTCTGCTCTAGACCTTTGAAGGACTTCTGAAAACCCTCTGTGCCTTTGTTAGGGGCAACAAATTCACCTAAATGAAAGAGTTGTCTTATTTTATTTGTAATACAGCAGGCGTCATGGAAGTTGGCTCGTGGCTACAGCTTAAACAAAGGGCACAAATGCCAGCCCTAATATAAATACAATAACAGGTGATGTACTGCTAATGCTCTGTATTCCTTTGCTTTTTGGTTTTAATATTCTAGTTCCTTTTGCATCTATAAGAGCTAATAGGTAAACAGTCTTGAATGGAAGAAATGAAGCAGGTCTACATGCCAATGAATTAGCATATAGATGAGTTCATCTCATACAAATAGTGCTCTTTTGCCCAGAACTCCCTGTGCTGAGCAAAGATCATGTATGTAAAGTATGCATGCAGAAAATGTAAATTAATCCATTTCAGTCATTATTCAATCTAATAAGATTTTTTCCCCTCCCTTCTCTCATTTGTCCCTTGTTGCTCAAATGTCCAGAAATATTGAAAGGGCAGTCAAACTGCTCCCCGAAGCAGCTTAATTGTTTAAGTAGTGGGGAAAAAAGATGCACACATAGCTGATGTGAAATTGATGCCAATTACAAACCAACACCAGGATTATTTTGAATGTGGATGAGACAAAGGCTGAATTCAGTTTAACATAAATAAAATCACCTTGGCGGTGGTGAAATCAAATGATACTATTCTAAAGGAAAGATCCCATAAAAGGAGTGCCGTTGACCCTATGTGTTAGATTTGAACCTCATTATTGTAATGCCATAAACAAACACCACCTCTGTGAAACACAACTATGTGTTACATAGCTCTTGTTATTATGCTAAAAGAAGCTTATAGAATTGGGTCAGCTAATTAAGCAATTAGCTTATTTCAGCTCTGTGGTCCGGCTGTTCCTAATCTAGGCCATTGTGAACCCTCATCTGCCAAAACCGAGAAGCTTGCGTGCCTCTCTCCCATCCCGGCTGACAAATGATCATGTCTGAAGCCAGAGAGGCAGAAGACTTGTCTATGTTCACTAATACTCGCATTTCTCATGCAAATCCCTGGAATTGAATAGGTTGTTTATTGTCTGCTTAATATACTGAGACATTTACGTAGTGCTATTGAAGTGTTTTCCCTCTGCATTTGGAGCTGTGTTAACACACATGAAATCCCAGACAGATTAGAGTTTGATAGCATTAGAGCCACGATGAATGTTGGTGGCTTTTAGCAGAGCCCACCACGTGACTTCTTACAGACTTCTGACAAGTTAAGCAGCATAACTGTGGAACATTAAATACATCAATGGTTAAATATCCTGGAACTTCTCCTTTCAGAAGAAACTGCTGTTGCTGTGGGCCTTCACTTCCTGCTTTTTTGTTTCTGTTTGTACTTCACAGCCCTGATTGAACAGTTGGTATTAGCTTTCATGGTTACATATGAAATTGCAACTCTTAGCACACTGAACGTTGTTGCTGGTGTGGGCAAATGTGAACGTGGAGTTTATTTTTCTTTAAAAACAGTAAAATTGGCAACATACTGTTCATAACAGTATGTACAGTGAAGCCAACTGTCCATCTTTGGAGATGAATATTGTCTCTCTTGATATATAACTACCTCTTGTCCTAAAAAACTATCCTAATGTTAAAGCTAAAATGTTGTTTTAATGATTGTGCTGGAGTATGGATCAGGCCGCATTATTCTGTCCAAACCCAACCTGAGTCCAAGAGTGTGGTGGCCAAACCCGACAAACATATTGTATTTCATGTGTGAACCCGAACCAAGCCTGACACAGTTGAGTTTGTGCGTTTTTTTTCAATTTCCCTTGTGCTAAAATCATGGAAAGCATTGTTGCCCACTTATCCAGCTCATCATTTTAATTTTTAATAGGCCTAGCACTTTAAATGAAAAAGCATGGATTCAATTACACCTTTACACCACAATTAAAGTTTGACCTACTGGCCGAACCTGAGTATGATTTTTTAAATTTGTCTGATCCTAACCTGAAACTTTGGGTACCGATGGGTCCCATCGGGCTTGGTTTGGGTAAAAACCCTCTAGACTGTGGTCAAACAAACAACATAAAATGCTCATTTAGTGATTCTCTAAATACGTAGTATTAAGAAATCATGACCTGGTCAGTTGAGATGTTCTCTGAACACAAACTTTCATAAGAAACTGCTCTATATCAAATGTGACTCTTTTGTCATTTGAGTGTGAAAGAAGCCACAGATAGCGGTGTCGATGTGTGTACTGGAACAGCATTACCACCAGGTGCATTTACACTTAAGTCTGATCTTCAGTCTTCTCACATCTCCACCAAAATATTATAAACATTTAGCTCTTTACTGTGAAAGTCAACAGCTTTACTTTAGGGAGGTTGTTTACAATAGGTTATTAGAGCTTTTTGGTGAAAACAGCTGTCTGCTGCGTTTGTCCCTATAGTCAGTTTCACTTTATACATGCTCATTGGGTCCACTGTTAATATATAAAATATTTATTATATCTGCTTTAAAGCTTGATATACAAGAGTTTCAGGTTAGAGCACTTCAGAACAACATTAACTGGCTATGATGGTAGCGTGCTGCTCTTCCTGATCGTCATCTGCACTGCTGAATAAATGATAATTTTGTCATTTGTAATAGTTAAAGGGATGTGATGCTATAGAGGTCCAGTATATTTTTATACTATAGTGTGCTAATAGCATTTTGATGATCTGAAATCTGAGTGAGAAGTGTACCTAATTGAAGGAAAAGGCTTGAAATGCATTGTTAACAGGTCAGAGAGACACCACTTATGGCCCTGATGATTATATGCAAGGTGTGGAAATGCATTTCCAGTCTCCCTGGACTGAGCCCATCAGTTTCCCTTCAGAAGTGTGTGCACTTGTTCATTAAGCTTATGCATATCATCAACTGGCGCACTCATTCTATCAGACAGATATAGCAGGGATAAAACGATGTGAAGGATGAAAATTCAAACAACCATTCTCATTTGCAAAGGTCATTAAAGCCTGGCATACATTAGCAAATCTGCTAATTATGAAATGGCTTAACTCCACATTTACTGGGATTATGTCTGCTCATTTAGAATATGTTGATCCCCTCCCTTACTTGTGACAAGACAGTTGATGTATGGGACTTGTGGCACAGAACTAATGTTTCCACTGCTTGTCGGTCATCTTAACCGTCTGTAAGAAGTCAAAGTGACCGTTTTGTTCACAATAAATATCTGCATCAACACCACAAGGCAAACGTTTTAGAGCTTCTGAGAAAAATCTGTTGTACTGATGATATTTGGCTCAGCCACTTCATCTTCTTTATTTAATGTTGAACTCACTTTGTAAATAAACTGAGAACTAACAAATAAGAATCACATTTAAACTGGTGAATAAAACCTAAATGAAGTTGGGGGTTTTTTCTGCAACTTGAGATGAGTTGAGTACAGAGTTTCTGTAGGTTTTCCAGTCAGTCTAAATGCAGAATAATAGATGCTAATTCACTATAAGGTGACACCTGGAGTTGTTTAATCTACTATTTGCATGTCAAAAAACAAACCTTAGTGCTGCAAGGAATGTAATGTGATGCAGAATCAAATAATACAACATACTGTACATGTCATTAGTTTTTATTGGGTGGAATTATCCTCAGTCACTGATACCATAGTCCCTTGGGGGGCTTGCATTTTTTCCTGTTTTATGAAAAATGTTAAACACGTACCTGTTTACAAAATGTTCTCAATGAATGGAAATTTAAACACCTTTCAAAATCAAATGCAAAATAAATACAAAAAACTTTTGAAACATGTGATGAAAGTTACATGAACACCATGTAAAGTGTATTCATCAAAACAAAAAATGTTATTTAAGATCAATCCATTTTCAGCATTAGTTTCCTTTTATCTATATGCTGAAATTATTAGAATATTTGTTTCATACATTTATTTAAAGACTATAGTTTACTACTTTTGTTGCCATGATGGGAACTTTTATGATCATCACATTACTTTTGCACTCAATTTAATTTACACGTAAGCAAGTGTGTATGTAATCAACTTATCTGCAAATTCATTCTTTGTTATTATGCTGATTACAATTTAAAGTCATTGTAATTGGTCTTTAAATGGAAAAATAGTAATGATAAGCAAGTTGTTGTTTTTTTTTATTTGTTTATTTCAAAAGTTGGGAGGCATGCTGGAGCAGTGGTTAGTGCTGTTGCCTCACAGAAGGAAGGATCCGGGTTTGATTCCTAGCCGACCCGGCGCCTTTCTGTTTTTATGTTCTCCCTGTGCATGTTTGGGTTCTTTCTGACTTCCTCTCGCAGTCCCAAGACATGCAGCTTAGGTTGATTGGTGACTCTAAATTTTCCCTCATGACCCTTTTCAGGAAAAACGGTATAGATAATGCATGGATTTCAATAGTCAGGAGTTTGTTTTTGGTGTACTTGCACTGCAAAGAAAACCTTGATATGAGGATCTGTTTTCTAGGAAGTGATTCAAGCTCTGTACTGCTGGCTCTAATTCATAGTTAACCTAATGATGTAACACTTATTGCAAGTCTGTAACTGACTAAAGATCATCTCCTGAGATTTTACTTTCAAAGATTAAACCTCATACATGCATCAGATGCCCACGTTGTCACAGACCAGACCTTTCAAAATAGCCTCCACATTGTAGATCTTGTTGGACCAAATCACTCTGAATTTGGTCTATTTAATAATCCAATTGCCCATTAAGACAGGCAGCAGTGCTTAGATCTATAAAAGGTTAATAGGCTCGGCTGCAGTGTGTTTCTGTTGGGTAAATGTCATTTAGACATAGGCCATCATGGGTCAAGATCTCCTTTCAGATCTAAATTTAATCACATAGCATTGCCTGGCCCCGTCTGCACCCTCATTAGCTTGTGCAGGAGTTTGATCTGCCCTGCTTTAGCCCTGGCACTACCTCCAGCACCCCTGACTTTGACCCACACACACCATCAGCCACAAGCATCCACACAGCTGCAAACTCAAATCTGAGATCAAGTCCAACAACTCAGTAGATCAGTAGTAGATCTGCTTGACACATGGTTCTGTAGGAATGTCCAAGGGATGCCATGAAATTTGCCCGAACCATCACAAAGTGTCACCTGCTGGCTGAGTTGTGACCTGATGCAGGCTTGTGCCACCTGTCGGCCTGCCCCAGATAATGGCAGAATGGCCGCAGTGATTCAAGCAGCCGCCTCATCTTAATTATCTCCTCAGAGTTTAATTAACTAGCTCACATTGGCCAAAAGAAGAGGAAAAAAAGCAGCATTGAATCACTTCAGATCACAGCCACCGAGACAGAACGAATCATCGCAAGATTATTGTTTTGTTTAAAGCTGTTCAAACGCACGAGGTGCATCATGATGGATAAATCCTGAGAGGCTGTGTATGATTAGAAAGGATACATTTCCATATTGTTTGTGGGAGTACCAGAGGGAAAGTGCTGTCATGTGCCCTGTATGAGTGTTATGAATGTGTCCCTTATTTTACTACTATATGCTGAAAAGACGTCATGGTGTAAAGAGTCCATATGGAACAGAATGCAAAATCATTTAGTTCTGAATGTTAATAGGAGTTATGTACAAAATGGGTAATAATTCTTCTGCCCTACAGTAATGATTAACATAATTCTGATAAATAGGCAGATGGCAGAATGTGTGAATTGAGGTAGATTTATCTTAATTAATATCTTGAACCTACTTGGAGAAAGGTAAATGGCTCCACCGGGGCCAGAGATGTTCCTCTGTCTTGTGTGTGTATCTTTCTCGTGGCCTGACATGTAGTAGTGGCCTGAGGATATTAAGTTACTCTCCAGGTATGCATCAAACTCAGACAGCCTGCTGATAATGAACATATACCCAGGCAAGCAAGCACAGGTACACACACACACACACACACACACACACACACCCTCCATCATCTCCCCCAGTTTGCTTCACACAAAAAGTAACAGTTTTTCTTCGCTCAGCTGCAGCTGTTTGTGGACCATTCATCATTATTTTTCTGCGACCACAGCTCAGATTTCTCGCTTTATCACTGGTGTTGAATAACGTGTGATTTTTTTTTTTTTAACTTATCACAAATTAAGGCAATTAAAATGTTAATTATTACAAGTGGAAAAGGGACAAAGGAATTCAAATAAATTGATGTATTGACATTTTTTAAATTAATTCATTGAGGTTCCTACTGTGTTGGATAATTATGCTTAAGTGTTTAATTACATATTTTGATGGGATTCTCAATTACTCTGGCTTAATAAAATATCATTAGCCTGTCTCCCAGGTTCTAAGCTATGGAGACGTACAGTATTAGTCAATGTATTCAAATAAAATATTAGATTACAGGCTGGTTAAGATATGTGACAGGTCTCCAGCCCTCAATCTCCACTAAATCTCTGTTAACCTGGAAGCTGCTCCTCATATCAAAGTTTGACACAGAGGCAAACAAACAATGTTAAATTTACATATTAATTAGAGGCAGGCTATCAGCACAGGCGATGAATTCAAATGCGTGGCCCTTTGCTGCGACTTTGCAGTGATCCACAGCCACAGTGCCGCCTTGCGGGAGTCTCAGCACTCGAGCTGGCAGAACAATGAGAAATTACCTAGATCTAAAGGCCAGCGGAACCCTCCCCATCACAGATACCATAGGTTTTATTACACGGCGACTGTAAATATTCAATATCCTTTCACTGACCGTGCGTCTTACAAGTCAATTTGCAGTGTCACGACATCAGCTGCAAAATATGCAAAGCACAGATAAGTACCTACAGTAGCCGTTACCCGTTGCTCAGTCAACCTCCTCTGTCAAAATGCACATGAGGAACAATAGCTGCCATCTGGTTGCTGTATGAAATTATCTTGTTTAAATCCTCTAAAGATTATTGCAGTTATGCAAGTGAGCCATCAGATTTCCAGATCTGTGTTACACAAAACATGTTTCCACTCTGTATTCTGAAGGCTTTATCAGGTTAACATGCAATTTTTTTTCCCTAAATGTGTTTTACCTCATCTTACTAGGAACAAGGATCCTTGGCAATGGCTCAGAGACAAGATCCTATAATTAGAGCACAGTTCAGTTGGTTAGCAGGTAATTTACCTTTAGGGGGAGAAGTCTAATTATTGTCTTTGAAAAGCTAATTTAGCGTCAAACACTTCAGGTGTCTTTTCCCCTCTCTTCAGCAAAGGGAAAGGTATCCTGGAGCACTGTGGGGTCTGAGCCATTTCTTGTGTCTGGTGCGTTTACTGTTTACATGGTTGATTCCTAAAAAAGAAATTAGGAGTCATAAAAGCAGTGCAAAATGCCTTCTCCTTTTGTCTTTTCCAGCAGGTGTGTAGGGCTTGTTTTTTTTTGTTTTGAGAAGATGGCAACGCTCCTTGACCCGCTGATAAATGCTCCTAGCAGGCAGACCTGTTTTCTGGCAGATGGTGTTTGTGAGTGACACTGGTTCCCAGCAGAAGCAGGCCCAGGGAAACGTTCACAGTGGAGTCTCTGTAGAGCAAGCCAGCCTGGTTACCTGATGGCATATGCTCTGCTGTGGCCTACACCTGCTGAAGGATGGCGTTTACACCATAGTCCCCGGACTCCACCTCAGAGAAAGCTGTTAATCACAGCTCAACAATCATTCAGGCACTTTTAAAAGCATAAAATAACTGAGCACCAGGGGAGGTTCCTTACCTGAACTTAGTGACTCTTTTCTTAGTCAGATGTGAGACTGTGTTTTCTGAAAGCACAGTTATTTAGGAGGCTCTGAAAGCTGTTACTCTTCACTGGGATAAAATGAACCAAAACTGCATTTGTTAGCCCATCTGACAATGTCCCTGGAAAAAAGTGTCTTAGCGCTGATGAAATTTTAGCTGTGCCTCAATTCTACATACATACAATTTGAGTGCACTTATGATGGACACTACTTTTCTCATAGTACAAAGCACAAAGTAAAGAGGATGCACTGCTCACAGCTGCAAACAAAAAACTAAAAATCTTTAGAAAGACATTTGGTCATGTTTTTTTTAGGTTAATGACAGATTTAATCTAAGGAGCCATTCTAAAGTTACAGTTAGTGATGTTCATCTGTAAATGTTTTGCATTATTTCCACTTTAAAACAGTAAATTATGTTAATTTCTTGTGTACTAACTCCAAAAACAGCACACTAAAAAAAAATGACATGCATGATAGCATAGTACTCTGTACAGTCGAACTGGAAATCTTAGATTCACACTGAGCTTCCTGTTTGTTTTAACGTTTGTTAAAATGAATATTTCAAATAAACCATGACAAACAAAGCAACTCAAATAACCTTGCCTGCAGACTTTTGCTGTTAGATTGCCCAGAAACAAACCTTTGTCTCCACTAAAGGAAATGTCAGTTTCAGTCACTAACTGGCTCACAGTGGGCAGCGGGATTGTGTGTTTGATATGTTTAGAGTCAGTAGTGGAAAGTAACCAAGTACATTTACTCATGTACTGTAGTTACGTACAATTTTGAGGTATCTGTACTTTAGTGTTTTCATTTTCTGCTACTTCATACTTTATTAAATTTTAGAGGCAAATATTTACTTCATTATATTTATTTGGTAACACCAGTTACTTTTCAGAATGAGATTAATTAATCACAATACCAGTGTAATCATAAGACCTTATTTATCCTTGGTGGAAAATTCACAAGCTAGCCAGCAGCATGTAAAGTGCTTCAAATTCTAAGCATATCTTCTTCTTCTTCTACTTTTGGCTGCTCCTGTTAGGGGTCGCCACAGCAAATCATCAGTTGCCACCCAACTGGTGATTCCCATTCTAAACTTGACATGTTTACATCAGATGCCCTTCTGGATGAAGTCTAATTTAGAGTCACCAGTCAACCAAAGCTGCATGTCTTTGGACTGTGGGAGGAAACCCATGCCAGCATAGGGAGAACATGCAGACTCTACACAGAAAGGCATCAGGTTTGCCAGGGCTCGAACCCAGAACCTTCTTGCTGTGAGGCAACAGCGCTAATCACTGCACCACCGTCCAGGGGTTGCCACAGCGAATCATCTGTTTTCAAATTCTAAGCAAATAAGGTAGTTAAAATTAGCTCGACCTGCAACATTAAATGTGATGTACACAATAACACATCAACAATTATAATCCAATCATATAATATACATTAATGAGAACGGTGCCATTCTGCATAATGACTACTTTTACTTTTGGTACTTTAACTATATTTTAGTGTTAATACTTCTGTACTTTTACTTAAGCAACATTTGGAATGCAAGACTTTTACTTGTAACAAAGTATGTTTACACTGTGGTATTGCTACTTTTAATTAAGTAAAGAATCTGAGTACTTCCACCACAATTTAAATTGAATGATAAATGAATCCAGCTCATAGGATATCTAAACTAAATGTAAATGTAAAGCTACTCTCTACTGGCTCCAGGGCTGTTTATCCCTCAGGATGGTGTATTCCAGCCACACCAGCAGGGACTGAAGGACAACAGTGTCCACAGCCACAGGGATCACTAACAGGTCCACTGCTGAAATATGTGCAAAGTGTCAATAGTCTGGAGCTCCTCTGTCCAACTGGAAGTCATTGAGCTGCTAAAACAAAAATGGTGATTAGGACACAGTCACCCCAGTCAGTGCCAATTCAGATGTCTTAGCAACCCTGGGCACAACAGTTTGATCTGCCTTACTGTCATTGATTCACAAGGCTTCCAGCTGGAGCAAAGATCCCCACTGAAGCGTGAGATAGAAACCTCTCCATCTTGGCACATCTTGGCTGGCTCAATCCCCTGTAGGCCATTAGGGATAGAATATGTTGTTGTCTATTTTTTTCCTCCAGAAGAAAAATACAGTCTGTCTTCGTGCTATAACAGCCATTACTTAATTGTGCCGGATTTTCCGAGCAGAGTGTTGCTTTAATTAAGCAGCTAATTGCAATGTAGCTCTTGATTAGCTTTGGGGGATGGGAATGTTCAGACAGGCTGATATGTTGTGCACACTTCAGAATCATTTACAGAAATTGAAGCTAATTTCGCTCTCTGTCTATTGCTGCATTAATTTAATTTGGGTTGCTTTTAGCTCATTAACACTTCTAATTAATACGTTGACATCACTATTAAGATGTCTCTTTGAAATTGGTGTCTCCTGATAATCAGGATGGAATAGGCTGACGGATGGAGTGAGAAGCTGACTAGAGAATATGCAGAAAACTCCCTCATACTGAAGGGGCGGGAGACTCCGTCCTCATGTATAAGCCTCTAATACTGTATCATAGTGGACACTAATAGGAGGCTGTGGCAGGTGACTAAATTGGAAATGAAAGGAATGCTGATTGTTTTAAAATTTGATTGGGGTTGCTTTGTGTGCGTGTGTTTGTGTGTAATGCTCTGGGGAGCTGGGGGCGGAGGTGTGTCAGGGCCAGATGCCATACACAGCTGAAGATCACGCCTGAGTAACTGTGTGTTTGGGTTTGTCATTTTAATGAGCAGAATTTAGTGACTATGGGCTGGTAACTCTGCGTGAGAAGACCCATTACATTACCATCACTTTAACCAACCTCCACTGACTAGTACACATTATGTAGTAAGAGTTTCTTCTTGTGTAACATTATAAATAAAACTGTGTTTTTTGGCATGAAATTCAGTGAATTTAATGTGGATTTTGACAGATCTCATATGTCTTTTCTCTGTTGGCTAATATTTTGACTGTATTGTATAGTTCTAGTATTTACCGCATATATAAAAATATACATATAACAGTAAAATTACAGCTGAGTTATTGAGACAATCAAGAAGTTAAAATCTGCTGTGGTATTTCTCATCCACACATTCATTTGTGTGCCCCAAGCAACGTAATGCCTCTCTGATTGACTTTCTCTCCAGCTGTCTTCTATTAAGTTCCATAAAGTGAGAAATAAGCATTGATTGGGAAAGGATTCAGTTATTTGGCTCGACAATCAATAGAAGTACTTGTTTTCCCGTGAAGTGCTTCTTTGCCTATTCCTGAGTATTCCTGAGGACAGGCCACACTGTAGGGAAGCCTTCTGTTTAGCACTTCATTAAAACTGCCTCTAATAGGGGCCACCGGGGAGATGCTCCCTGCATCGTGTGTAAAAGCGATCAACATCTGCATCAATTAACCCCTTCGTCCCCACGGGGCCCATTAGGAAGAGGAACACCCTTTAGAGCTGCATATGGTTTTAGCTCACAGTGGACAGTGAACAAATGTAATTGCTTGTTTGCTTTATGTTTTTGTCAGTTAGTTGTTTTTTTGTTTGTTTGTTTGTTTGTTTGTTTGTGCATTTCAAGAATATGCTCATCTAATATTTCTCCAAGTGAGACAAAGGATACACGTCCATCTGGAGCAGTTTTAAGAGTCACAGCAGTTACAGCTCACTGGGTCTCAAGTGATGAACTAAACAGCAAATAAGCTGACTAAACAGAAATATCAAATTTAAATAAGGCTAATTATTGTCTAGGAAAATATGTTTAATGTTTAGTTAAACAAATAAGTAACAGCCCAACATTTTCAGCCAGAATTATGGCTGTACAGCAGGTGACATCCAGTCTTCACAAGCAGCCACAACAGTATGCAACACCTGAGATCACTACTGGCAAGAAGCAAAACATCTGGGGAGCTGCTATGATTTTGAAACAGTTTTATATCACAGGATAAGTTCTGTAAATTAGCTCCTGCTAGAAAAGTATATGAGGGATAAAATCATGTTTTATTACTGAATTACCTTTGTGGATTGAAGTCATTCATATTTTGAGCTATAATATTTTATGCAATAGATATTAATAGAGCAATTTTTCATTTACAGGAAGGCTTTATGTAAATGTATGTAATGGTGCGATGCACCATTACAATCAGGACTTGACTGGAGTGAGAGCATGCTTAATTAGACAACTTGTTTAATTTTGAGGGTAATACAATATTAAGTGACATTATAACAAAGTTAACCAGTGTGTGATTAATCCTAAATGATAATATTTTCAAAGAAGGTATACCACTAACTGCCCCACCATGTAATCTACTCTCTTCTAAAGCATACAAAACATTTTCCGAATTGTTTTTACATTTAATGTGACTAAATAAGAATCAGTGGGATGTTCCTCTCCACATCTGCCAAAGGTGTTTATCCCCCAGTAAACAACCACAGATGACATTTAACAAATCCCAAACCAAATCAAGAGCAATAAAATCACTCATTTTGGTTAATGAGCATATTAACAGCAGAGGTAGTGTTTAAGCACAAACAAGAACAACAACATTAATAATTGCATCTCTCTAGTGCCTGGCTGATGTAAGCTTTAATAATTAACAAGTCTTTGTCTTATACCCTAGAGGCTGTGTTCCTATTATCCAACTAAGTTACAAACGAGTAATTATGCTGTCACTGACTGGTCACAACAGTTTACCTCAGAATATCCCTCGGTCCACATTTAATACCTGCTTTCAATCTACACATACCCAGCTTCCCTGACAGATGCCTCCGTTAAAGGCAACGCATGGCATTTCAACCTATTTATTTCACTTTTTCTCCTCTCATTAGAGGATTTCTCCTCTTACCTCCTGTGTTTACATATTAGTGCTAATCCAATTGAGTCAACAAGGGCACTTAGTGCAGGCTATGAACTGAGTCTGAGGGACTTATAATGGGGGTGGGGGGGGTGGGGGAATATTAATTTACTTCTTCAGATTTTAGGCTTCCAGGGAAAATAGTTTTGAACATCTGCTATGACAAATGAAGCATTGCGAGAGAGCGTGTTGACAGTAAGTGACTGAGCTCTTGGAGTTAGCGGTCGGCCTGTAGAGGGAGCCCCTGGTCACGAGACTGTCTGTGAACTACACTGGTACTACTGTGTACTTTGAGGAGGATAGCGTATACTGTTGTGTTTGTAGGAGAACATACAGTAGATGTTGTTTCTTTGGCGACTTTCTTTTTCTGGCTTTTCTGCTTGTACACCCAAACGGTTCAGATTTTTAAAAGTGTAATGGAATACAACATGTGTTCAGTTTAAGTTTGGTGTGGGATTTGTTGTAAGAGCAACTATTTCTGGTTAATGAGGATTCAGATCCCTCAGCTCTCCCCTGCTTCCCCCTCTCTCCAGCATCATCTCCATAACATCAGTCACAATCTTTGACCTGAGGGCCACCCCCCTGTGTCAGCTGAAACTAATTAGCCTTTGATTGCTGGTGACTACATACAACACGAGTCACACCAGAGAGGTAGTTTTACCATGGGATCTGGTTGCTGTAAGCATACAAAATACCTTGTGGTGAAAACTAGGCATATCTTTAACTGTAAACTAAAAAATATTGAAATGTTCCAGTGTTGTTCAGGTAGCTAAAGAGTAACATCAGTCGCATTGCTGAAGCACCATGTAAGGACTAATATAGAGGAATAGCCTCATATTATACAGAACTCAATTTATATGTCTTGCTGTGTATTGGCTCATTATAGAGCCTGTATTTGTTTAGTTGAACAATTTATCTTTTGCTAATTAGTTATAGATCAATAAAGCAATTGATTTTGCAGTAGGCTCAGAAATTCACTGGAGGAGGTAAAGCATGAAAAATGCAATTCAGCCTGGCCATTTACATACAGAGAGAAAAGTGACAACTGTTTATATGTGTGTGTGTCAGAAACATCTTATCAATTAGTGACTGTCAGCAAACAGCTCCATTTACAAATGCAAACCATATCCCAAAATTCTGTCTGTTTAAAAAAGCATAAACAAATCTGAGCTTAATCAGGTTTGTGAGCATAAATAATCTTATTCAGCTTCCTGGAGGGGAAATCACAGCAGTAGTCTATGTCTGTAGAGGACACAGAATGACATGTTGTGTTTTGTCAGAGGTTTTTTTCAGGTATTTTTATCATTAATCATTAGCCTGTCCCTCTTTCTCCAGGGCTCACAGATTATGGTAGCTAATTAAGTAGCGGCTGGTGTCAGGTATGCTAAGAGACCACGTTAGGCAGGAAGCTGCTCTCTCAAACCTCTGACTTAGGCGGCATTTATTTTCTGAATCTTTCTCCCTAAACTTGCCTTTCTCTCCTGTTTCTTTGAAATGCATTTGCTCTTTCCAAATTCTCCTACTACAAAATAAAGAGCGGTAAATTGTACAGCATGAAGGGTTCAGACATGGAGGCATGTAAAATGGTTTGGCTTTGTTCACAGTAAGCTGGTGGAAGACAAAATTTGGCAGTATGAGTTGAAGCATTTCAAGTGTGAAGGGAAAAGAGTCAGAACATAGTGTCACTGCAAAATGAATAAGCATTTTTGTTTCTCTTGAGAAGTTGAGCTGCAAATGTTTTGTATTTTATTTTGGCATTACTGAGATGACTGCAAATTGTAATTGGTTTTTTTTTTTTTTTTGCCTTAAAGGTGCACAAGGAACACTGAGTGAAAAGGCTTTGTGTGTGGTAGAACCAATGTAGTAAAGTAACACCCATTAAAATCTAATTTGCACCTTTAGGCAGTTCATTAATATAGTGAATAGTAGAACCACACCAATATAGTCTGTCCTCACCTTTGGGCACCATCTCTATTCATCAAAACACACACATTTCTCATTTTCACTAACATTAGTCACCATCAGAGCTCCGAAGCAGCACTTGTGAGACAATAGAGACATATGTGTGTAATGCCCTACAGTCGCTGTGCACCACCCTAAAGGCTTGCCCAGTGTCTTTTCTCTGATGTGGGTGCTAAACAAGGTTTGATGTGATCTGTGTCTTAAACAGCAACAGATTTAACACTTTTAAAAACCCTGCCAGTGTACAACATAAAGAGACTGAAATATTTATGATAGTCTCACCTTATTGTCATTTTATCAGCATGCTGCAGGTACATCATTTTTTTAATGGTTCACATTATCATCTGACTATCTATTTCAGCGGTTATCACTTAAGCAATTGCCAGAGTGCTTTATCGTTCTTCACCCTCAAATCCAGGCTTTCCCCACACATAAACAAATATGACTTGTACGCACACACCCTGAGGCCAGACTGAAATGGCTGCAATTCTGCTCTCTGCCAGCAGATGACCGGTTCTCTGTCTTTTCCCCAACGGCGCGTTCTGTCTGAGTTCTCCATGAATTTCCTTTTCTTTTCATCACTCTCTGATGTCCAGCTGCTCCTGTCAACACCTTCTTACAGCAAGCAATTCATTGCAACATAATGGCAGCTGAGACCCCTGTGATGAACTTCAATCTGCCGATTGCAGAGGGGGCTTCACCCCGAGTCAGGCTAATCAAGGGAAACACCCCCTTCCAAGAGGGAGGGCGTCTACAGACAGATTGAGCCCAAGTTACCCCGTAATTACCCTGCAACTGCCCCTTTGCTGCAAGCTGCTGCATCTGAACCCAGTCAGGAGAGGAACACACACTTTGGTGATTACTTTCCAATCTGTTTAACAGTGAACAACAACAACAGCCTATATGCTTCAAGTATGCGCACAAACTTTTTTTTTTCTTTTGAAAACATTTTGTTAAAGGTTCAGAGCACTGGGCACTTTGTTGTGCTTTACGGTAACACAGTGCAAATGTCTCTTGCCACGGGTTTCGATTATTTCCAACTTGGTATAGTCCCTGGGGGGAAGTTCTCGGGGCTTTCTGAATTTTATTAAAGCTTCTACAGCTGATTACTTGGAGTGAGGTGCACAGGTTGGCGCATTTTAGGAGTGGAGTGGAGGCCTGACAGGGTCATGTTTAACATGTCCACAGGCAATCAATTCACCTTAACCCCTCCTGCTACTCCAACCCTCTCCACCTAAGTTGTCCTTAATAACCAGGCAATGGCGAATTACTGATAAGGCACTGGGGTCTCTGACCTATATATCCCTCCCTGTATGCACTGGGGGAAAACACCATGAAAGAAATGTATATTTATAATGCTTAGAGAAGGTGAAATTAAACAATCCCACATAGAATGAATAAATTTTATTCTTCAGATCATTGTACATGGAGGATTTTGAACACACGACAAACTGTATCAAAGTAAATATATCAGGCACATGCAGTATCTGTCAAATCCTGCTCAAAACACAGAAAGACAGACAACATTAAGAAAATAGTAGCGTCCAGGTTGTGTAATATAACAGAAAGCAGCTTTTTAGGCAGTTTCTTTATGCTAAATGTTTTGTTATGAAGTGAAACAAGCTCCAGTACATAAAATATTTTCATACAGATAGTGATAAAAAAAAAGAAGTCAGGCTGTTGTGTTTGCTCCGTAACAATAACCATGCGTTCATTAATTACTCATTTTGTATGGGGTTAATAAGTTTTGTAAAATCACACCGATTTATTGTAATGCTGGAGTTTTGCCTGGCTTACTTTACTCTAGAAATTTCCTATAGCTCAGTGGTTACACTACATTTCTTTTACATGTCAGTGACCTCTGTGTAAGTTTTTACTTAACAAGCATGCAAAGGGTTCTACATTTGCCCTCATATGACAGTGACTAATTGCCCTGAAGATGCGAGCTGCTTGTTAGGCTAAGAGAGGATTCTCTTGCTCTTCACCTGGCAAATTCATTACTTCTCCTTTTCAATTCACTCTACCTCATCTTATAAAGGTTAGAAACCATATATAAAGATTTTCTATCTAATTTTATGTTGTTGATAATTTTCCATGTGGACTTGCTCCCAGTTGTGTTCAGCATGGCTACCTCACCCACGGTAACAGTTAGAGAGCAATTTAATGTATAGCAGCAATTTGACAAACCATTCATTTATACAGAACTGTTACAAACTATAAGGGTTAGAGTTGCTTTAATTTATTATTATTTTATTTTTATTTTTTTGTTGAACCATTTCTGGTAATGCTGAGCAGCTGGTGGAGTTGCACAAAAAAAGTAATTTAGATTTTCAAAACAATGCAAGGAAATGTGGGTTTTGTCTTTCTGTTCTTTCACTGAGGTACCTGTGCAGCTGTCAGGGTTGCGGCTGTTTAGACAATTAAGAATGCTAGATGGAGGGGGTTAGTGAATCACTACAAACATCAATCTGGCTGGACGTTGCACTCTCACATTACCACCCTGCTGTTTTGGTATTTATGCCCACTGTTTACACAGAACACACAGAGGGAGTCCTCCAATCGATGGCATTATCTTTGCTAATACTATTGGTGCAGATCTACTACAATCTCATCCCTTAATGATCGAAATTAAGGTGTGCTGCATTACAGGAACCGTTAGCATTCATCTACAGTGCCTCTTTCCTTTGTGTTACATTATATAACGTTTGGTTTTCTGCTTTTACCCTTCTTCTTAAGGATCTCCTCCACCCTGCACATATACAGCGTCTCACCCACCTCCCTTGTGTTCAGCATCATTTCACCCCACCTTCCCCCAACCTTTACCGCCCTGTGCCCGTCCCTAGACAGGTTTCAGCATATAAATTTGAAAATGATTTGTCCTGCCCTCTTAATAATAGATGAGAGAGCAGAATCAGGGTCCCTTCAATAAACTCCATCCTCACTTTAATTAGTGAACAAAAAAACGCCAGGCCTGCTGAGGACTCTGGCTTTGGCTCTGTGTTAGTAATTAAAACTGAAACCACCAAAAGGAGAGGAGAGGAGAAGGCTCTATTTTTAACGGGCAGGCTGTTTGGTGCCGAGTGCCTGTATAAGGTTCTGCAATAAAGAGTGATAATGAAGGTGTGAGACCTCTGGGGGCTGACTGGGCGCTCGCTACAATGGCTGCTCTCACACCAGACTGAAATACAGGGAGCAATTAGAGGAGGCAGTGCATAGACTGGCCACCAGAGATTAGTTAACACCTCAGGAGCTCCGCTTCAGGACAGGCACATGCTTGTTTTCTTTCTCTCTCTTTTGCTTTCAAGATAACGCACTAAGGCCTTAATGATGAGATTTATTTTATTCAATTGTCGTCTCTGACGCATAAGGTTTCAAGCGGTCTTGTTGCAAGTTGTGTCAGAATAGAAGGGATCATTGATCCTTTTCAAGATTTGTAGTTTTCCTTTTAAATTATTTATGCATGTATAACATTTCTTACTGTCACAAGCCCCTTCTCCACATATGTTTAAACACTGCCTGAGTTGGAGGAGACCATAAGCCCAAGAACCAATCAAGAGGACATTGTTAATGGAGGCCACATATAAGCCGTTAAGCCAGTAAATGCATAATGTTATTTAATTGGAGTCATAAAAAGCCAATTAACCCCTCCCCCCTCGCGCTTTCCCACTCTCTCATTCCATGTCAAATCACGGTGAATGTGTACGCGCATGTAACAAAAATATGATTCTATTGCACACTTGCATTGTTAACACTGACTGACGCATCATTATCTCAAAGTAACTTTTAAAAGAAAATTCTAAAATCATTCCTGCAGCATTCAGATGTGTATCAGTTTGTCTACACTTAGTCCTATTGAAATTGAAATATTTGTAAAGAGAGAAGCCGCAAAGGTGAGGGCCTCTGTGCCATCACTCGTTTTTGCCTTCTCATTCTCTGAGAATATAAGGATTTTGACAATATATTTGCTCCCAGGAAAATAGCAACAGTGGGTCGCAATATTGGATCTGTCAGGCTCAGGCCATTTAAATTTCAATGCCAGCAAAGTGGGGGAAGCAGACACTGTTAAATATGATGCTTGAATGAAAATCTAAACCCTCCAATACCTCTAAGCAATGTAACTCAATGAGATGAATTAACTGTAAATGCCTCATTCTCTGTGTGAGTGTCTTCCAATTTAAAATCTCATTATTCATATAAGATCCTGAACAAGGTGACTCTTAGGATAGATCGAATAAGTGAAGATAATCTTACCGGACAGTTTTATGCAAATAGGAAATGTATTGAATCAACTATGAGGAGAATGGGGAATCAAATAAGCTAATAAAGTAGAGTTAGGATGAAAAACACCATGAATAATGTTTCCTTTCTATCTCAGCTCGGTGCCTATGCCACTGGCTGCAAAGTTACAAAGTGTATTAATTCAAAGGGTGCTGTCATTTAATGTGCATTCTCTTTAGTATTTATGAAAAGCATTAACAGTCTGCTTCAATAATCCTTTCAATGGCGCTAAATCAGTGAACTGCTTAATCTCTGTTGCCACAATCTTTAAATCATCACAGTCGCAATATCTTAATATTTTTTCCCCCAAATTACTGGAAATGAATTTTCTATGAGTGCAAGTGTAATTTAAACCTTGAGGTGCAGGTAATAGCTCCGTGTCCCTTAGTTAGGTTTTCTCTACAAGACTGGAGACAGGGTAACCACTAATAACAGTTTGCTGGAGAGGTCCATCAGACCAGGATTGATTACAAGCCGTCCCATTCAGGGCTGCACAGGTCTGCACAAGTTCATCCATAATTCATTGCATAAATAATGTAACATTCATTACACAGAAAATATGAACTTTTGTTATGGTTTGTGTTGCAGACATTCTGCCTCTAAAGCTAACATACTCAGTGCTTTAATTTGTTCTTCACCCCAAGGGTGAAGGCAAATGACAAATGCAATGATATAATTATATAACAGCCTCACAGACAAAGCTTGTAGATAAAGGGACTCTGACAAGGCCATGCATGCTATTAAGAGAGGAGCACACTGTATATATTAACCTGCAGGATTAGCCTTGTCCAGTAACTAGCCTATATGTGAAAAGTCAGATTAGTTTACTTATTTACATTTGGTCACATACACATAATCTAAGGGACTTGGTTTGTGTTATTGGAACTGCAGTTGTAGCATCAACTGCTTTTCTCCTGAACTAAAGTGTTTTGCGCAATAATGGTGTAAACAGCTGAAGCAGTTTACCACTCAAAGAAGTTATGGTTTATTTATTTATTTATTTTTTAGTGGATTTGCATGATTTAAAGCCAAGACAGCTGTGTGTCAATGGCTCTGAGCTTTCTGTAGGCCCAACCATCACTCCATATCAGGACTCCTTTGTAAGTAGTGTAAGTAAGTATATTTCCTTCTGAGTTGGTGACATGCCATGTGAATCTGTGGATGTGAAAACACACCCATTTGAACAGTGGCTAGGGGAAGATAAGGACAGAAGTCAAAAATCACAAAAAAAAACATGAGCAATTCTTTTTATGACCTTGAGCTAATTTTTTGACAAAAATGCACATGATTTTATTTAACTTGAACAACTAGTACTAGCACTTTGCCTGATGAATAGGTTCACACAGATGCAATACGTTTGTGAACATTGTACAGTATGTGGTTCTGTAACCTGTAATACTTCCTCTGCAAGCTCTCAGAAAGAAAATTATCATTCAGTCATCCACAAAAGTAAACAATTTCATTCTTGCTCAGAGGAATGTGACAAAGTTGGGGAATAGGGATGTGAAAGGAAGTGGGGGAGAAACACCATAAATCTCAGGCTGTGTGCAGGGCAGACCATTCTGAATTGGTGGAAAAAAGATATGACAGATTGAGCAAGGCTGTAAATATTTCAAAATAAAGGGAAACCTGTGGTGAAAACACAAAACCTCTCCTTCCTCTTCGCTCATCTGGATCAAAGCAGCTCATAGGTTTGTCTTCTATAAATCCCTCCACATATATTAGTCCAAATTCAGGGATCCTTCCTACACTTTATTTACCACACAGCTTCCCCAGCATATATTTGTCACTTTTTTTTTTTTTTTTTTTTGTATGATTTTTTAAAATGAAATCAGAGAATCTTTAGAATCATGAGTTAAAACATCACACAGTTTGACTAAAACAAATACACAGTTTGAATGGTGCATATTTCCTCTACACAGTCTCACTTCCAGGCCAACCATCTTGTTTGATTTGATGGGTTATTAAACACTTTTGTCAATAAAAAGCGTGGTGAATGCTAATTTCTGAACCCTCCATCGATAAATGACCATGAAACCAATGCAATTTAACCTCTAATGTCATGGGAAAAGCCGGCGCCACAACCATTACTGTATGTGTTTCAAAGACGAAAAGCTTGGTGACAGACTGCACTGGGCAAATATTGTATATAGGTACTATATATATAACACCAGCATTAAAGTATACACTTGTAAATGATAAATCACTACCACTGGGTTTCTACACAGGTGTCGTGACATGTCGACATCTGCTGGCACAGACCTTGCTGATGGTTCAATCTGATTGCTGGTCCACTGTGTTTTATGAACATTTTATTGGACTATTAGAAGACAAAACTGTCCCATCACCTTATTGATATAAAGTTTCATGGTGAGTTGATGGTGATATTACCAGTGATACTGAAAGCGAAATGCAGGTTAACGGATAAGTCTCTACTTTCAACAAATCTCGTGAAAAGACCATGCACTGGGTGACAAGTTACTTTATAATTACAGACTTGAGCACTGTTGTTTCAGGGGATCCCACAATCGCTGTCCTGCTGATATCAGTACCTACTAACACACCAGACGTTTCCAGCTTTATGCACTATTAACCCCTGTTTTAGTACCTTTTGTTAAAAACTACAGAACCCAGCTGTTTTACTCAGCTTTTAAATAAATAAATAATCATATAAATACAAATATATATTCATGACTTCTTTTTTAAAGTTTGATGTCTTTAGTAGAAACAAAATGGGTATTTGAGCAATGGGCCACAAACAGGGTGAAGAGTTTCAAAACTGTTAAGTGTTAGACTAATGTGTTGTTGGTTTTGGTCTTTTCATTTGATTTATTGTACAGCAAGTGAAAATAGGGCAAATAGTTTGAGGTATTGGACTTCAAAATGTCTCAAAGGTGCAATAATTAATAGAAGACAAATAATAAATTGAGGTAATTTCTAACGAATCAAAATCAGAAAAAGAAATTTCTCGGTGCTATGCAAAATGACAATAAAGATTCTTGACTTGACTTGTTAAAATCACCCATCTACACCGTCAAACTCAGTCTTATATGTTTGTGAGGCCTATGTAACAAAACCTAAAGATCTGTTTCATATACCATAATAAAATGTATATTCTATGCTACCACACAGGAGAGTGTGAAAAATGTTCCTAATTGTGCATTTTTCATGTTCAGTAGTTCAAAATTATTAATTCATAGTCTCCTAAGTTGTGTTTTTAATATTGCTTTGTATTCATGAAAAACAGGTTTGCTTTCACACAGAATTATGTATGCTTTCAGAATATATTTGGTAAAATTAAATCCATTAGTGAGGGAGATGCAAAAGCTGTAATGCAACAAATCATCTGCCATTAACCTCACCTGTTATTTTATGGTAAGTAGGGTCTGGGTTATTCTAATATTAACTTCCAACAGAAGCCAATCAGATTAGGATCACATTGCAAAATAAAAAACATCAACACTGTAACCCTCTATCCATTACACATACTACTTTTTGACATGCAGCTCTACAGTGGAGCTTTTACATTTTGCATTTGTGGTGTTTCAGCTCTTCAGGTGTCAGGCCTGACTACACCACTGTGACGACAGGGAGAAAACAGCCCTGATGTATGATCCTAGTCTGTCACGACAGGTCTGTACCACAGCTCATTCAGCTGTCAGTGATACGCTACGTCCTGCAACACAGGCCGACAAAGAGGAAAATACAACTCTGTAAGTGCTGTAAGTCTCTACTGTTGCTGTCTTCTTTGCTGCCAATATCAATAAAAATGTCAGCTGTGAATGTGTGTTAGCACCTTCCATCAGATAATCACAGGAAGTGGTGCTTGTTGTGGCTGAGTTCATAACACTCATCTAAATCCCTCACTGGGCATTAGATAGGGCATTAACATTTTCCGATATGCAGATATACTGGTTTCCCATAATACGATTATCGGTTAACTTACTCCAAAACAAATATGACTTCAAGAGTGATCATCAGAAGGCTCACATATACTTATTGCAGCTCATACCTTAGATACAGAACATATTGCTGAGCTGAGATGCATGCGTAAAAATATTCAGCAATTTATTATGCAATGACATTTGAAAAAGAACCAAGTGTATATTTTTTTTATGTTAACATCGGCGATTCAGAAATATGAATCAGCCAAATGTGGATTCTCTATGATGTGCTCTTTAGAGTCACATTTGAGTGCAAAAGTAACCACTTATTTATAGTGAGGATGAGAGTCTGCAGCAATATTACATTTCTTTTGCATAAATTGCTCATCGGAATTTATTCAATAGATCCGAAGTTTGTCTCCTCGCAGCTTCTTATGGACTCTGAACAGATACAGGTATAGTGCAGCCTTAGATCTTTCACAGTGGGGTAGTTATTAACTGGTCGATATTGATATTGTCCCACTGGTGTCACTATAATGGCTGTGTTAAGTCAGAGGGAAAATCAATCCAAAGTGCATGCTGTCTTGGATGCTAATGCTTTTGTTTTATGTTTTCTCAAACCTTACGCCTCTACTGTAGCTTGGACAGTATATGCGGATACAGTATATACAGTAAGCCTCTATACTATCGACTGAAGAATCAAACATTATTGTACTTGCAGTACATTTCTCATCCAAACTACTCTGTGTGGTTTATGCTGACATTTTGCAGCACTGTGTGAAATGAAAAGCTTGTTATTTTTCATTTTCATTTCATCTGTGATATCCTGTATTTATACTTCATCTGGTTGCTTTGGTGGTTTTGTTTCATTCTTGTCATTTAACTTTGCAAATTCTACAGTTTTTAAGAGACAGCTATCATCAGGCATCTGAGCGCAGAGAACCTCAGTGACAATTTCAAACAAGTATGTTCATTTTTCAGTCACCTCAATATTCATGGTTGTTTTAAGAGCTATGAAGCATCACGGCACGTACTGTACCTGCATGTTCGGTTATAGCATGCAAATATATGCTGCAGTAATAACTCCCGTGTCACAATTGTCTGAGATTGTTATATTTTTATCATTTATTACAGTATGTTCATACTGGAAAAATATGAAATTAAGTATATTTAAAATGTCAGGATGTTTGATGATGCTCCAAAGTTTAACATAAAAAAGCCACGCAAAGCCACAAAACAGCTACAAAAAATGGAAATGATGGTGGAGCAAATTTGGTGACCAGTTTGGCAGGGTTAGTACTGAAAACAGTGAGAAAATAATTCAGTAGAGCTAGTTTCACCTCTTTTTTAAAACTTTTTTGAAAGTTTTTCCTGCAGTTTGAAAACAAAGAACTTTTCTAACTGATAAATTGTTAGAAAATGTGTTTTTTCTGGATTGTTTTCTGACCTAAAGTTTTCAGATTGAAATAAGATCACTTATTTGGTGCTGTACGAACATAAAATGATTTTCCTTAGTATTTTATAAGCAAACTGCAAACATTGTCAACATTAGTAGATGGTATTCTCTTCACAGTGCACCATGCATGTGGGACTCTGGGTGTGTCTAGACCTCGGAATTAAAAACATCCTCTGCTGTAGACAAGCTCAGTAAGTAAAAGAACATTTAACATGATTACTGTCTGCTACAATCAGAGGGTCCTCTGCACATGTACACAGCCAGAGACAGGCTGATACTGCACAAATCAAATTGCTAAAACACCCTTGTTAACATTTTAAACCTACAGCATCATTAAAGGTGATGCCAGGGAATTTTGGACTTCCATTCCCGCCTAAATCACAGACTCTTGATTTGCAAGTCCAAATCTAGAACATATATAGAGCTTCACAGCACCAGCGTGATTCTGACTAAAAAAGCCTTGAATAGATTTTGAATTTTAAAAGCAAGATCAAATGAAAATCACACAAAGGCACCAGCAAGTGGAAGTAAAAGTGTGATACAGATGAGGGGGGGGTTGGTGGGTGGGGTACGGATGAAAACAGGATTAGACTCCACAGGCCTGGTTCCCACAGATTGCCTGAAATGGGGAACAGATTTAAAGCAGGTACTGTATGTTGACAGGGATTTTTTTTTCTGCACAGGCATTTCCCTTTCCTTTTTTTCAGCATGTCTTACACATTTAACTAGACCCATGTCAAAACCTGTTTACATGTCGTGAAAAGAAGCAGAGCAAGCTCAAATCGGGTGAGCTATTGAAGAAGAAACTAGGATGATTTGACAGTTTGAGTCTCTTTAATATTACCCACTTTAAGCAGGCTGAAACAAATGATATGCATGTCTACTTTTTTGCCATTGCTCTGCTATTAAACTACGTTGTAACTGACGTCAATTAGGACAATGTAGTTTCTGTGTCGAAGCACGTGTGAACTCTGCTC